>NW_022631022.1:21081163-21398135 GCF_010015895.1 Lontra canadensis | reverse complement strand
CAAATGGAAAAACCAAGTGCTGGATGTAGTGAAACTAGATCACTTATACATTCCTTGTTGGAATATAAAATGGTAAGCCACTATGTAAAACAGTTTAACAATTTTTTTAATAATTCAATATGCTATAATAACTATAGAACTCAGCCACTGTACTCCTGGACATGCAAAAGCAAAACACATGAGAAAGCAAAACACATTCATACAAAAATGTGTATAGAAGCACTCATAGCTTTATTTGCAATAACCAAACACTAGAATCAGGCTGGAAGTCCTTCAAGAAGTGTCTGGTTAAACTGTAGTACGTGGTATACCACAGAATAAAAATGAACAAACTAGTCATATAAGTAGATGAATCTCAGGGAATCAGGATGAGTTAAAAATACTAATTCCTAGACGTTAGAATCCCAAAATGTGGGATTCCATTTATCTAGCTATGCTTTTTGAAATGACAAAACATCAAAAATGCAGGAAAGCTCAGCGGTTGCCAGGAGTTAGGGGAATTGGGTGTGTAAGAGGAGATGGGCATGGTTTGAGAAGACAAGAAGGAGGATTCCTATGTATTTGGAACTTCAATATCTTCACTGTGGTGGTGGATACACAAACCTACACAGGTGATCTAGTTATGCAGAACTTCATACATATACACAAATGAGTTATAAGAAAAACTGGGAAAATCTAAGTTCTATGGATTTTATCAAACCTCATTGTGATATTACACTACAGTTTTGTGAAACATTATACTGGCGAAGTATATAAGGAACCTTTACTTAATTTCTTACAGCTGCATGTGAACATACAATTTTCTAAAAAATTTCAATTAAAAAAAAAGCCACAGGAATGGAAGAGAAAAGAAAAAGGACCTAGTACCAAATTCTGAAGAAATCCAACATGTAGAAGTTAGGTGTACAAGGAGGTACCAGCTAAAGAGACTGAGAGGATGCAGCCAGTGGCCAAAAGAAAAATCTTCTGATCTTGCTGAGAAATCAGATAATCAAATATAATAAAGCCAGAAAAGGGACACCTGGTTTTACCAATGTGGAAATCCCTGTTGGCAACAGTGGTTTGGGAGGAATATTAACTGCTAATGCCAGGTGACAGTGGCTGAAGAGTGAACAGGAAGTGAAGAGTGTGATTACATAAACATTGCTGTAAGAGTATAAAAGGTGCAGCCACTTTGGAAAAGAGTCAGGCATTTCATCAAAAAGTTCAACAGTTACCAGAGGACCTACTAATTCCACACAGGTATATATGAAAGAGAAATTAAGATATCCATGCAGATAAAAACATGCATGTGAATGTTCATAGCAGCATTATACATGATAGAGGCAGAAACAATAAATGTCCACAAATAAATAAAATGTGGTATAGCCATACAATGGAATATTCATCCATAAAATGGAATTAAGTATTAATATATGTTACAATATACATGAACTTTAAAAACATTTTGCTAAGTGAAAGAAGCCAGCCACAGAAGGCTACATTTCATATTGTTCCACTTACATGAAATTATATTAATTTCCACTTCACATGTACACGAAATATACAAAAACAGGAAAATCCTTAGAGACAGAAAGGAAATTAGTGGTTGTCAGTGGGATGGGAAGTTTGAGGAGGAAGGACGAATGACGGCTAATGGGTATAGGGTTTCTTTTGGGGATGAGGAAAATGTTCTGAAATTGGATAGCAGCAATGGTTACAAAACTCTATGAATATATGAAAAAAAACACTGAACTGTACTTTCATAGGGTGGCGTATGTGAACTGTATCACAATGAAGCTATTATTTTTTTTTAACATTTTATTTATTTATTTGACAGAGAGAGATCACAAGTAGGCAGAGAGGCAGGCAGAGAGAGAGGAGGAAGCAGGCTCTTCACGGAGCAGAGAGACCGATGTGGGGCTCGATCCCAGGATCCTGGGACCATGACCCAAGCCGAAGGCAGAGGCTCTAACCCACTGAGCCACCCAGGTGCCCCTGAAGCTATTATTTTTTAAAAAAGGTATGGCTATGATAAGGAACACAGGAATAATAGCTAGAAGATGGAGAATATAAAATACATGGGACAAAAAGTGCTCAATAATCTGATCAGAGTCACTCAGTGGTTAAGCTCTAGCCTGAGTCTGAGATTGCAAAACTCTGTTTTATCAGTCCTTCACATTTTTTAGTTCTTCCCAAGCTAGCCAATAAATCCTCCTCATCACTTAACAGTTGACTATGAAGACCAAGTCACTCTGATTCTGCTTCACATTAACCTTCCCCTTCCATTCATATTTCCATTCCCGCTGTACCAATTTAGATTGTCCTCACTTCACTCTAAGACATCAACTTTTTTTTTTTTTTTAAAGATTGATTTATTTGAGAGAGAGAGGGAGAGAGAGAAAGAGGGGCTGCCTATGTGAGCAAGGGTAGGGGAAGAGGGAGAGGGAGAGAAAAAGCAAACTCTGCGTTGAGTACATACAGAGCCAAAGGCAGACCTTGATCTTATGACCTGAAATCATGACCTGAGCTGAATTCGAGTCCAACACTCAACCCAGTGAGACATTCTGGTGCCCCAAGACAGGGCCTCCCCTATTAACTAGTCTTGCATTCTTCCAGGCTTTGTGAACACAATCTATCTTCTTCCACTGTTACCCACGTTTCTTTCTAAAACATTCTCTTTCCTGTATTTTCCTGTTCCTGAACAAGCTAATAGCTTGCTTACCAGGAAAAAAGAAAATTAAAACAAAACACCAAAAACTCTGTCAACATAATGATAAGATATTTTGTCAGCACAATTTCATAAAACTCTTCTATATGAATTCTATCCACCTTGCATTGTAGCTCAATGAGCAGGGAGAAGGAGCCCACAAGATTTTTCTGTGATTATTCCAGGGATCATAGGCTTGTGAGAATCATTCTCAAATCTTTCTCTAAGCCATCAGTCACAATTTATATTTGAAAAACATTTGGTTTTTTATGATGAAATGTATACAAATAGGGGACATTAAAAACTTCTACTGATAAACAACATAACGGTTCTCAAATGATGGTTCCCATATGAGCAATATCGGCTTCACCTGAGACCATCTTAGAATTGTAGAAATGCATATTCTCAGCTTTTCCTACCCAGACTGAGTGAATCAGTAACCCTGGGGTAAAGCTGAGCATTCTAGGCCTCTCAGCACTTAACTAATCTTCCAAATGATTCTTACATACACTATCAAAGAAAATAGTTACTTAAACTTACCCTCCTGAGAGAACAGGTAACACCACTCGAACAAACGGAGGATCAAATGGAAAGTTATCCTAAAATGCAAATGGGAAAGTTTAACTAATTTGAAGAAACCCTTTAATACTATATTATTTCAAAGATTTTAAAATAGTCTATAAAGAATGTGTGCATTTATTATTCATGATAAGGGTCATAAAAGTAAAAATAGTACCAAAAATAAAATGAAGTAAAAACCACAGCAAAAAAAAAAACAAAAACAAAAACATGGCCAAACAGTTATAAAAAATATGAAGGGGTGTTCCACTTCCAATAAAACTATATAAAGGGACCGTTCCAATAATGATACACTAGGTAACTTAGAGCAATCCTCTGGTTGACAATTAGAAGAGGTGGACAAAATTTAACAATTTTAACAATTTTTTAAAAATTTAACAATTACAGAGCTAAGATCAGGAAGAAAAAGGGAATCCCAGAGAGCGCCAGGCCTCTCCCCCAACCCCCAAACCTTAGGTTTTCTTTCAATTACAGAAGAGAAAGGTAAGAAGTCAAGAAGCTCAGTAGAACTCAGACTCACACTTGCAGGGCTGTGGAGGTAAAAATTGGATCTGGGGTCCACCAAGGAGAGGCCTTGACAAGTCTCCCACACTTTAGGTTGGGACCCTGAAGGACAAATGACAAATTGACCTAACTGACAAGGAATGAAGTCCAACTTTACATCACCTAAATCCCTGACTGGATTCACTGATACTGGACTGCTAGTGCCCAAGACAGACAAGGACAAATATAAACCCTCTCTGGAGAAGAATACCATCTAAGGCTTCCAAAATTAGCTAATTTTTCACTTAAAATGTCTATTCCCAAAAATGGAAAATTACACAAGACTTAAGACTTAAGACAAAGATGTCCAGGAAATGAGAAGCAAATGACACAAAAACCGTAAGGGTTCAAGATTATATAGAGTTAGCAGACATAGCTTTTAAAACAGCTATGTTGAATATGTACAAGCAAAGAAAAAAGACAAGATTGAAAATCCTGGCAAAGGACTAAAATTATAAAAATGAACCATACAGAAATTCTGAAACTTAAAAATGTAATGACTGAAATCACTAACTTAACAGATGAACTGAACCACAGTAGAGACTTAGTGGAAGAGAAATTCAGTGTACAGGAAAATAGGCCAAAAAGACATCCAGAATGAAGCCAAAAGAGAGAAAAAGGTAGAAAATGCAGAAAATGACAAGACACAGGGGAATGTATTAGAAAGGCTTATCATATATAGAGCCCTAAAATAACATGAGAATGGGACTGAAGCAATATTTAAAGAGAACGTCTTGAGAATTTTCCAAAATTGAAAGACAAGACAAGGTGTAGGCACTATGAATATTTCAAAGGAAATAATGGAAGCCCCAGAGAGGGAATGGTAAGTTTTTGAGTTGCTAAAAGAAATTTCTAATCTAAAAATCTATACCCAATTCAAATACTTTCCAAAAAATGATTTCACAATAAAGTTGTTTTCTTGTCAGGAGATCCAAGCTAAAGGATATAAAGAATATTCTTCAGACAGGAGAAATAGGACTCTAGATGGAAATATGAAGAATAAAGACTATGAAAAGAGCAAATATGCAATTGTGACTGAATATTGACTAATTACTGAACAATGATGTATAGCTTCTAGGTAAGTACAGAAAATGAAAGCACATATTTGACAGGGAATCCACGTTCTAAGTCTTCGCATTGATGAGGAAAAGGTAAAATACAAATTAAATTTACGTTACACTTTGACAAGGATATACACCGTAGCTGCTTGGCAATAAAGAAGTAAAGAAGAGTAAGAGAACACCCAAGTACTAAGCTAAAAGAGGTGAGAAACTGCAACAATTAAAAAAAAATCCAAAATATGAGAAAAAGGAAAATGGGAGTAACAAGAAAAGTAAAAAGCACTTAGGAGATGGGATTGAAATCCAAATGTCAAATAATATTAAATGCAAATAGACTAACTGTTCTAATTAAAAGACAAAGATCATCAGACTTGATAAAAATATATGAAGAGAAGAGAAAAGAAACCTCAACTAATTCTCAGGCTACCAAGAACAATTCTCTTTTTCAAATTCTCAGTCCTAGAAGCAGATTCCCTGAAGAACAGAGATTTTTCTCTTTATGAACTAAATCAACAATGGTAGCCAAGGTGGCCAAGAGCATTAGAGGTTTGTCTCTTGGTGTTCAGGAAGCCAAGAAGGCTGCCCCTCATTTCCCTACAGCAGTCGGGTAAGGAAAAAGCACACTGCCTCTAATGAAGACATGACAGGAAGTCTAAGAGAAATTACCTTCAATTTCTGTGGTCAAATAAAAAGGAAGAACTAATTGCCTCAAACGAATCTGAGGCTAAGGGAGGTAAACAAATATCTGTCTCATCCACTTATTTCCAATAAACACAAAAATATAGTTTGAACCAGAAGAATAAGCAGCATAATTCCAGTAACTTACTTTAACTCCCTACTTTCACCCATCCTCAAATAAGATTCTAAGGAACATATAAACTATGAAAATGCAATTCTAACAGGAAAAGCAGATAAAAAGCATACTTCTGGTGGTTAAATCAGATAATCTTAGATTTCTACTGCAAGGGAGAACTTACCCACACAAGATGCCAACTTAATGACAATTACTAAACCTACTTTCAAATAAACTGTAGATAAAAGGTGAGCTACTTAACAGATATAATTAAGGGTATAGATGCAAAGCTTAGTAAAGCACAACTTCATTTAATCTCCTACTCTTTAGATCTTTAAATATGTGATCCCAAAAGATAAGCCTTTTTAAACTGATTATATGACCAGGAGAACTACCTTCATTTTAAGTAATTCTTCAGAGTAACTCCTCCACATCAAAACCTAGAGATTCTGCTCCATAAACATAAACTGCACCATGGAACTCAGTAATTAATATTTTATAGGAATAAGAGTTCCTTAAAGGGTTATGGTGGGGAGGATGAGGATGACTGTTAAAATAGACATTTGAGTTATCTGGGTACACTAACGCAGAAACTGAGAATCTCAAGGTTTACAAGGATATCATGAAGTCTTCAATTCAACATCTCGGCCTCTCAAGAAAAGTTTAATAATGAGGAATATTCTATTCTTGAAAAACTCACTGAATGGCTCTACATAGCTATCACTTCCTTTATACTGAGCTGAAAATTGCCTCTTTAAAGTCTGACTTACTAGTTTTCATATCATGCTTTGTGTTAATCAAAAACAAAAACGAGGGGCACCTGGGTGGCTCAGTCGGTTAAGCGTCTGCCTTCAGCTCAGGTCATGATTCCACAGTCCTGGGATCAAGCCCCCACATCAGGCTCCCTGCTCAGCAGGGAATCTGCTTCTCCCTCTCCCGCTGCTGCTCCCCTAGCTTGTGCTTGCTCACTCTCTCTCTCAAAAAAAAAAAAATAATAATAATAATAATAATCTAAAAAAAACAAAAAACAAAAACATACACATACACAGCCCTTTAAATAGTTAAGAACAAGCTCTCATGAACTCCTATGTTCTTCTCTCTAAATCTATAATTTAACCAGCTATCAGAGGACATGGAAACCTCTTTCAAATCCTTGCCGCTATTTTCTAAATGAACCCAAAGTTGTCTAAATAAACCCTTTCTAAAATACTACCTCAGAATTCAGTTCAGTAATGCAGTAATTCAGTAAAACGGCTTGAAAAACCAGACCACCATTTCCTTAAGAGCATAGCATAATACAGTTGCCAGGCTGCTGATGAATCTAATAGGTCCCCATTCCCTCCTGTCCCTATCCCCAACCTTGCGTTATACTGTATCTCGAGTTCCATTTTCTTATTACTCATGACTTTCAAGTTGTCACCATGGACATCTGAGGCCATAAATACTATTCATGCTCCTTCCTGTAAATCACTGTTCTGAGTCATACCTGCTATCCTCCAATTCTGTGAAACCTGATACTTAATAACTTGGTAGTTCAATTTGCCAAGGTCACTTAGTTCAGAGCAATCACATTCTTCTCAGCCCTCTTAAGAAATATTCCAGCCCTAGCAATGGCCCTTCTTTCTGGTATCAGGAGTCATGGTCCAGAAAGATAAATGCAACAGAATTTACCTCCCAGATCATTCCCTCCCTGAAGTTCTGCCTAGAGTAGGAAAATATCATGAAAACATTAAGTGCAGCCACAAGTCTTTCAGTTTCCTGGTCAAGATTTCATATTCCCTTAAAGATACCTCTTGAGAAGAAAGTGAGAGGGAAGGGACACACAGGGGGCTTTCAAAGGTCCTGGTGGGAAAAAAAGAAATAGACCCTAATTTTTTTTAGTATAACTGACACAATTTACATCAGTTTCAGGTGTAAGGTTCTATTTCTTAGGCTTGGTATTGGACAAATGGGTATGATTTAATAAAACTGTTAAGACTGCTGAGTTAAAACATTCCATATATATATATTTTTTTAAAGCTACTATCCTGGTTTTTCACCATATGAATCAGTAAAAATGCAGTCATGTTAGCAACTTCAGTAAATATATACCAGTCTCACTCTCTAGGAAGACAACCCAAATGACAACCACAAAAGTTTCTATAATAACAAAACTGAGGGAAAATACAGACATTTGACATTTTTGTTATTTGAACAAAGTCCAATCATAAATAAGGATATATCAACAAACAAAAATATATATACACAAAACCTAAGTAAAAAGTTTTCAGAAAATTAGCCTTTTTTAAAGTATATTCTTTCATGTCTTTGCTTTTTTCCTTAAAAACCCCTCATGTATTCTCTCTCATGTTTCCTTAAAAACCCTCCTCTCATGTATTCCAGCACATTACTCCTTGCCCAGATTAAAATCAAAGCCCCAACTAGTCTCAGAAATCTATTTTATCCAAACTCTATTCTAAGGCTGAGACATAATTATTGATTTAAAAAAAGATAATCTATCATGCCCCTACCTAAAAACCTCTACTGGTTCTTTACTGTATAAAAGTTAAAATCCCAGACTCTTCATCATGGTCTCCGAAGCAGTATAGACTTCATCACAGACTTCTCCCCAAGAAAAACTGTAGGCTCTTGAAAAACGGGATTATATTTTAGATCCCTCCATGTCCTCAAACCTTCCAGAGTCCCTCATGCACTGAAGTCTACCTAACTAAAATAGAAAAAATAGACATATCTATAAGGCAATTGCTACATAATTTTTTTCTTCCCAATTTAAAAGAACACAGCAAAAAGAAGTTTCATATAATTCAAATACATAACTCCTTAGAAACACTTGCTAGTTTTTTTTTTGAAACAAGTGTTTTAAAAGGAATACATTTATCCTCATTCCATATTAAATCATTACATTTTATCAAAATACTATCATTATTTTTCAACCTTTACTCTTAACATTAAAAAAAAAACAACTATTAAAGGGCCCCTGGTTGGCTCAGTCCTTAAGCATCTGCTTTCGGCTCAGGTCATGATCGCAGTCCTGGGATCGAGCCCCGTATCCCGGAGACTGCTTCTCCCTCTCCAGCTCCCCTGTGCTTGTGTTCCCTCCCTGGCTATCTCTCTCAGTCATAAATGAATAAATAAAATAAAAACTATTAAATATAACCTATAAATTCAGAAAAGTACATAAAATATACCATTATATATACTAAAATATGCATCCATGTAACCAGCACTCTGGTCAAGAATCAGACGACAGCCAGTTTCCAAGAAATCCCCAGATGTCCCTTTCACAGCTCACAACTCCCTCCGTCTCACCTAGATGTACCCCCTCTCCTCAACTTATGGAAACCATGCCTTTGCTTTTCTTGAAACTACCCAGGTTTGGATCCATAAACCTGTGTTTCTCAGCCTTTCCATTTTTGCTCTACTAAGAAAGCTTTTTAGAAATAGTTTAGAAATTCAGGGCACCTGGGTGGCTCAGTTCGTTGATCATCTGCCTTCAGCTCAGGTCATGATCTCAGGTTTCTGGGATCAAGCCCCGAGTCAGGCTCTCTGCTCAGCAGGAAGCCTGCTTTCCACTCTCTCTCTCTCTGCCTGCTGCTCTGCCTCCTTGTGATCTCTCTCTCTCTCTCGGTCAAATAAATAAATAAAATCTTTAAAAAATTTTTTTAAAAAAGAAATATTTTAGAAATTTTTTTTCATCTATCTTTAACACAGACATACTGCGTTAACTGTTTATGTAATGTGGTCCCTTAGAGGGCCATAGACCATTGTAATATATAAGAATTTTTTCACTCCAAGGACCAGTTTTCACCTGACTAGTGGGGATACAGCCTCCACTGAGATGCAAGGCCTAAACAATATATAAATTTAGTTTCACCTATTTTTGGGCTCTATACAAAGGAAATTGTAGAAACATGTTTTGGGGTCTGGTTTCTTTAGCTCAACGTTGTGTTTAAGATTCACCCACATTCTCCACCTTTTCCTTTTTATATGAACACAATTTTCCATTCTAATGGACACTTCGGTTATTTTCTGTTTGGTGTTATTATAAATAACACTGCTCTGAACAGTCTTATATAGGTCTCCTGGTGTACCTAAGTACTCATTTCCTGTGGGGTATACACTATGCAGAGAATTCCTGAACTTCAGGGAATGAATACCTTCTACTTGACCAAGTAACACCAAATTGTTTTCCAAAGCAATATAAAAATATACATTCCCATTAGAAACATATGGAATCCGCTTAACATTTTCTTACCTTAAAAGAGAAGTTAAGCAAAATATATTCTATGCCTTCTTTTTCTTTTAAGATCTGAAGATCACTGTGCAAAGGACTATCAGGATCAACCCTAAGAATTACAAAGCAAAAAACAATTCAAATAAAAAAATCAAGAGATTTTTTTCTTACTAACCAGAAAAATGAACCAGTTCAAGAGCTAAAACAGAGTCCCTCGGGTAAGTTTCAAACATAACATTGCTCTATGGTCCCTGGGTAAATAAATCGCAATAGCCTCCGACTCCTTGGGATTAAATGTCCAAAAAGGTCACAGGATTTTACATCCATTCCCATAAGGGGATTCGAAGTTAGCAGCCATTCTAAAGGAAAGTCATATGTACATATATTTTCTCAAGAACTCAAAAAGAAAATGTCTCTAAAACTGTAATACTAGCCAAGGGATTCAAGGAGAGAAATTTATCACAGACAAGACCAGAAAAAGTGAAATCACTAACAAAATCTAAATCTGTCTATAACTGTTCTATATATTCCAGCCTACTTAAGTTCCTCATTCCAAATATAAACTGGTTATCATGGGCGATCAGGTTATTAAGCACACTTTTGTTTCTGTAGTTCCCAATTATCTCACTAACTCCATGAACCAATTTATCCCACAGCTGGTCCTTTTTCTAATTCCTCTTTCTGACTTTACTTATTTAAGCCTAAGAAACAGCTTATTTTAACAATCTGAGAACTATTTCTATAGAAACACAGTCTAACGTTCTAAGTAAAAACCATAGCATACAAGGTATCAAAGTAGGGAGAAAAAAATTTCCATTGTGATAGTCTATCATTACAAAGACTGGGTAAGCATCTAAGAGTCACTTACTTCTGCAGTTTAACATGCCAGTCATATAAACTGTCATTTATGAGTTCCACTGAATAAATCCCTGTAAAGATATAGAAACGCAGATTACTTTTTTTCCTTTTTTTTTTTTTTTTTTTTAAGAGAGGGGTTGGGGGAAGGCAGAGGGAAAGAGAGGAAATTCCAAGCTGGGCATGGAGCCTGATGTGGGACTCATTCCCATTACCTAGAATTCATTCTGGCTCACCAAAATCAAGTGTCAGACGGTTAAGCAACTGAGCCCCCCCAGGGGCCTCTAGGTTATTCTTTATTTGATCTTATAACTACTACTTCAGTATAAATGAACACACTAAATAACCATCAACATCTGGAAATTTTGCTATTAAAACACAGAACTAAGCTATATAAAGCCATCAATGAAGACAATTCTTTAATGAGTTGAGAAACTGTGCGTGGGAGGGGGAAAAACTATGCAAAATCCTATGTACTTTAACACTTTTCTTTTATGCATATGCAAATATTTCTATTAAAATGGAATCCCTCCACAGAGTTTTCTAACCTTCCTTCAACTTTCCAGGGCATCTTTCCAATTTAGTAGATAGGAAGACTATTGTCAATCTTTTTAATAACTGTATGGCAATTTATTTATGGATATACCATAATTTAAACAATTTCCACCTATATCTAATTATTAATTTTTTGCTACTACCAACAATGCTATAACAAGCAAGTAATTATTTAACATTTAAAAGTAAACCCATATTTAAATATTTAACTGCGCTTGATGAGGTTTCTACAGATAAACTTTTAGACTTCTAATAAGAAAAACAGGATGCCAAAACTTCTAATAATTCAGAATCAAGTTTGGCTTACCTTGCACTCTAAAGCAGAAAGTTTTTTTTGCTTTTTATTTTAAGTACATTCTAATGATTTAGATTTGGTCACCCAGAATTACTGAATGGATCACAAAGGTGCCTTTTCAAATATATTAAAATTTGGCTCTTTCCCTTATTTTAGTAAGTCAGAATCTCTGACAATAAGAGGGAATTTTACTTCAATTAGAGAGGTTTCAAAATATTTAAGTCTTATTAGGTAAGAAAGAACACTCAAAGTCAAACTATGAAATAAATTAAAAAAAAAAACAACCACGTATTTTTGAAGTGATACCATAACTACCTATACAATAAAAGTTGATTTTTGTTTTTAAAAAATAAGGAAAAATCATAAAAATCAACTCGGCAACAGTTCTTTGTTCATACAAAAATATATGTATCTTATTTACTTTTCAAAGCAGATATAACTCATACTTTTCCCAGAATCTAAAAATCATGAGTTAATCCCTGTTATCAAGAAGATAAAAAAAATCATGAGGTATCCATAAAAACAATTTTCAAAAACCCAAAGAACAAGTAAACTCATCCTATTTTACCTTCCACATCTGTTAATAACTTGATTAAATCTGCATTTCACTTCTCTAAAATAAAGTTAATAACCATCTCTGTTTCTATCCAGTTATATTAGAAGAACTAAAGTTCACTATCTGAAATTTTGAAAACAGCATAAGGACAACAGAGTAGAGATCCAGAGGTCCTTACCTGCTTTATAACTCTGTGATCTGTATATGTCCCTGAGCTCTTTCATAAGTCTATCTGAAGCTTGCACAGACCCAGAGACTGCACCCTGCAACATAAAAATTGCTGTTTACCAGAATCTACAAAGTCAGATAACTAAAAAGATTTGAGGTATATAAACCAGAAAGAAAAGTTTACAATGAGATTATAAAAACAGATCACAACTCAACATAAAAAAACAAAGAAGTTTAATTAAATTAAGGATTATGAAGTTTCAACAGAAATATAAAATGGGGGACAGGTCTGGCTCATTTACTGTTTCTTATCATCTGAAAAAAAAAATGTCTAACCAACATGTCTAGATTACCATGGTTCCTACAATAGCCTAGAACTTATCTCAAACTACACTGATTTTTTTTTTTTTTTTTTAAGATTTATTTGACAGGCAGAGATCATAAGTAGGCAGAGACGCAGGCAGAGAGACAGAGAGAGAGGAGGAAGCAGATTCCCCATGGAGCAGAGAGCCCGATGAGGGGCTCGATCCCAGGACCCTGGGACCATGGCCTGAGCCGAAGGCAGAGGCTTTAACCCACTGAGCCACCCAGACACCCCTACACGGATTTTTTTAAACTATTAATTTTTTTCTCTTTAGGATTTTATTTTTTAGAGCATTTTTAGATTCACAGAAAAGTTGAGAGAAAGGTACAAAGATTTCCCATATTACTGCTGCCACAACACAGTATTATCAATATCCCTCACCAGACGGTATGTTTTTTTAAACTGATAAACCTACACTGACACATCATTTCACATACCAGTGAAATCCATAAATCACCTTAAGGTTCACTTTTGGTGCTGTACACTAAATGGGTTTGTAAAATGTGTAACAACACCTATCCATCATTATAGTATCATACAGAGTATTTTCATTACCCTAAAAATCCTCTGTCCTCTGCATATTTATCCCTCCACCCCACCTCTGGTGAGCACTGATCTTTTTGATGTGTCCATAGTTTTGCCTTTTCCAGAAAGTGATATAGTTGGAAATATACAGCTGTGTAGCTTTTTCATCAGATTGGCTTCTTTCACTTAGTAATATGGATTTAAAGTTCCCCCATGTCTTTTCATGGTTTGATACCTCACTTTTTTTTTTTAAGATTTTATTTAATTATTTGACAGTCAGAGATCACAAGTAGGCAGAGAGAGAGAAGGAAGCAGGCTATCTGCCGAGCAGAGAGCCTGATGTGGGGCTCGATCCCAGGACCCTGGGATCATGACCTGAGCCGAAGGCAGAGGCTTTAACCCACTGAGCCACCCAGGTGGCCCAGCTCACTTCCTTTTTTAGCAGGGAATACATCCCATATTTTTGGGATATACTACAGTTTATCCATTCACCTACTGAAGGATACCCTGGTTCCTTCCAAGGTATCGCAATTATGAATAAAGTTATTCTAAACATCTGTATGGAGGTGATTGTCTAGACATAAGTCTTCAATTCATGTGGGTATACCAAAGACTGCAACTGCTTTAGGAATACATGGTAAAAATCATGTTCGGTTTTCTAAGACTCTGCCAGACTGTCTAAGACTCTGCCAGACTGTCTTCAAAAGTGACTGTAACATTTTGCATTCCCATGAGCAAGGAGTGAGAGTCCTATTGCTTCACATCCTTGTGACAACACCAAATGTTGTCAGTGTTCCTGATTTTGGCCATTCCTTAATTCTTTTTTAATTTTAGCTATTCTTATCGGGACATAGTATCACCATCAATTTTTGAAAATACTAGAAGGCCCTTGCCATTTTACCCTATCAACTAAAACAGGGTTTCATTAGTCAGAATCTAAGCAAGAATGTCATACTGAAGGTACTTTACATATTAAGAAACTGAGAAAGAACATGTTCACCTGCATGCAACTAATTTCAGTTCTTTTCCATGTTGGGATTTCTCTAAAAATGAAAATGCACCAATGTCTTATCCTAGGACAAAATATGAATGCCAACTATTTCTCATAGGACAAAAACATTCAGAATTTCTTTATTTAAAAAAGAACTGGTCATGTGAATTTTTTTTTAAAGATTTTATTTATTTATTTATTGAGAGAGAGAGTGAGAGAGAACATGAGAGGGGGAAGGTCAGAGAGAGAAGCAGATTCCCTGCAGAGCTGGGAGCCGGATGGACTCGATCCTGGGATTCCGGGATCATGACCCGAGCCGAAAGCAGTGGCTTAACCAACTGAGCCCCTCAGGTGCCCCTGGTCATGTGAAATTTAAAATGTTAATGTCTGCACTACACTTTGGGGGATGGGTGGCAAAGGTTCACGAAGCTATTACTTCCTAGCTTTGTGACCTTGAGTATATTACTTTAACTGGTTTAAACCATAGTTTCATACCTATAAATAGGAACGATATTTTATAAAGTAGCTATAAAGGTTAAATGGGAAGGTACGTAAAGTTTAAAGTACTTAGTGTCCCTCACATGAAAACATTCAATAATTTGTATTCATTTTGACTATAATATACAAACTGAAAGCAATCATGAGAGAAAGTACAGAAATCATTAATTTAAATGCACAAACTTTTTCTTTTAAATAATCAAGATAAGGGAAGAGCTAAATTTTTTTTTTTTTCTGAAAAAAAAACTTTGCCAACTAAATTAATATAGTGAGACTGAAGGGGAGAGAGTAATCTGCTTCCAACACCTGCCATCTCCCTACATAATAATTCATTCCTGGTTTTTGAGAACCTACACCCAGACAGAGGTCCTCAGATGTCATGGGTTTCATAAAGAGCTCTAAAACAAGGCAGGAAGTAAGAAGGAAGTGTTGAAACAAAAATGTCCCCACTTTAGGCATTTTATAAGCATCATTCTCATTTATTCTTCTGAGCAATCATCCAAAAGGTATATATTCTCTATATTTTAAAGCTGAGGAAACTGAAGCCACAGAGCTATGTTTATTACTAGACTAAACGTTCATTTCAAGCCCCATGTCACTTCACATAAAAGTTATGTTAAGTCAAAAGAAAAAAATACTTTTGGTTTGGTTAGAGCACAACAGACCAAATTGCAGTTTGGTGGCGAAGAATTTAAACTTTACATTGTAGAAGACACTAAATTTAAATATACAGATCTCATAGAAGGGTAAGCAGTATAAATACTGGAAAGGAGATATACACAGTCAACAGCAGGTTAATTTCAGCACATGAAAAGCAGATGAGCATGGCAGAAAGCTATGAACAGATGAGACACTTTAACAACAAAAACAACAATCCTGCAGGTAAACAAAACATGGTTGAATCCACAACACAGGCAAGGGTGGAGGGGGGCAGCTTAGACTGTTATCTAAATGAATTGCCCAGTGTTATATTACCTATAATTACTCAATCCCAAAAGTGCAGGTTCTAGATATTTGCACATACTTACATTGAGATGGTCTTGCCTTTGAGTCTTCCTAATTTTCTCTAGTATTGCCAAGTTTTCTTTTTCAATTCCTTCATCCTCTGACTTTTTTCCACTAATAGGCTCTTCTTCCTTCATTTCATAGTGATCCAAGTCTTCAATATCCTACATGAAAAATAGTAGCTTATTGAAACTTACGCAAAACTTAAATTATTTATGATTCGACAGGGAACAGAAAAGAGAATGGGGAAAGGGAAAAGGCATTCACATTCAGTCCAGGTTCCCTCCTTTTATAACCTACATTGTGTTTAAAAGCTAGAAACTGAGTAAAACATATTTAATAGATTTGTAACATCATTAACTACTACAAAAAAAAATCTATTAAAAGAATCTTTTGAAACATTTAGCATTAAGTTATAAAGAACCTTATTTATACTTTGTTCCAGTAACTTGACTTCTAGAAATCTATTGTAAGGAACTAATTTAATTTAAGCATAAAGATGCCTATTTAAACTATATAGCCACAACCCCCCACAACACACACACAAAACTGCATGTGCAAAAATAGCAGAGCAGAGAGGCACTTGGGTGGCTCAGTTGTTAAGCATCCGTCTCTTGGGGGGAAAAAAAAGCATCAGTCTCTTGGTCTCAGCTCAGCTCAGGTCATAACCTCAGGGTCATGAGATGGAGCCCAGTGGCAGGCTCTTCCCTCAGCGTGGAGTCTGTTTGAGATTCTTTCCCTCTCCCTCTCACATCTGCCCCTCTCTCCCATTTGCACTTATACTCGCTTGGGCTCTCTGGGTCTCAAATAAATAAAAATCTTAAAAACAAAACAGAACAAAAACCCAGAGCAGGTAACTCAATTCCATGGAATATTAGAAGACTGTTAAAATGCAACCAAAGGGTGGTGAGGATGGCAGCAGAGAGTGGAGAAGGCTGGCCCCTATGGGTGCCAGGTTCTGTGCTCAACTGGGTCTCACGGCTGCTTCTGGCTGCTGCCTCGGGGTGAGGCAGAACAGCAGCCCCAACCCAAATCTGAGAACCCACCAGTGGTGGACCTCACCACAACTGTGGGGTGAGCTGGGGGACTGGGCGCCCCTGGGCAACCACAGGGCCTATACGAGTTAGAGCTGTGCTATCCACCAGGCAGACCCTTATTTCTTGCAGCTGCTAAGCACTTGGAATGTGGCTAATCTGAATTCAGATGTGCTGTAAATGTACAGACTTAGTGCGAAAAAATAGGAAGAGCTCATAATTCTGTTTTATGAACAAAATGACAGTAATTTAAAGGTTACATAAAATGCATTAAATGGGAAAAAACACAATGTAAAACAGAATACAAAACTGAATATAAAGAATCTCAATCACGCTAAAATAAGCACAAAAAAGGAGGCTAGAAAGGACATATACTGAAATAATAATCTCTAGAGACATGCAGTACTTTTCCTTCTTTTCCAAGTTTACTGTCACGAGCACCTACTGATTTTTATAATTAGGAAAAAAGTTAGACTAGGAATTTGAATAATAGCCCTTGCTTAACATCTTTAATCCCTACATCATTCTCCTTCCTTCTTCTCCATATCATCTACTTGTATTTAAAGAAATCTATGCAGAACTTTTAAAATCCTAACCTTTTTCTATTAACTTCTCTTTACTTCAATCATCAAAATCTCTAAAGGAGTACTAGATACTTACTATCTCCATTTTTTAAGGGAACTAATTCACTGCGATTTGTAGACCATCCAGACCACATGGTCTTTTTCTTTAGAATCTCATCTCTTCAACCGCTACTACATTCCTTTCTTATTCAGACCCTATCTATGACTCCATGTTTCATGGAGCTCCCTCCCCTGATTTGTAACTTTCAGCCCCAATGTTCCATTCCACACTTCAGAGTTCTCACAAACTTCCTTAGTCTCTCCTGCTCCTCCTCCTCCACCTTCAAACTCAGCCACATTCCTATCCTTACATCTTCTCTACCTGAGTATTAATCTGCACAGAACAGAATTCATCATTATCTTTGTAAAATGACACTCAGCACACTATTCTCTGCTTAAGGCCTTTCCTCAACAATCACACCAATATAAACATATTTGTCTCTAATTCAAGACTTTAAGCCATCTGCTTTTCTGGCCAACCTTGCCTTTCCAACACATCAATCTTAATCTCCCCAAAAGATAGCCCCAATGCACCTAAACACACCATGCCCAAAGGTTGCTCTGTGCCTTTTTTACCATTATTTTAGTTTACCTAGATTATCTTCCTTTCTCCTATCTTAATCTGACTTCTCTGAAAACCAGGCTCCTATCTTCCAGATTTCCCTAAATGTTGCTGTCCCTTCTTTATATCATCTTGCAAAGGAAAACAATGAGAAGTACATAAACTCTGAATAGAACGTCTGCTTCATTGGACACTAAACCAGTGGAAAAGGCTTAATGTTTTCCTGCAGTTTATTCGACCTAAATTACAGTGCATGAAAATCTTAAAAACAAACTATCCCCCAAAAGTCATATAAATTAGACAATGCTAAGAATTATCTTGGGGGTGCCTAGGTAGTTCGGTCAGTTAAGCGTCTGCCTTCAGTTCAAATCATGATTTCAGGGTCCTGGGACTGAGCCCTGTGTTGGGCTCCCTGCTTTGGTGAGGAGTCTGCTTCTCCCTCTCCCTCTACCCCTCCCCCCGCTTATGCTCTCTTTGTGTGTGTGTGTGTGTGTGTGTGTGTGTGTGTGCATGGTCTGTCAAATAAATAAATAAAATCTTTAAAAAAAATTATTTTGCTCCCAGACACAAAACAAACCACAACTACTTCTTTAGTTTTAAGGCATTCTAAGGAGTGTATTTAGATTTAAGATTTTGCAGATCAAGAAAATAAGGTAATAACTTGAATTAATTCTAAGATCCTAAACAGTAAGAAGGTTTTAAAATCAAGACTGTGCAACTGAAATACCTTTTACATGGTCAGTGAAAAGACACAAATTTAAAAACAAAGCTTCAGAGCCTGAAAACTTACAAAATTTTATCAGTGCCTGGAAACTAAACTGGCCTAAAGTCAAGGTCTTAGAATCTGCCCTACCAAATTCTTAGATGATTTTTCAACATGAAATAGCTTCACTATTTCTAGTGAGTAGTCCCTGAAATGTTCTCAAATTCTCCTTTTATTTAAATTCAGAATTTTTTTCTTTTTTTAACTAAAATCCATACTTTACTCATTCTTTTCTTAGTTTTTACCTAATATCCTATTCTAGGATCCCCTCCAGGATACCACATAATATTTGTCATGTCTCCTTAGGCTTCTGGCTATTACGGTTTCTTTTGTTCTTTTTTTTTAATTAACATATAATGTATTATTTGCCCCAGGGGTACAGGTCTGTGAATCATCAGGCTTACACACTTCACAACACTCATCATAGCACATACCCTCCCCAGTGTCCATAACCCAATCACCCTCTCCATGACCCCCTCCCCCTGGCAACCCTCAGTTTGTTTTGTGAGATTAAGAGTCTCATGGTTTTTCTCCCTCCCGATCCCATCTTGTTTCATTTTTTCCTTCCCTAACCCCCATACCCCCAACTTTGCCTCTCAAATTCCTCATATCAGGGAGATAATGGTCTTCCTCTGATTGACTTATTTCACTCAGCATAATACCCTCTAGTTCCATCCATGTCATTGCAAATGGCAAGATTTCATTTCTTTTGATGGCTGCATAGTATTCCATTTTATATATATACCACCTCTTCTTTATCCATTCATCTGTTGATGGACATCTAGGTTCTTTCCATAGTTTGGCTACTGTGGACATTGCTGCTATGAACATTCGGGTACATGTGCCCCTTCAGATCACTACATTGTATCTTTAGAGTAAATACCCAGTAGTGCCATTGCTGGGTCACAGAATAGCTCTATTTTCAACTTTTTGAGGAAACTCCATGCTGCTTTTCCAGAGTGGCTGCACCAGCTTGCATTCCCACCAACAGTGTAGGAGGGTTCCCCTTTCTCCATATGCTCGCCAGCATCTGTCATTTCCTGACTTCTTAATTTTAGCCATTCTGACTGGTGTGAGATGGTAGCTCATTGTGGTTTTGATTTGTATTTCCCTGATGCCGAATGAGGTGGAGCACTTTTTCATATGTCTGTTGGCCATCTGGATGTCTTCTTTGCAGAAATGTCTGTTCATGTCCTCTGCCCATTTCTTGATTGCATTATTTGTTCTTTGGGTGTTGAGTTTGATAAGTTCTTTATAGATTTTGGATACTAGCCCTTTAATCTGATATGTCATTTGCAAATATCTTCTCCCATTCTGTCAGTTGTCTTTTGGTTTTGTTGACTGTTTCTTTGCTGTGCAAAAGCTTTTCATCTTGATGAAGTCCCAACAGTTCATTTTTGCCCTTGCTTCCCTTGCCTTTGGTGTGTTTCTAGGAAGAAGTCGCTGTGGCTGAGGTCAAAGAGGTTGCTGCCTGTGTTCTCCTCAAGGATTCTGATGGATTCCTTTCTCACACTGAGGTCTTTCATCCATTTTGAGTCTTAAATTCTGAATTTTCTAAACTTACTAGTTACTCTTCTTAAAAATAACCAAATATGGATTAAGTATTGGCTACTATTAAATGTAAACATAATCTTAATGCTAAAATGTTAAGAGATTTTCTAGGAAATCAAACATTTTGCTCAAAAATATATCATGAATTTAAAATGAAGACAGATTTTAGAAATTATATTCAATTTCAAAATAAAGAAGATTAGACAACTACTAAAATATTTAAAAATGAAGATACAGTATTTATAAAATGTGATTCTTACATAAATACCTACTTCAGCCATCTCTTCCTCTTCTTCCTCTTCTGAAGTCACTTCGTCTGCGGTCCCATTCTGAAAAAGGAAAAGAATTTGCTAGGGATACACAGAATAAGCACATATCGAAGAATTAGAAGACTTCAGGGACAAGTCATCTGTCACTATAGTTCCACTAACAGAATTTATTAAAGTTGAATATTTACTTTTAAATCCAGGTTTGATGTGACAAATAATATTTATCAGCTTTAAAAAAAAAATTTGAACAATTCAACTTGACAGATGCCTTGAGTATAAACAACGGCAATTAGTCCAATAAAGCAGAACTGGAAAAAATTTTAAATATTCTAATTTAAAATAAGAAAATGTTTTACACATATGGCTATGTATATAAAGTCAATGGCTCCTTTCTCTTAAAACAAATATCCCAAACCTTTTACTTTAACTTTGAAAAGCCTAATCCTCCTTAACTTTGAAAAGCCTAATCTTTTACTTTGAAAAGCCTAAATCTTTCCATAAATTCCACTGCCTTACATTTTAAAAGATAAAATGTGTCATGAAGCAGTAGACATTTCACAAAACTATACAATTATAAAATGATCACCATTTCACTAAAGAGCCATTTTTTTTAAACATGTCATTTACCACAGAATACGTCCTTACAAATACACAATTGTCCACTCATTCACAAATATCTGATGGAGTTTTAGGAAAGGCCTTCATACCTAATTTTGGCAGAGTTCAAAAAGACAAGTTATCTGAACCAGAACAGAGTTCACAACAGAACACATACAGCAGGATTTTTCTTTTCCTTCTAGATATACTGGCTGTATTTGTTCCAACTACGGCTGGTAAGCATCATTTTCTTATATAGGAGGCCTTACTTGATGGCCTCTTAGTATAGGTATCAGAACCAGAGAGAAAAGACACATTTTGGAAATACAGCTCAACACAGCAGCAAAATCTAACTCACTCATCTCTTCCTTGAACTCAAACTGGAAAGTCTGCTTGCCAGTACCTCTCCATTCACATGCCATAGCCAGAGCACAGGTGTACAAACTCGGGGGGGCGGGATGCCACAGCAGAGAAGAGTGACAATTACTGAGGGCACTCACAGCAACCATTGATAATGTGATCAATGGTATATCTCATCTGTAAATGAGCAGATAACCAAGTATCACTAGATACTTGAAGAAAACTGGCAATCTGAAAAAAAGGCACCAAGTCAAACAGACAAAACAAGCAAACTGAAGCATTATTAATGAACAAAATTTAAAAAAATCTAATTGGCATCCTTAGCAGTACTTGAAAAGATACTGTGTCCACACAATATAAAAAAAGATAACCACGCAAAGGAAAAGGCAGTTCTGGGAAATGAAAAAGATATTCCCCGCCTCACCAAAAAAAAAAAAGATAAAGTGGAAAAAAAACCTAGTAGAAGAACCAGAGAGCACAATGGATTTGAATGACCAAAACATTTATGATTAAGAAGATGACCAAACTGTAACATTCCCTTAGAATGTGGAGAAAAGGAGACAGGGGGGTGGGGAGGGAAGAGGTATTGATAGAGAAGAGTTATGGGAAATGGGAGACAGGAATACCCAGAACTAATATTCATCTGCTATCTACCCATAAGACTGAGGGAAAGAAATAAGAGACAAAGGTTGTCAAGCTAAAGAAAGACTTCAGAATACTAAGTGGCTCTGAATGACCCAAAGGAATGTTGAAAAGTAAACCCCTATACTTCGCAGAAAAAAAAACCATACAACTTCCAGAAAGGAAAAAAAAAAAAATAGAGGAAAAGAAGAACCAGACATCAGGCTTTTCACTTGTAACAATATATATTAGAAGATAAAAGTATAAAGAACCTAGAAGAGATTGAATTATGAAGTCTATGTCTAGTTCCACTGGGACAGGTACCATATCCTTTGCCACTGGATTCTCAGCACCTCTATAGAGTACTTTGCACAGAGTCAGACGGACAGTTGTTCAATGAATAATAAAAACAGACACCAAGTATTCAAGGAACACTCTCCACGCACAGTCCCAGAAATCCTTTCTAGAAATAAAAATAGAGACATCATTGAGGGCTACATTTTCAGAGGTAGGAAGCAACCATGGAATATAAAATATACAGCAATAAGCAAAGACATAATAACACCAATGGTTAAGTTTAAGCAATTGCTGAAAATTGAGCTGAGAAGTTACAAGCCATATCGTAAAGAGTGAAAAACTAAAAATAGCCCAAAGTCCACCTGAGAAGGTCAAAAACTCTTTCTAAAGAACTCTTAGTTTTAAGAAGAAATTGACCCTCATGCTCCAGTAAACCAACTTCTATATTATGTGCCCAGAAAAATGCTCACATAGGTATCCCACAAAACTGGACAAGAATGGTCATGGTAGCATACGTGTGCTTTTTTTTTTTCTTTTTCTTTTTTTAAGATAGATTTATTTCTTTCAGCAAGAGAATGAGAGAGATCACAAGCAAAACCGGGAGAAAGAGAGGTAAAGGGAGAGAGAGAATGTCAACCCAACTCCGCTCTGAGCACAGAGGCTGACATGGGGCTCAACCTCACAACCATGAAATCAAGACCTGAGCCAAAACCAAGAGGCTTAACCAAAGGCACCAATGAGGCGCCCCACACTGTTCCTAATAGCAAACTCAAATGGAGGAATCTGTTATGGTAGGTTCAAAGAATGGAATAAATATAGCAATGAAAAGAACTATAGCCACTCATATGAATAAATTTAACACACAATTGTTAAGCAAAAGACAAAGAACACACATATAGTATGACTCGTAATATGAAGCTTAAAAACGGTCAACACTAAATCATATTGTTGAGAAATGCAGATATACATGTTAATAACAAGGGAAAAGGAAAAGTTTAGCATAGAAAAAAATGATCATCTAGAAGGCACGTCCAAAAAGTTTCCAGTGATAGCAATATTCTGTTTCTTCACTTAGGTCAGGGCTGGGTGATAATTCCCAGGTATTCACTGTAACTAGTTATTACACTAATGTTCATATATTTTCAACACCTATACAACTTCTTGTGAAATATAACAAAGTAATACGAACAAAATATGGAATCAAATCACAGGATATACAAACTATTTAGAAAATAAATATACTAAATCTTAAAACCTATGCAATGAAGTTAAACAGCACACAGAAGGAAATGTATACCTCTCACATGTTCATTAAAGCAATTTATCACAGTGGTCCAATAAACTACAAAAGCAAAAGAACAAAAAGGTTAAGACTCACACAAAAATGAAAAAGAAAATTATATTTAAAAAATAAAAGGACTGGTTCTATCAAAAGGCCAATATAAATCAGACAAGCTTCTGACAAGTAGTCATGACAAAGAAAACAACTTGAGAAATGAAAACAGCTTCATAGCCATAGGTTCAAAAGTACAGATGGAAGTGATTTTTTTTTTTTTTTAGAATATAAAATTACTAAAATTGAGGAATGGGAAAAATGAAGACTAATACTTAGAAAAAGAGAAAAATGGATCAGGCTCAGATTTTATTTAAACCATGGTTTCTCAACCTTGGAAGTACTGCTATTTCTGGCTAGATAATTCTTTGTCATGCAGGACTCACTGGACATTGTAGGACATTTAGTAACATCCCTTCTACCACAAAACGCCCATAGCATTCACCCCATCCAGCTGTGACAACCAAAATTATCTCCAGATATTTCCAGATGTCTCCTGAGAGGAAAAACTGGACCCAGCTGTAATTTTACTTAAGCTGTCCTAGACTTTGGGGGCACTTGGGTGGCTCAGTCGGTTAAGTATCTGCCTTTGGCTCAGGTCATGATCCCAGAGTCCCAGAATTGAGTCCTGCAGAGGGCTCCCTGCTCAGCGGGGAGTCTGTTTCTCCCTCTCCCCCTACCCCCTGCTTGTGGTCTCTCTAGCTCTCTCTCAATAAATAAAATCTTTAAAAATAAATAAAGTGCCCTAGACTTCAGAAAAAAAAAAATACACAATTTTACCAAGTCATTTTAGGAGACTACTAACTCTGACACTGAAATGAAACAAGAGCCTAAAAGGAAATAAGTAAGCAAACCAAACTACATTACAATCTCACTTAAAGTAGAAAAAGCCAAAAATAAAGTATTATGATATCCATTGTGTCCCTGCAGCTACCACCTATGCAGGTGCTCAGTATTTATTATGAATATAAGGATGAATTCACAATTAGCAATTTTTTCATGTAATTCACAAATTATATCTCTACACACGCACAATTATGAAAAACAAGGTAAATCACCTTGTCCTTGTCACACACACCATGTCCATGATATATAATTAAGTGAGAAACACAAGTTGCAGACATCCCAGAGTGGGCAAATTGAACATAGTGTATATATATGCTTCTCCCATCTTCTCTCTTTCCTGAAGCTCCATTAGAATTATAGTGAATAAACACTATACAACATACAATGATAATAAAAAAAGGAAATGAGGCTACCAGCAGAAAAGACAATTCATGCATGCTAGTAAATGCCACTAAATGGAAGAATGGTAATTAATAGAGCAAATAAGTAAAGTAGGTTAGGGGATTATAGGAGGCTAATTTGTCTCCAAGCACTCTGGAGAGCCTCTAGATTCTAAGACCCTGGGTACACTAGACAGCAGGAATAATGGATAGAATTGAAAACAGATCAACCAAAAGCCTGTACACAGAACACGTCCAGTCCCCAAAACACAGTGCCCAACCTTCATCCTTTTTTTTTTTTTTTAAGATTTTGTTTTATTTGTCAGAAAGAGATGGGAGGGAGGGGGAGAAAGAGAAGGAGCACAAGCAGGGGAATCAGCAAGCCAAGGGAGAAGCAGGCTCCCACTGAGCAAGGAGCCCAACGTGGGACTCGATCCCAGGACCCTAGGATCATGACCCAAGCCAAAGGCAGATGGTTAACTGACTAAGCCACCCAGGTGTCCCTCTCCCCTCTGTCCTTAAGCAGAACCCAGGCTGAGAGATCTACCTCAAGCAGGCGATTGTAAAATTTCATGTCCAAAGAAACCAAGTAGTTCCAGCCCCCATTTTTTATTACACCAGAAAATAGAAACTGGGAGGTGGGGGTTGGAAGTCAGCTTAAATTCCTCTTAAAAGCTATCCGTTGACAAGTCTTGGCCACAAAGAACTCTCAATTATCTTTTTAGTACCTTGCTCAAATACAAGTAAGAAAGGAAGTAAGTAAGAAAGGAAGAAAAAAAGAAAAATATGAGTAACATAGAATTGATATTTGAGGAATAGTTTCAAAAAGAAAAACAAGACCAATATAAACAAGGAAAAAAAAAAAACTTACTGAAGAGAAAATAGAGGGGTACTTGGGTGGCTCAGTCAGTTATGTGCCTGCCTTCAGCTCAGGTCATGCCTGCTTCTCCCTCTCTCTCTCTGCCCCTCCACCCTACCTGTGCTCTCTCTCACTCTGTCTCAAATAAATAAAATCTTAGAAAGAAAGAAAGAAAGAAAGAAAGAAAGAAAGAGAAAAGAAATGAAACGAGACGAGACGAGACGAGACGTTAGAGAAGGAGAAGACAAGGGTATCAAAGTAACTCCTTAAGGACACTCACGATTACATCTATAAATCAAAACTGGAATGCTATGAATAAAGAATAATCAGAACAAGAAAGGGGTCTCAGAATTTATGGGACATCATTGGAGATGACCTTGACCCACATTCCCCAGCATTCATCCCCTTATATGGTCCCTCCCAAAGTCAATCTGGGCTGGCCCCGTGACTTGCTTTAACCAGTAAATGTGGCAGAAAGGACACTGGGCCAGGTACAGATCTAAGTCTTAAGAACCCCCTGGCGGCTTCTACTTTTGTGCTCTTGGCAGCCAAAAATTAAGAATGTGGCCTAACTTTTGGAAGAAAGAGAAGCCACAAAAAGAGGTCCATCCAAGAAGAGGAGATGCCAAGGGAAAAGTGCAGAGTAAAGAAGCATTTTGCACATTGTGGTGCAGCCACTATCTGAATGTGCAATGAGCCCAGCAGGAAAAAACAAAACAAAACAAAACAAAACTGTCCAGCTAAGCCTAATCAGCCCACACAATGGTGAGAAATACAATAATTTAAGTTTGGGGTAAGTGGTTAAGCAGCAGTAAATAATCAAAACACAACCAAAAAAAGTTATGCTCTCCAATTTTTTAAAATTGAAGGAAAAAATTCCAGAATTTGAAATTAAAAAAGAGAATATGGAGATAATATAAAAGATACAAAGGCTCAAGCAAAGGTGGTCTAAAAGACAATTAGGAGGCATTCGAAAAATGAACAAATAAACAAAATGGAAAGGAGGGAGTTATCACAGAAAAAAAAAAAAAATACAAGAACACTTACCTGAGGAGAAAGATAAAGGAGCCCACATTTGAAATGACCCATCCATACTGAGAGTCCAGCAACAATGAAAAACACAAAAATCCACAACTAAAAACACACCATTGTGATATCTGAGAACACCAACACAAACTCTTCAAAGTGTCCCAAGTCACACACAGACTTATAATGCATCAGGCTTAAACAACACCACTGGCTAAAGGACAGCAGCACAGTCTTTGAAATTCTGAGGGAAAATTATTTTCAACCCAGAATTATATATTCAATCTGTCAATCAAATGCAACAGTGAAATATAATAGCAGTTAACATTTACTGGGCATTTACTATAATCCATGCACTGCTCTAAATGACTTATATGTACTAACTCATTTACTCTTCACAGCTCCTCCCCAAATATAGGTACTACTGTTTCCCCCATTTTACAAACAAGAAACTGATGCACACAGTACTTGGGTAATTATCACAAAGTCATACAACTAATAAGCATCAGAACCAAGATTCAAACCTATGGTGGTCTGGTCATATTTTTAGATGTTAGAACTGAGAAAATGTACTATTCCACACTAGGATTTTACATGAGGATGTACTCAGGCAAAATGAGAAAGAGTAAGCAAGAAAGAGGACATGAGATCAGGTAACAACAGATCCACACTAGCAGAGGAGACAAAATCTCAAGGTGACACCTACACAGCCAGTCCAGAGACAACCTGCCAAGACTGGTGCAAAAGAACCACAGGAAGACTACAGAAGAGGCAAGAGCTCACAGAAAAGGGGCAGAACATCACTTTTTAAACTAAGGATTATTATAATAAGGAGGACATTGCAAAACAAAGAATCTACAAGAAACATCACGATAGAAAATGCTACACTACAAAGTCCTAATAATAAACAATGGTTATTCATATGACGAAGTATAATGGTGTTTTAAGATGGGAGAGGGGGGGAAGGTGGGTTGTATAAGAGCTAAATCCTTATTTATAGCACAAAGTCCATAAATTATGCCCTAAATAGGTAAAGCTGGAAATCACAAAGTTAGAGGTGGTGGTGAGCTAGTGGGCACTTCTGCTGCTAAAGGAAGTAACATTTGGGTTAAGCCTTAAGGAACCCAGATAGGCTTAAAAGGAGATGGCATTCCAGGTGAAGGTAAATGAATAAGCAAAGAGAAACAACTGAAGGAACAGTTATGGAAATCAGGAATGTCAACAACAAAAAGGTAGTAGTGGGGAGGGAAGCAGTTGTTTCCCTGTCATAGTAAATACCAGCAGCTCCAAAGAGTAAATAGGTTATTTTTAGTATCTAAAATAAAACAAACAATCCAACAAGACTAACCTCTAAATAAGTTAAGAAGGAAAATCATCCTAGTTTTTACTTTTGCTTGAGACAATTTATTTTAGCTCTTGAACACTAGAGAATTTTTACTTTACCTGACCCGTGGGTATTGGTTGATCTAGCATCTCAACATCCAGGTGCTTAGGAAGGTTATATAATCTGCAGAGTTCACATATCAACCACTTCAATTGCTGACGAAGCTACAAAACACATTTCAGTAAATAAGCATTATGTTAAAGAGCCCTTAGAAGACATGAATAATGCTATGACTACTGTAACCAATCCAGTAGGAAATGAAAAAAGTTTGTTACTGCTCAATTACAGCCTACAGATAAAATAACAGTCTTTAAGAAATATTTTTAGGGGCTGCTAGTATAAGAAAGTCACTATGGCTTGAGTACAATCCCTATAACTAATACCTAGCAGAATGACAACAAAAAGGCTGAGGAAGGAGAGCTCCAGACATTGTCGAATTTTCAGTTGCTAACTCCTTTTCTTAGGAAACTTATGACTTCAGACAAGAATACATTTACATTAATGAGACGACAAAAAAATACAGGCAGTGATGTTACACGAGTTATAAAATTATATATTCCAGTCATTCATTTAAAAGTAAGAGGCAAACGTGGTCTAATAGACATACTCCTGGAATCTAAAAGACCTTGGATACAGCATCTAATTCCCTGAGTTTGAGGGCCCTCATCTGTAAACTAAGGAAATTAAAAACTTCTTATAATGGTAAAGATAAGATGAAACCTGTGAAAAGAGTTGGCACTTGTAGGTTCTTCAGCATCTGCCCAAATTAAAAAAAAAAAAAAAAAAAAAAAGGTGAAAAAAGCACTAAGAAAACTGAAAGGAGTAACTCATTAAGTTCCCATTTTTACATCCAAATTGTTTTGTAAGCATATTTACTTTAAGCAAAGAATCAAGGTAAGTTATGTTCACAAACATGTTTTTTACTGTTGGAAAAAAAAAAGCTGCTTTCAATGTATGTGTTTAGGAATTGTGCTTTCAGAACAATGTTCAATACTTAGTAGACCTTACCCAGAACTAATAAGGTAATTTATTTCACCTGGTCAGGGACAGTTTCCCAGATGTCTCTGATCAGGAAAAGAGATGAAAAAGCAGGTTGCTGAAGGACTAAGAAAACAGAAACAGAATTAGAATGGGTTAAAAAGAAAAGAATAAGACTTTCCAAAGTAGCCAAAAGAACAAGCAGAAATTAGGAAAGCTGAGCAGTAAATCAGGATTAAAAAAATCCTCAAGCTTAAAAGGCACCATGGATCTACCCGTCCAATAAGCTCTGTTTTGTTTCAAGAACATAATGAAGATGACAAATGGTAACCTGGACACAGTCCCAGACACTCCAACCCGTGACAAAGGAAGAGCCATGGGAATGCTGCAGCAGAGGCAGCAAGTGGCAAAGTCAGACCAAGCGACAAGAAAAATAGGGTTGTATAGCTTTCCAGGAATTTCAACTCTACGCTCCCTCTCCCCAAAAAGCATTTAAAGGGTAGAAGAAACTAAGATGGTGGGAAAAGATTTAAGAAATATCTAGAAGGTAGATGGATAGGTATTAGAAACTTACTAGGTCTGGAGAAGGGAGGTGTCAGGAAATAAAGGTATAAAAAAGAACTTTTAGTTCCATAGTTCAGCCATGGGTGACAAGCTTCATTATTTCATCTTGTCCCACTCACAATCACAGAATTACTGAAGAGAAACTGGCGTGCTGGAGCCACAAGGTAGGGAAGGTTAAATTTAGATATAATCATTTTGAACAGCCATGGCACATCCAAGTGATTCCCTGGATCTACAGGATACATAGGTAGATGTATGCATCTGAAACTCAGGAGATATATTTTAGCTAAAGAAACAGATTTAGGAATCCCTGGAATATAAACCATGATTTAAGTAATAGTAGTAAAAGAGATTTTTCAGAGAAAGCATAGAATGAAAAGAGGCAGACCAAGGGACAAGAGCTCAGGGAAGACCAAGATAGGGTTAGGAAGAGATAAAAACAGGAGACAGTAATCCAATGGAAGTTCTCCTAAGATTATTGGTTTCCAGAGGACAAGGACAGGACTTGACTTTTGTACCCATCACTTATTACAGAGCCTGGCATAGAAGCCAGTAAATTAAAAAAATAAAATAAAATAAAATAACAAACTTCTCTCTGTTCTTCTATTAACAGTTTTCTGTAGAGACCCAGAAGGAGAAGGTATGCATTTAAAAAAAAAAAAAAAAAAGATACGGATTTATTTTTTTTAATTTTTACAACACTGTTTGCAAAAGGAGCCAGAATATAAACAATATTCTATGCCTTGCCTTTTCACTTGTGTATCTTAGAAAGTTATATACATTCTTATGAAAAGATTAGTGGCATTCTTTGTAACTACAATGTAATATTCTATCATAAAACTATTCTATACACAGTAGTTTTTATTTAACCTGCTTTTGATTGTAAGGTAGTAAATGTTTGTTTAGGTAGTAAATGTTTGTTAAGTGGAGGAATATTTCAACAAGGGAATAATCACCACTATCAAACTCTTGCAGAGAGGCCAATTTTAGGGTTAAAAAAGGATTCCTTGGATTTGGCAACTAGACATAAAAAATTTAAGTGCAACAATGAAGGTAGGATCCAGATTATAATGAATTAAGTAAAGCAAAGGTGAGGAAATACAACCTATTCTGTCAAGAAATTAGGTGATAGAATAACTGGCAGAGACTATAAGAGTAGAAGGTATTCTGGTTTTCTTCTTTTACGTAAATATGTTAATTTTTAAAAAATAAAATGAGACCCAATTTTATGTCCTATGTCATTTCATTTTAAGAGCATCTTTTGATGAAAAATGTTAGACACTGAAAAATAATCCAGTCAATTCTACTATTACAAAACTTTTACCTTTAGATCTTTTTAGAATTAACCTCCTAAAAGGAGATAGCAGTAAGACGGCCATCTTTTTTAAGAGGGCCATCTTTTCCTGTCCTGTCACTCCTCTGCTAGAAATGTGAATCTGACTACCTTTTTATTTTTACCTCTAACCTTCATGGCTCTCCAGTCCAGCCTCTACTCTAAAAATACTCCTCAAACCGATTGCTTCTGTTGTTAGATTCTAACTTCCCAGATAGTCAGTTCTCCCAATGATATTTATAGAATATTCCACTCTTTCTTTATAGAGTATTTTAACTTATTCTGAATTCTCAATAGCATGACTTTGTTTTTAAACTTCTTTTATCTTTACCTGTCCAGTCCAGTACCAGTACATAATATTTTTATTTAATATCTAATTGGACAAGTCTCTCATTACTTTTTTCAACTTTTTTTTATTATTTACTTTTTAAAACCAACTTTAGCGTCATTTTGTCAAGCTCCAAAAATAAGACTGTTGGGATTAACTGCATTCAATTTATAAACTAACATAACGCTACGAAGATAACAGACATGTTTGTAATATGGAGTCTGCCATCTAGCAATACAGTAGTCAAATCTTTCATTCTAGCTTAATTTTAAAGAAGGATATGAAACTATACAGAATACAACCTCAACTATTTAAACATATTAGAGTCCATGTATTTTACTAGCAAGGGAAAAAATACTGATAGAAAAGAACTACCATGTCAATAGTGGTTATATCAGGCAGAAATATTATTTCCCTTTATTTTACTAAGTACTCTCACAGTAGTTGCTTATTTTTATCATCAAAGAAAAAGATTTCTAAAATTTTTTTATAAAATGGAAAGTTATACTTCTTCATATATTAAAAAAACAAACAAAAAAAACACATTTTCTTTGTATACTTATGGTTAGTTATTACTGCAGTTACAGACTTGTGAGAGAGAGAAACCCACAAGCATTGATGTCATTCTAGCATTATTTCCCCTCACATCCACCTCAGTCTTTTTTTCTTTTTCTATCTTCAACCTTGGCTAGTGTTCCCTACTAAAAATGTCTGGTAGGTTTAAAGTGAGAATTCATTGAAAAGAGACCACCTAACTCCTCATCTAAATTAAGGTTTAGCATATGGGGAATAAAAAAAGATAAATCAGGTAGTACAGAATTCGGCAAAAAACAGACAAAACTGGTCTTGAGCTCCTTTAAGATTATCAAATAATCATTAATCAGGCTTTTCTATATCATATTACCTCTCAACACTTACGTTCTACATACAGTGTTCTTTAGGGGGGAAAAAATAGTAGGTTGGGTTATTTTCTCACCGAATTGTTGTTCTTAGTATCTTCTAGACGTTCCAGCACTGATGTCAGATTTGGGTCATCAGAGTCCACAAACCATATTGGTGAAGAAGATGGATAAGATTCCTGTTACAGAGACACCTATGTTAAACATATTTACATATAGACTAATCTGGAAATGCAAGTTAACATACCATCAAATGACATGATGACAACGGATTTAAGTAAAATATATCAGGGTGAAGAAAAGCAACCCATTAAAATCTAGGCATGGAGAAAAGTTGTTTTTTATTTTCTGGATTTTTTTTTTAAACAGTTGTATGGTGTAATTTTGCCTGCTCCATGTTACATAATTTATACATTTAAAAATCAAGCAAAAAAAAAAATTAGTTTACCCAATAAGTAGTAGCATTTAAAATAGAAGAGAAACACTGCAAAAGTTAGGTTTTATCACAAGCTGGAAAAAAAAAAAAAAATGGTGCTCAAGTACCAGGAAAGATGAGCTTCCTTCCTTTACAAAGAAGGGTCAATCATGGCCTGGATAAATCCCTCAAAAATAAAAGCAAAAAAATTAAAACAACCACCTCACAACCTTGAAGTATAATTTATAAATTTAAGCCATACTACTTTTGCCTTTTAATATAATAAAGCTACATTTCTAAACTTTATCTAGATGAGATCTACCTCAATTTTTAAAGGTGAAGCAAAGGAGTATAATCTAGGCATATATTTTTAAATCCTTACAAATACTAAAATGATTTTTTAAAAATCTTCTTACTCCCTATACTCCCTATTCTAAGTAATTACAGAAGTTACTTTGAGATTTTTCTCCATTAGAAAATTGCCCCCCGCAAAATCAATCCCATTAAATTTTGCCTTTTTCCTAATAATTTCCAACCCTTCTCAGATTGTAGGGAGGGATGTAGTTTCTAAAGGAATAGATTCCTTAACTGAGATTAGGATTATTCCTTCAATATCTCTGGTGTTAGAAGTCAGAACAAACAGCCATATAGTGACCATATGGTATATACAGGTTTCACTCACCACAGAAGCTGGGCTTTGGAAAGAGGCATCCTCCTTGTACAGCCACTATCTGCGTGCTACAGCTCAGGGGTCAATAATGTTCCTGAACACTGTGATGGGCAACCTCTAAAATGGTCCCAAGCATCCTAACCTGGTATTCACTGCCTTGTATAATTCTCTCCCCAGACTCACTTCTAACAGACAATAATACAGTCAATGATGGAATGTGACTCCTAAGATTAGGTTACAAAAAGATAACTTCTAGGGGCCCATGGGTGGCTCAGTGGTTTTAAAGCCTCTGCCTTCGGCTCAGGTCATGATCCCAGGGTCCTGGGATGGAGTCTCACATCGGGCTCTCTGCTCAGCACGGAGCCTGCTCCCCCCCTCCCCCACCTCTCTGCCTACTTGTGATCTGTCAAACAAATAAATAAAATCTTTAAAAAAAAAAAAAGATAAGAACTTCTTTGTTGCTCACCCTCTCCTGCTCTTTCATTCATCTTACCCCCACCCCCTCATTGAAGCCATCTCCCTATGGAGAAGCCCACAGCTACATGGCAAGAGATGGAGAGAGGCCTCTGACCACCTGCCACCCTCAGACAGAAGGCCTGTAATACCAAAACTACACAAATAAGAATGGAGGAAGATTCTCTCCCAGTCTCACTTTTTGATGACTGTAGCACTAGTCAACATCTTTACTGCCTGGTGAGAGTCTCAGAGCCAAGGAACCCTGGTAAGCCATGCACAGATTCCTGACCAACAGAAACTGTGAGATAATGTTGCTGTTCTAAGCTACTACATTTGTTATAGAGCAATATACAACTAATTCAAACCCCATAAAATACTAGTATTTTATTCCGTCGCAAAAGGAGTACTCTCAAGAAATGCTATAGTTACATATTTTTAAAAGTAAAATTACATGTGTTGATTTTTAAAGGTTAACAGAAAAAAGCCTTACATGCTTTACTATTAATAGACATTTACTCTCTACTGTTTTCTATTATAGATTAGGAAAAAGTCATTATTATTATATACTAGCTGCCAAATAATTAGGTTCTGGTTATGGAAAAACAATTTTGAAGAAACACAGTATTAAAGAAGCATTGCTTTGAGAACTATAATCTCAATTACAAAATAGCTGAAGCCAAAGAAACTGTCTTTGAAGCACTTCACCAAATGTTTTTTAAAGAACAACAACAATTAAAAAAAATGAAAACTGTACTGAAGGACATCATTAGGTCTATTCAATAATGGTTTATTTTGTAGTCTCATTCCTCTACTTTTCAGTGTGTCCCAAACCTATTCACAGACTAAAAGAAAAACTATCTTCAAAATCAATCCTGTTCTTAAGGAAAACTATTTATCGAGTATTGCATTTTCTTCTTCAAATTCTTCAGCCTAGTTTGAGAACATACCATCTAGACCCTAGTTCCAAAAAAAAAAAAAAAAAAAAACCAAACAATGGAACTAGAGGGTATTATGCTTAGCGAAATGAGTCAATCGGAGAAAGACAACTATCACATGATCTCCCTGATATGAGGAAGTAGAGATGCAACGTGGGGGGTTTGAGGGGTAGGAAAAGAATAAATGGAACAAGATGGGATCGAGAGGGAGACAAACCATAAGACTCTTAATGTCACAAAACAAACTGAGGGGGGCACGAGGGAGGGGGTTAGGGAGAGGGTGGTGGGGTTATAGACATTGGGGAAAACTCAACACCCAAAGAACAAAAAATCCAATCAAGAAATGGTCAGAAGACATAAACAGACATTTCTGCAAAGAAGACATCCAGATGGCCAACAGACACATGAAAAAGTGTTCCACATCACTCGGCATCAGGGAAATACAAATCAAAACCACAATGAGATACCATCTCACACCAGTCAGAATGGCTAAAATTAACAAGTCAGAAACGACAGATGCTGGCAAGGATGCAGAGAAAGGGGAACCCTCCTACACTGTTGGTGGGAATGCAAGCTGGTGCAGCCACTCTGGAAAACAGCATGGAATTTCCTCAAAAAGTTGAAAACAGAGCTATCCTACGACCCAGCAATTGCACTACTGGGTATTTACCATAAATATTTAAATGTAGTGATCTAAAGGGGCACGTGCACCTAAATGTTTACAGCAGCAATGTCCACAGTAACCAAATTATGGAAAGAATCTAGATGTCCATCAACAGATGAATGGATAAAGATGTGGTATATATATATATATATATATATACACACACACACAATGGAATACTATGCAGCCATCAAAAGAAATGAAATCTTGCCATTTGCAACGATGTGGATGGAACTAGAGGGTATTGTACTGAGCAAAATAAGTCAATCAGAGAAAGACAACTATCATATGATCTCTCGGATATGAGGAATTTGAGAGGGAGGGTTGAGGGGTGGACATGGGGGGGTAGGGAAGGAAAAAAATGAAACGATGGGATTGGGAGTGAGACAAACAATAAAAGACTCTTAATCTCACAAAACTGCGGATTGCTGTGGGGTTGGAGGGGTAGAGATAGGGTGGTTGGGTTATAGACAATGGGGAGGGTATGTGCTATTCCGAGTGCTGTGAAATGTGTAAGCCTGATGATTCACAGACCTGTACCCCTGGGGCAAATAATACATTATATGTTAATAAAATTAATTTTAAAAAAAAAGCTCCTTGGCCCTTAGCACACTTTTGGGGGGGGGGGGATTTATTTTACAGGGGTCAAGGGGCAGAGAGAGAGAGAGAGAATCAGTTTTAAGCAGACCCTATGCTGAGCGTGGGCTCAATCTCACACACTGAGATCAGGGCCTGAGCTGAAACTAAGAGTCAGATGCTTAAGCAACTGGGTCACCCAGGTGCCCCTCACTTTTAAACAGTATAAAAGTTTTGACTCCAAAAGTTTTAGAATAGCTGCCTTCTCTACACCTTCCATAGCCCAACCCAGAATGTCTTCCTTGGAAGAAACATCCCTTCACCATTGTATATTAACCTACGTGGTTCCATTGGAGCTAGCTTCCCTAATTCCTTCCCATCTTTCTAGCTCTCTCCCTTGACCCAAACCTTGGTCACAGGTCTCTATGAGCCCATTCCACTCCCGGTGATTAGCTGTCTGATGGGCTCAGCCAGAGAAATCTAGGTCTTCTCTGTGACTAAAATTCTCCTTCTGGGAGCTCCCAAGTCATAAGGCCAGCCTGGGGTGGTCAGTTATTTTTCTTGCCAAAACAGAGAGGGTTTATGTAAACAAATTGTTTTCTAGAGGGTGACAGATATTTGTATTTCTGCCATGACTGTGAGAACACCCATTTCACTGCACACGTGCTAACATTTTTACCAATCTGTTCAATAAAAGCTTTTACCTGGAAGAAAAAAAGTTCCTATACAATGTAAATCGTTATAGCTCCAGAAACCAATTCATCACTAAGAACGGGAGGCCATCATGGGACGCCTGGGTGGCTCAGTTGGTTGGACCACTGCTTCCGGCTCAGGTCATGATCCCGGAGTCCCGGGATTGAGTCCCACATAGGGCTCCCAGCTCCACGGGAAGTCTGCTTCTCCCTCTGACCTTCTCCTCGCTCATGCTCTCTCTCACTGCCTCTCTTTCAAATAAATAAATAAAATCTTTAAAAAAAAAAAAAAAAAGGGAGGCCATCACTTCTAGGAAAGTTTCAAAGGACATTACCTATATGCATAAGGATTTAGCTCTAGTTGTTAGTGTCCAAAGGATTATTTAAAATTAAAAAAAAAAAGTCTTATTCAGAAATAACTTTGTGTCTATTTTCTACACAAATCCACTAAGAAACCAATGTGTGGCTCTGTATCAAGCACCAGTCAGCAGAACTGCCTACCAGAATGCTGTCTCTACTATTTTTCCAAATAATAGAACATAGTCATCTCCAAGGACTTCATCACTGTATGAATACAGATGCATGTAACATTTTTGTTCAAGGTTCAGAAATATAACAGTTGTAATTCTTCCAGAGTGTTGTTCAGTAAATGTGGAGAGGAAAATGAGACCGAGAGAATCTAAATGCTCTGACATTCATTCAGGCATTCATTCATTCATTTTAAGATTTACTTGTTGTTAGAGAGCGGTCATGCAGGCACCCAGGTGTGAGATGCAGAAGGATCAAAGAGAGAGAATCTTCAAACAGACTCCCCGCTGAGTGCAGAGCTTAACTGGCTGAGCCACCCAGGAGCCCCTAAATGTTCTGACATTGGGGTAAAAAAAAAAAAAGCTACCAAAAGAGACTGCTCCCCGCTAATCATTTTGCAAGTAAACAACTAAGTAACATTATCAGACCCCACAGAAGCAGAATGAAAAATCAAAACATCCTTCTAGTTAAACTAAGGCAGAGAAAATAAAGGTGCCGAAAAAGATTCAAACCACCTGATCTGCAGAAACCAATGGGCAGTTTCCTTGATTCTTTGTCTTTCGGAATAATTTTTTAGAAAGAGAACACAGAACACTGTTACAATGGCTTTGGTAAAGGGGACTCTGCTTCATTACTCTGGCTCTCCAGTAATGCTTTACATTTGGCAATGACTGTTTCAATTCCCAGCCCTCAACTAGCTGACATTTATCTAATACTATCTTTTTCAGGTCTCAGGAAGTTTAAAAAACTCCACAGTTACTAACACCTACACCATTCATAAAATGGAAACCTAAGTCTCCTCTTCATTTACCCGTTCTTTCAAGGATGGGCATAAAAATGGGGGTAGAGGAGGATAGATAGATAATAACTAGGAATTTTACTCTATGTTACAAATTGGTCAGATGAATGAAAACAATGATTCCTCCAGCCTGAAAGGACCACTGAAGTGCTTAACATGACAGCTCTGCTATTTCCAAATGATTCTCCGGGTGTTCAGTTTGGAAAGGTAATCTGTCCCAGGAAGGCAGAAAAGGTCTCGGGCTCTTTAACCAAGTTGGTTCATGATTTCCATTGTATAACCTTGGTGGGGCTACTGTTTATTCAATGTCAAGACTAGTGACATGAAAAATTAAGAAATTAACAGCACTGATTTATTTCTCAGGAAAAGCTGTTAGAAAGCATTTCTATTCTATATTCAGCCACAAATGACACCATCAATTTCATATTTGTAGAGAACATTATTATTTTAAAGAGCTTTCCTTTAAAAGCTTTCATGCAGGACAAAAAGTATTATCGACTTTATAGAAAAACACAGCAGAAAAAGTGATTTGCTTAAAGTCCCAACTACCAAGTATAGTATAAACCCTTTTCTCTCACCTAAGCTCAGAGCTCTAACATTTATTATTCTGGCTGTTGGTGGTGAGGTGGGGAGGGGAAAGGGGACTCCGATAATGACCAAGAGAAATTTAATTAGCAAAATAAAAAAAATGTGCTACCACAAGTAGCCTGGCAAATAGCCACTCATGCAAAAGAGTATTGGTTTATGTTACACAAACAATAAAATTAGTACAAAATTGTATCTGTTTACCCAGCTAATTTACATGAGGTGGGTTGGGGGGTGATTGTTCACTCTGAAATACGGATTGCCTACCAAGAATTGCCAGATGTCAAGAAGTACATATAAGGAGAAATGAAGTTGCCAAGTTATGTTAAATATTTCAAAAGGACTAAAAGAATTCCATATAGTAGCTCCCAATAAGGCCACACAGGTTACTAAAACAAGCTGTTTTGCCTTCAGGTGTGAGCATAACTGAATATTAGCAGTAACTGGCAATTAGATCTGTTTGCATGACACTCCTTCATATCATGAGTTCACACAAAACAAATAGTAAAAGACTCCTTCTTGAGGTTGAAAATAGCATTCTGTCCCTTCATAGTTAAGATTCAGATAAATTTATATAACAGAAAAAGATTTAGCTCAATTCCCCTGGCCTAAAGAGTAAAACGTCTGTTCTGGTTTCTCCTTCTTAAAATGGTCTTTCATATAAAGTCAAATTACATATTTCCTACCCAGTGACTTGTTAAATATTTAAAATATTTCTTGATGTTTCCTCTGCACTTTTGACAAACTCTTGGCAGTTAACTTACGCAATAGTTAAGATTTTCGTTCATACAGAATACAGCTAAAATAGAAAAAATATTTACTGAGTATTTACTGAATGGAAGATGAAAAGCATGATTAGAGACTATGCTCCCCTGCCATCATAAAAAAAAGGCTTTAAAAAAAAAAGTCTAAAACTATTATAATAGAACATAAGGACAAATAACCAAAGCAGTAAATAGTAAAGATTATAGAAGGGAGGAAGGGGAAATAAATACCAGCAGGAACTGAATAAGACTTCCTAGAAGAGCCTTGAGGGTTGGTCAGACATGGAAAGACAGACTGGGGTGGGGTAAGGGGCACATTCCATATGGGAAAAACAGATTCAGATATCTGAAAGAAAAAGGGGGTACAGTATCTTTAGAAGATTATTCAGAAACTGGCATGCATGAGTGTAACGAAACAATTCATGAGGTGCCCTTTACTCAAATGTTAAACTGTGTTAAGTATGCTTCTTGGTGAGCAATGGAAAAGACCTGGCCTGGCATGTAGAAGAGCTCAATAAATATCTGGGAATAAGGAAATAAGAGGAAAAATTAAAGAACAGATCAAACATTATTTTTTTTTAAACCTTTTAAAGATTTTTTTTTTTTTTATGTATTTATTTGACAGACAGCGATCACAAGTATGCAGGGAGGCAGGCAGAGAGAGAGGAGGAAGCAGGCTCTCCACAGAGCAGAGAGCCCGACGCGGGGCTCGATCCCAGGACCCCGGGATCATGACCTGTTCAACCCACTGAGCCACCCAGGCGCCGCTAGAGATTAGCAATTCACAAACACAAGAGACAGGAAATCCAACACCGTTTCTTCTTTGCACTTTTCCCACTAAGAAAATGGAATCAACACAAGCAAGCCATGTAGATTTTATCAAAACACCTACCTATGCTTAAAGAGTCTTATCTTTTAGAGATACTCATGGAAATAGTTATAGTGACAGGTCAGGAACCAGCTTGGAAACACTGAGGTGGGGTACAGATGAAATAAGATGGGCCAAAAGTTGATTGTTGTTGAGGCTGACTACATGGAGGTTCTCCACACTATTCGCCTTTTGTATAGGTTTGATATTTTCCCATAAAAAATTAATACACATTCATATACACGGAGTATCCACCATGATAATTACCTTCTGATAATACCTGTCATAACTTTGAGGAGTTTCTACTGTAATACCATTATACTAGTCTCTACCACATCCTCCTTTTACTGGGTGTCTCTAATTCATTCCTTGCTTCACTTCCTAATCCAGGTCTTCCCACAGTATTCTGTGTGTAGCTGACTCCTATTGGCCTCCTATACAGATCTCAATGGGGACTCTGCTGGCATTTGAAGTGGGTAATTCTTTGTTCTGGCAGACTGCCACGACCCTACAGCACCTGACATAACCAAAACCAGACATACATATATTTCCTAATATCACACACTGTAGAGAATTAACCCTAGTGCTAGATGGCAAACACATTTTTCCAACTTACCTCAGTAATTTAGTAGCTCCCCACAGCCTACCAGTTCAGTACTCTATTATGCAAACCACCCCTTCCTTTTCCTGGCCATACCCCAATTTCTACCAGAACAATCACCATGCAGGCCAATCTCCTGCATACTCACTACCACTTCCTGTTTCCTATTCTTGGGAAAATCTTCTCTTTACCAGCCTATATCCTCAAAATTTGTCTTCTCCTAAACAAACCACATTTTCTCAAGCAGTGGTGTCTTTTCTGGATAGAGTTTCCTCTGCCTGAAATGTGCTTCCACTCCCAAGATTCTACTCACCTGTGAAAGCCCAACTCCAATGTCAGCCTCCCACCAAAGCCTTCTCTGAAGCACCACCCAACCACCAAACTCAAAATTAACTCCTCTCTTTGGCTTTCATAATGACGCCACAGAACTTGATAACCTTTGGTAATATGAAACTCTTCCCCCAAGATTTAGTTCTGAAGACAGGGACTACTCTGGCCAGTTCTGCAAAACCAGTGCCTAAAACAGAACACTTAGATGTTCAATAAATGACTTCTCTCCTCAGTACAATGCTAGTACTTTTTTTTCCCTAAAAATACACAACTGCTCCCCCAGATATTCTGGAAATTATTTTAATGTCAATTATTGTAACTTCAACCCCTTTCCAAACTCTCGGGTACCAGATCAGGAACACTTTTGGCACTTGAGTATCCCACTGACTTAACCAGAAGGAGTCAAAGACACCACACTTTTGGTTTGAAGGGAACAAAAAACTACTACCTAGACTCCTGCTGTAAGAAGTTTATTCCGCAGTCTGGAACAATACCCTAGGTCAACTTCACCTCATGAATGGTTTCATCATACAAATTTATGAAAAAACTAAACACTTGGATTACCTTACCAAGCCCCGGGTTTCTAACGAGCTTCCAATTGAAAGAGTGAGCTTTTACACTGCCTTTTTGGTTTTGTGACATAAATTAATCTTTCTGGTCTGAAGCCCCGGGCAAATATCTCCTTGGGGTGCAGATAATTTTAAGGGCTCACACACAAGAGTGGCTGTGGAAGCAAACACCTATATCACCACCTGCCCACACACGTTCAAAGCGCCTTTCAGAAACACGTTCGCGCGGAGCCAAGGCCAGCAAGGAGGGATAATTCAAACAGCACCAGAGGCTGCATTCTAAACTTTTTCAGTATCAGTTTTCCCTTAAACACAAATTTAAAAACAACTGGGTGAATAAGCAAGAGGAAGGAAACCTCACTGAAGAGTAAGGCGTTAAAACTTGAGGGCCTTCCCCATTCCCAGCCGGGGTTCCCAAGCCAGAGTCGACATGCCTCGCCGCGGCCGGGGGCAGGCCAGCTGTGGGCAGCCATGGCGACCTAGCAAGGGAAAGGGCCGCCACAGTCTCCCACACCGAAAGCCGGAGAAGGCGGCTGAGAGGGCCAGCAGCCCCAAACCCAGCCCCACGGGAAGAGTGGAGAAAGGCACCGCCTGCCTCCTCCCACCCAAACCTCGCGCTTGCAAGGCTGGGCCTGGGCAGGGCCCCATGCCCGGGAAAGGGGCGGATCCGCCCCGCCCGGGGCCCCGGGAGCCAAAGGGGCCCCTACCGGACCGATTCCCTTTTGTCCCAGGACTCGGGCGCCCCTTTCAGCCCCCGTCTGGCTTCGAGGGTCTGAGGCCGGGCGCCTCACCGTGATGTTGCAGTGGAGTGTAAGCGGCGGAGACGGCGAGTGCGGGCTGCCGGGCGGTGCCGGAGGCGGCAGCAGGAACTGGCAATGCAGCTCGTCCAGCTTCCAGCTGACGATGCGGAATCGCTCGTGGTTCTTGTCGAAGATGGACGCTAGGAACTTCAACTCGGCCTTGAGCCCTGACACGGACATCTTCCCCTCATCTCCGGCAGGAGGGGTGCGAAAGGGGAGCTGGGCCCAGAGCCGCCGTCACGGCCGCTACCGCCCCACAGGGCCGGCTTGGGGCCGCACTCTCGCGGCTCCGCCTCTCCCCGCCGCCGAGGCCCGCGTCGTATCGCGGCTGAAAAATGGCTAGGGGCACTGAGGCCTCGGCGGGCGGCTGGGCGGCGGCCTGGGCGGCGGCGGGGACGTCTGCTGCTCTCTTTGTAACCGACTCCGCGGGCAGGAGACCACGGCCCCACGGCTTAAAAGGGCAACAGCGACGCCGCCCCCGCTACAGCCTGGGAAAGGGCTGCCCCACCCCGCCCCCATCCCCTCCCCGCCCCGATCCCCTCCCCGCCCCGGCGCGCCCCGCGCGCCCCGCGCGCCCAGGTTCCGGCGCGTGCACGCGGCCTGTGCGCGGGCCCGCCTGGCCGCCCCCTCCTCGCCTTGACCCAGCCCTCTTCCGCCCCGCCCATCTGCTTCTTTCCTCTGGCCCTCGGACCCGAGGCTCCGGGCGCTTGGCGCCTGGAGACTGATCACCTGGAGGATCAGGAGACCCCCTGCGCGCCTCCGCCTCCAAGTCTGGGAGCTGGCCACGTGCGCGGCCTATCGCGCCGGCCACGTCGGCGCGCCTGCGGACGCCGGCCAGCCCCTGGGGGCGGCTCCTCTGCTGGGCTCTGAGCTAGCCACCCACTCACCTGACCCGGGCGGCGCCCTAATGGGAGGCGGCAGACAGCTGGCAGCGCTTTGGACGCAAATCGGCTCACTTACTTTCATCTTCGCTACTCTAACCCCGTACCTAGCCACCAGTTCACTAGCATGGGTTCTCTTCCCTTCCTGCCTTGAGCTTTTGTCCCGTTTCCCAAGCTTAAGGAAATCCTCTCCACCTCCCGTGGAGGCAGGACTATTTTCAGTAAAGTCTTAGCTCAAATGTCATCTCAGAGAGGTCCTCCCAGACCACCCAATCTAAAATAGCCAACCAGTCACCCTATATCGCATAATCCTATGTTAAATTTCACTCAGCACCTATCACTGTCTGATATTTTTCTTATTTGTTCATTGTCTCTGCCCAAGACAAACGTCTGAGTTATTCAGAGTTGTTTCCCCAGCATCTAGAACGAGGCCTTTTGAAGATACCCAGTGTTATTGAATGGATGCTCCTATCAGGAAGGCCCCGCTTTTTATACAACCTGTGGCACATCGCTTAATAACATTTCAACAAAGGGCTCTGCATTTTCCTTTTGCACTGGTCTTGATTGGAGGTATTGGACTCTCTCTGCCTCTATGTCTCCTGCTTCAAGATCTACAAGTGGTTCCTGATCTACTGGTCCTTAGATGACCTAATATAGAACAACAGGGGGAGCTATTAGGTCCACTGAATGAGGAATATTTTTAAATTTTTTTCATTTACTTCTGAGAAATTGTATCATAGTGCTTCTTAACCTTTAAGGAAGTCACAGACCTTCCTGAGAATTTAATAAAAGCCATGATCGTTTTCCCGGGAAAACACCTCTGCATATAAAGTGATGTATTTATGGGGATTCATGGTCCTGGCACTAGAGATAGCATTATGAATTGGGACTGAGAGGCGAAGGGGTTCCAGGTTCCAGGCCTGAGTTCCAAGTCAGAAATAACTAGGGCAGTATACTGGCATTATGGTGGGTTAAACACTGGAGTGGCCTGCTGCTTGCTTTTTCCATCAGCCACCCGTACTCTTGGGACCCTAACAGGCATGGTAGTCATGGATAAGGATTTCAGACAAAGGGGAACAACCTGTTCAGAACCTATATGACTTTGAGAAGTAAAATGCCCTGAGCGTGTTATTTAATCTAAGCTTCTTTTGTTTATCTCTAAATTGCTATGAGTAAATAAAGAGCTTTATAAGTTGCAGATGCTTTTACTAGTTTTATCAGAAATAAATATTTAAATATCAAATTCACAATCATTTTTTAAACTTCTTTTTAAAAAGACCTTATTTACTTATTTGACAGAGAGAGCATGCACACAAATGGGGAGGGGCAGGCAGAGGGAGAGAGAGAAACAGTCTCCCTGCTGAAGAGAGATCCTGATGTGGGACTCCATCCCAGGACCTTGGGATCATGACCTGAGCCGGAGGCAGACGCATAACCGACTGAGCCACCAAGTTGCCCCTCAAACTCATTTTTTGAGCATCTGCTGTGTGTCAAGCCATAAGAGAGCTAGTCAGAAATAGAATCTGAATTCAAAAAGTTTAAGATCTAGCACTGGAAATAAAACATTGCTCCAGAGAACAGAAGACTGTGACTTACAATGGCTTGGACAATAAGGAAATGTATTGCTTCATAAAGTAAGAAGTTCAGGGGCACCTGGGTGGCTCAGCGGGTTAAAGCCTCTACCTTCAGCTTGGGTCATGATCCCAGGGTCCTGGGATCGAGACCCACATCAGGCTCTCTGCTCAGCAGGGATCCTGCTTCCTCCTCTCTCTGCCTGCCTCTCTGCCTACTTGTGATCTCTTTCTGTCAAATATATAAAAAATCTTCTAAAAAAATGTTTTAAAAAAAAGAGTGGAAGTCTCCAGAAAGGCAGAGCAGGTTCAGTACGAAAGAAGGAGTGGGAGAAATCACAACTTGTATGGAAGAATTTTTTTTAAGAATTTTTAATTTCAAGGACTTCAACATGGATTAACTCTCAGTGATAGCATATTTCATGCTATTCTGTCCCAACATATACTGCAGGGCTGCTTTCAAATGTCATCTCTTTTATCTACCTTTTCTAATCCCCAAATTAAATTTAATATCTCTTTTTCTCCAATTTCCCAGTATCTCATTCTGTCCCAGCACTTACTTTTTGGTTTCACCTTGACTCTAACCACCTGGTTTCATCTTTGTCTCCTCTACTAGATTATAAACTTGTCTAATCATCTTCATATCCATAACACATAGTGCAGTCCCTGGGACATAGAAACTACCCAATAAGTGATCACTGAGCAGACATAGCCTGTGAGAAGTGAAATCCATGAAATGTCTTCAGTTCAAGACACGTAAACGAGAAAAGTGATAGAGTTTCACTGAAATCTCAGGGAATCTATGAAGACATCTCCCTGTCTGAATTGTGCACACATCAGCATGTGGTCACATAGGCCCAGACAACCACAGAACTCCCCACAAGACACAGGATATGGAGCTCATCCCTGTTAAAATGAACAAGTGACTCATTATTCTGCTGCAGCCAACTCAGTGAGAAACTGTTCTAAGCTAAAATTTTCACAAGTTTGGACCCTGGCTTATAGTAAAACTACCTTTGATTTTAACTTCATTCCTAACACCCATCATTTCCCTCTTGCTTGTATAGTAAGGGGCTTTCAGACTAAGTTGCAAATATACTGCATATGAATGTGATTCTGGGGAGAAGGTCTAAAGCAGCACTGTCTAGTAAAACTTTCTTCAATGATGGAAAGTTTGATCCTTTTCCTGTCCAATAGAGTAACCACTAGCCATGTGTGGCCACTGAGTACTTGAAAAGTGCTTAATGTGACTGAGGAACTGGATTTTAATTTTATTTCATTGTAACTAACTTAAATTTAAAGAGCCACATGTGGCTAATGGCTACCATATTGGACATCACACTGCTAGATAACTATAATAACACATATAGCTCAGTATAGCACTTTTAAAAACATGTCATCCCTACACCTTGAGAACAATGACCATCTGTTACTATTATATCTTCAGTGCCTGACACAGACTTAGTGCTTAATAAATGTTTGTTGAATGAATGACTGGAAGGCCAAATTTCATATTTTCTCTGAACTTAGGTTTTACATTTCTAAAATAAAAAAGATGTACACTTAGATTTCTTCTAGCTCAAAAAAAAAAAACGACTCTCGTAAGGAAATATTCATTCATACAACAAATACCTATTGAGCACTTACTGTGTGCCAAGTAACTTCATCACTGTAGCAATTTTAGGAAACTGTCATTTTACTGCCCAAAAAACTGACTTTCAGAGAAGGGAAATAATTTGTCTGAGCTCATGTAGCCAATAACTGACAATGTCAGAATTTGAACTCTGGTCTGTATAGCTGTTTCTATATAAACAGCTTTTCTTTTTTTGCTTCTATATAAATTAGAAATGTAAATATTTTAGATAATATAAATGACTTAGCACTGAGAGCACAGGGTGGCACAGAAACTACACTGGATTAAAATACAGACCTTCCTTTTAGGTCTGTATTTCATTCTACAGGTAGATTCTTGATTCCTCAGGATTCCCCTCATTCTACAGGTAGATTCTTGATTCCTGGGTAAAAGATGCCAACTCTTTAAGAACACCTGGGTTATTGAGAAGGAGCGGGTGCTGTTCAGCCCTCCTGACCTGGATGAAACTGACAAAGGGGGGCAGGAAAGAAATCAGCCTGGAATTTACCATAATGAATACCCAGAAGCCTTTGAGTATTATCTTCCCTCTGTCACTAGCATAGGAAAGCTTCAAATAGAAAAATTTCCTCCTCAGGAGATAAACCATAAGAGACTTAATCTCAGGAAATAAACTGAGGGTTGCTGGAGTGGAGGGAAGGTGAAAAGGATGGGGTGGCTGGGTGATGGACATTGGGGAGAGTATGTGCTATGGTGAGCTCTGTGAATTGTGAATTGTGACTGATGAGTCACAGACCTGTACCTCTGAAGCAACTAATACATTGTATATTAATAAAAAATAATTTAAAAAAAGAAAAAAAATTTCCTCCTCATGCCGTCTACAGTCACATTCCTACAAAATGTTCTTTTAGAATATTTAAGGTTGATGGGTAAGAACATTTTTCTAGATGTAAGCATAACATACTTTTGACCCAGTAATTTCAAATATCAGCATTTATTCTAAAGAACTAATTAAACATGGGGCACCTGGATGGGTCGGTGGGTTAAGCCTCTGCCTTTGGCTCAGATCGTGATCCCAGGGTCCTGGGATCAAGGCCCACATAGGGCTCTCTGCTCAGCAGGGAGCCTGCTTCCCCCTGTCTCTCTCTATGCCTGCCTCTCTGCCTACTTGTGATCTCTCCCTCTCTCTGTCAAATAAAAAATAAAATCTTAAAAAAGAGAAAAGACAAAATAATCTTATTTTTAAAAAATGAACTAATTAAGCATGTATATCAAGACTTAGTTACCAAAACTGAAGGAATATAACTAAAAACATCATACATTGATAAGACAATCAGAGAAATCTAAACATTAAATATTTGATGATACTATAGAATTATTACTTAATTTTTTAGGTGTTACAATAACATTATTATTATTTATTACAATGTTATTACAATAACATTATTATTTATTTTTTAAATGAGCATCTTTACCTTTTAGAGCTATTTATTGATGAAATAAAGAACAAAGACTTGATTAAAATATTTATTCCACCTCTTTCATAGTAGTAAAAGACAAGAAAGAACCAAGAGTCTTAGAACTGGATATGCTGTAAGGTTGGTATATCCACACAATGGAATAACATGCTGTCATCAAAATGAAGTTGTATACAGATATGGAAGGACACACCAAAATGCTAACAATTATCATATCTTGGTGATGACTTTTCAAACAACTTCAATTTTCTTACTGCTTACTTATATTTTCTGAAATATTTTCATTGAACATGTTATTTATGTAATGAAATCATTTTAAATTAATTTACTGATATTTAAGGTAGAGAGAGGTAAGTCAGAGAAGGATTTTGCAAAGAAATTTTAAAGGGCCAGTGACTATGTGGTTGCTGTTCTTTTGATCACAAAAAGACACCTGGCATAGAGGCAGCTCAGAAGGTGACACAAACAATCAATTTAACTGACACTTTTGTTTTATCCTCCTTTAGATGAATTCCTCCTCCCCAGACCAAGGTGATTGAAAGCTTTTTATGCCTTAAGTGCTTGCTGTCAGGTCTTTGAGTGAGCCTTTAGTCCTTCCTACAGAGTAACTTCTGCGTGAATTGAGACCTCACTGCCCACAGTCCAGTGCTTCAAGCAATGCTATTTCCAGAAGGAATTTATGGAAACACAGATTTGATTCTATGTTTGGGTTTTCTGTAATCAATTATACTAGGACTTGGCATCACCCAAATGCCTAGAATCTATAGTTGTTTTCTTGGTTACAATTAGGTGCATTTTGCAAGATGAAAAATTAAGTAGCAACAAGCACAGTCTTTCAAGAACTGATGGGCCAAGGAGACAAGGCCCCAACTCACTCAGGACAGGTATAATTTTAACATTTACAAACATGTTTCTCCTGCTGAAAGCCCTGGGCTCCACACAGGGATGATGAAAAGGAAACCTGGGAGGAGAATGAGTGTTTGTGGTAGAAAACCAGAGGAGTGGTCAGGAGATCTGGAAGCCAGTTCTGGCTTCCCTGGTTACTCTCCATGGAACATTTGGTCAGTCATGTACCCTGTGTCTGGGGTTCTTTATGTGTTTGACAAGATTCATAGTTTTGTTATTCAAACACTTACTTAGTTTCAACTTTGTGCAAGACAGTTTGCTAGCTCTAGAGGAATAAAGTGTCAAGGAACTTTTACTCCTGAAAGCAGTACAAACAGGAACATGGCAAAAGACGAGTGTGAGAATAGGATGGTAAAAACTGTTTTTTTGGTGGTTGTGGTGGGGGTGGGGGATGGGAGGGATGAGCCAGAAAGAGAGAAATATTTCGTCTTGATTGAGGAACTGATTTGTTTTCTAATTTTTTTTTTAAGATTTTACTCATTTATTTCAGAAAGAGAGAGACAGAGACAGCAAGAGAGAGCACGATTGGGAAGCAGGGAGAAGGGAGAAGCAGGCTCCCCAATGAGCAGGGAGCCTAACTACCTGGGGCTCAATCCAGGACCCAGGACCCAGGACCCAGGACCCAGGACCCCAAGATCATAACCTGGGCTGAAGGTAGACGCTCAACCAACTGAGAGACCCAGGCCTCCCTATTTTCTACTTTCTAAATATAAAAGTTACATTATTTAGCTTCCCTCTAGATTTCTAGGAAGTCCAGAGCTGGTCTTGGGTTCTCCCAGAAGTAAACTCTGAGGCAAAGATTCCAGTGCAGGCAATTCGTTTTGAAGGGGATCCCAGGAAGTGCTAATAGAGGATTGGGGCAATAAGACATGGAAGAAAAACAGGTTACCATGTGGGGAACTGTAGCACTACCCCCTCCAGGTTAGTCTGGGAACATTATAGAGTATGCCTCAAAGTTATCCCAACTAGGGGAGAGGAAGCTGGTGTATCTATTCACCAGCTCCTCATTCATTATTGGTTATGGGCTGCTTCTGGAGGTGTTCACTCCAGCACATCCAGCTTACATTGTGAGCAGCAGAACACACTCCACGACAGAGGGTTACAAATGCTTGCAGGTTTCTTATTTTTGGATATTCATGTTCCCTCTGTGGCAGATTATTAGCTGTCCTACCACCCTAACCCCAATTCATTCCCCTCTTTCAAAATAAGAGTTTTATTTGGACATACAGTCACCTAACTAGAGACCACCTTTCCAACTTTCCTCCCAGATAAGTGTGGCCAAATAACCTGGTGATGGGCAACGGGGTGTGCCAAGAAGAAACATCCTTCCAAGATGCCACTTCCAAGTCTTACTCTTAAAAGGATGGGACAGGTACTCTACTACTTCCCCGCCCCCACTTCCCATTTCCCTCTAGTGGGGATGCTGAGATCAGGGCATCCAGCTTGGACTCAGTGATAGACTCAGCTATCACTGAGTCCAAGCCACAAGACACTGAGCCACTCTTCCAGCTCTTGAATGTATCTTCTATTACATAAGACAGAAATAAAGTTTCTGGTTTAAACATTGTATTTTGGTGTCTCTTTGCTTTATCAGCTTAGCCTGTATCTTAAACAATACACTCCCTCCCTCTTAAGACTTTTTTTTTATTTTTCCTTTTTAGTCTTATTTTGTAACTTTTATTGGATTATGTCATTTTGTATGATTCCTTACATATTTCCTGCAAAGGAGCAAGCAATTTAAAAAATGAAGAACCATCAAACCCTGTTTTCGATATTTGCCCTATTCATTGCTGCAATCATGACTTAAATCCTCTCTCTATATTTGGGAAGTTTATGTCAAATGCAAATATAGCTAGATATTAAATGGATTTTATTAAGTAACTGCTGACAGCAGGGGAAAATACTGAGCTCCACTCCTATTTGTGCAGAGACGACTGGGCATTTTAAAGGGAGAATAAAGTAACAGGAAGAGGGAGAGAGCAAGGGACTCCTGAAAAATTATAAAGGTTGTTCAGCATAAACGTAATTAGACCAGCTGTGTCTCTTGGCTGGCAATTGTGGAAGTTAGGATTCTCTTCTCCCGCATAGGCTGGGAGACAGAGGCTCTATCCCTCCTAATGATGACTTTTTAAAGGAATGAAAGACACTTCTGAATTGTAAGAGATACACATGCATCTTGAAGGGACAGAGGAAGAATTTACAATTGCAAGTCTTTTAATAAATCCTCTAGGAAAGGGAGATCAGAGACCCTCATCTGTTGGCTAGTATAGACAGTAAACTCCTTTGACAGCCCTAAGCTTTTCCAGACAGGAACTCAAGAGGGGACTGGGTTGTCCCAGAGATGCAGCCATAGACTGTTGAAGCCATGTAAAATTTTGGTCAACTCTCTTAGTGCAGGGGATTGAATGTGTGTTTGTGATGAGTGTTTCCGTAGTTCTCAGTTCTCACAGTATGAATCCCACATCTTCAGGATAGGTTTGGGAACTCACATCTCTTGAAGTTAGGGTGCAGGCATTTGACCACGGTTTTGCTATACTCTTGAATGGATAGATGAGGAACATGATAAGGAGGCCAGTCTCAGAGAAAATGATCTTTGGGTAAGAATCGTGAGGAAGATATTGGTATTTGGGGGCAGAAGCCTGTTGTCTTTGAGGGGATGTGGCAAGACTGCATTTGAGAGTATATACATACTGCAAAAGGAATTGTTTGCTGCTCTTGAGACCAACTGCCACCGGCGGGATGGAGGACTGCTGCTGGGGTAATGCTGACAGGAATAGGAAGGAAAAAACAAGAAAAGAACAAACCCTTCTTCCTTTCTCCAGCCTTTCCTTTTCCATCAAGCAACCCCTACTGCCCTGTAGGCAAAGAGAAATATGGTCCAAAGCACAACACCCCAAGCAGAGTATTGAAGGGTGGATTTGAAGCTAAGAAACAGATCTCAAAAATAAAAGTTGTTATATGTTAGCTGTAGGTTATTTCTTGCAATGGAATAAACTCTTGATCAATGAAATAAACTCTTGATCAATGGAATAAACTCAATGATCTCTTCCAGGATTCCAGTTATTGTCTCTATGAACTTAGCCCCAAATTTCTCTTTCTAAGGCAGACGGTTTTTCCCTGCACTATAGTCTTGTATATCCAGCTGCCTTCTTTATGTCTTCTCCCCTTTGTCTCTCAGACCCCTAAAACTTAATGTGTCTAAACTCTTTTTTCAAATGATTTGTTTATTTTAGAGAGAGTGAGAGGACACAGAGAGAGTGTACATGTGTGTGTGGGGAGGGGCCGAGGGCAAGAATCTTCAAGCAGACTCCCTGCTGAGTATGGAGCCTGTCATGGGGCTTAATCCCACAGCCCATGAGATCATGACCTGAGCCACAACCAAGAATCTGATGCTCAAATGACTGAGCCACCCAGGCACCCTGTGTCCAAACTTATAATACTTCACCTCTTCCTCATTTTTCACATCCCTTTAATGTCAAATTCTGTGGGCCTACCTTCTCAATATCTTTGGATGTCTTCTTCACTTTTCTCTACATTCACTATACCTGCCTTGGTCTCAGCCACCATCTTCTCTTACCTGAGCTGTCACAGTAGTCTTCTAAGCAATTCCTTGGATCCACTTTTGGTCCCCACCAGTGCAGTCTTCTCAGTGATCCCTTACAAATATGATCATAACACTTCTGTGTTTAAAGCCCTTTGCTGGTTTCCCATTATCCTCAGGTTAAAGTCTAGAATTCTGACCATGGCTTACACGGCTCTGAAAGGTCAAACTCTGTCTACCATCCCAAACCAATTTACATCCCTCTCTCTCTGACTAAATACACACTAGGCCATGGGTCTACTTTCAGTCATTTCAAAACTCCTTCTCGGTACTGCCTTAGGACCTTTGTACATCTGTCTGCCCAGATTTCCCTTCCTATATCCTGGGCTCTTCACCTCACTATCCTCTACTCATTCTTTAAGAATTAGCTTAAATATCACTTCCCCAAGGAAGAAGAACCAAGATCTAACCACTATCCCTGTCATCTGTGCTAAGTAAGTTCTGTATTTATGAGCTTTAATAGCATCCTCTAATTCTTCTTGACATTGATCACCTTATAATAATTATTTGTTAAGGGGCACCTGGGTGGCACAGTTGCTTAAGCATCCAACCCTTGGTTTTGGCTCAGTTAATGATCTCAGGGTTGTGAAATCAAGCCCCAGGTTGGGCTCCAGGCTTAGCATGGAGTCTGCTTAAGACCCTCTCTCCCTCTCCCTCTGTTCTTCCCTGCTGTGCTCTCTCAATCTCTCTCCCCCTCAAATAAATAATCTTTAAAAATGTTAATAATAATTTTTATTAGTTTTATTTATTTTTTAAAGATTTTATTTATTTTTTGACAGAAAAAGAGACAGCAGAAGAGGGAACACAAGTAGGGGGAGTGGGAGAGGAAGAAGCAGCCTTCCTTCCACACAGGGAACCTGATGCAGAGCTCAATCCCAGGACCCTGGGATCATGACCTGAGCTGAAGGCAGATGCTTAATGACTGAGCCACCCAGGCACCCCCCCAAAAAATGTTAATAATTATTTTAATATGTCTTCTCACTACACTTATGCTCCATGAGTACAATGTCTGCTTTGTTCACTGCATGTGGTCCTAGCTACATATCACTGTTCTAGGCACAGTCATATATTTGATGACTAAATGGATGAGTGAATTATAAGAAAGCTACCTTGAGAAGCAGCATAGCATAGCAGAAATCACACTGAACTAATAGCCACAAGACCTGGGTTCTGAGTCTGGTTTCATCATTTCCTGGGTAATCTTTAGCAATAATAAGTTTCTTTGAACCTCGGGGTCCTAATCTTTAAAATGAAGAGAACTATCTATGGTTTTTTCAGTTTCTAAATCAGTGAGTCTTACTCTCTAGTGATAATTTTGGTGACCACATACTCTGTATTGACTCCAGCTCTGCAAAGATAGAGCAATACCTTTCCCCAGGCTCCCCAATCACCTTTTCCAAGTCCTCCCAATTCACCACTTTTGGTTTGATCACAGCATAAGTATCACTGTTGTCACCACTAATCAACACCTGACTGCTCTGTTTGGAAAATTGAGAAACAAGAAGAAAGCTTAAGATGTGTCAAGCCTCAACCCAAGACAGGAAACTGGTTCCCCTTAGACAACTTTCCTTCTCCCATTTGAGAATTATGGAGAAAATTTAATGCAAATTCCTGAACTCTTCCCAAACCCCTAATTCCCACTAACACATTCATGAGGGGGAAGTCCATTCAGGTGGGGACAAGGGATGGTGCTGATGATAGAAGTGAATTCAAACCTTTGGCTCATTCTCACTAGGCTCTGGGATAGGTTTGGGCTCACTTGCATGTGGGTGTATCAGGCATTCTGGGAATTCATATCAAACAAAATTAATTCTCTACAAGAAGAAGGACTGAAAGTACAAGACACTGATGAATTGTCCAGTTTCCCTACACTGCTCCTTGAACGATTTCTTCCCTGCTTCCCAACCCACCCCAGGGATAAGTGCACCCTCTCTGTAAGTGGTACCCAGTTCTAGCCAGAAAGAGCTCGTTCATAATACCACCCCATCCCACTCCCTGGGGCTACTCTCAGTCATAAACCATGCAGTTTAGGGTTACAAATGCCTCTCAGGGGAAACACAGTTCTATCTACAAGCATATACCCTGAGAGATCCTTGACCCAGTTGGACAGACTATAATTCTACCTGTTTGAATTAAGCCAGCAAGAGCTCCCCTCTCATACTTAGGAAACTAAGGAGGAAACGTGTGAAAAGGATCACCCTGCCAACAAAAATATCACATGCCCACAAAATCTGAAGTGTAATAAGGAGTCTCAGAGAACCATGCTTAATAGATCACATTTCTAAGATGTAGTGACCTGAGGGCTTGCTCAGCCCAGGGTAGACCAGCTGCATTAAGACTTTGCTCTCTGGAAGACAACATGGGCAGTAACATCTCTGACATGGGCCACAGCAACTTTTTTCTAGATATGTCTCCTGAGGTAATGTAAATAAAAGCAAAACAAAACTATTGGGACTACATAAAAATAAAAAGCTTCTGCACAGCAAAGGAAACTCAACTAACTCAACTCAACTCAACTCAACAAAGGAAACTCAACTCAAAACTAAAAGGCAGCCTATGGACTGGAAGAAGATATTTGGAAATGACATATCCAATAAAGCGTTTGGACCCAAAATATATCAAGAACTTAGTAAACTTAACACCCCAAAAACAAACAATCCAGTTTAAAAAGTGGGCAGAAGACATGAACAGACATTTCTCCAAAGAAGACATACAGATAGCCAACAGACACATAGAAAGATGCTCAACATCATATCATCAAGGAAAGGTAAAACACAGCAGCAGTGAGATATAACCTTACACCTGTAAGAATGGCTAAAATCATACTAGCCAATAGGATTCAACAGTACATTAAAAGGATTATTCACCACGACCAAGTGGGATTTATTCCAGGGCTGCAAGGTTGGTTCAACATCCGCAAATCAATCAATGTGATACAACACATTAATAAAAGAAAAAACAGGAACCATATGATACTCTCCATAGATGCTGAAAAAGCATTTGACAAAGTACAGCATCCCTTCCTGATCAAAACTCTTCAAAGTGTAGGGATAGAGGGCACATACCTCAATATTATCAAAGCCATCTATGAAAAACCCATCGCAAATATCATTCTCAATGGAGAAAAACTGAAAGCTTTTCCGCTAAGGTCAGGAACACGGCAGGGATGTCCGTTATCACCACTGCTATTCAACATAGTACTAGAAGTCCTAGCCTCAGCAATCAGACAACAAAAAGAAATTAAAGGCATCCAAATCGGCAAAGAAGAAGTCAAACTATCACTCTTCGCAGATGATATGATACTATATGTGGAAAACCCAAAAGACTCCACTCCAAAACTGCTAGAACTTGTACAGGAATTCAGTAATGTGTCAGGATATAAAATCAATGCACAGAAATCAGTCGCATTTCTCTACACCAACAATAAGACAGAAGAAAGAGAAATTAAGGAGTCCATCCCATTTACAATTGCACCCAAAACTATAAGATACCTAGGAATAAACCTAACCAAAGAGACTAAGAATCTATACACAGAAAACTATAAAGTACTCATGAAAGAAATTGAGGAAGACACAAAGAAATGGAAAAATGTTCCATGCTCCTGGATTGGAAGAATAAATATTGTGAAAATGTCTATGCTACCTAAAGCAATCTACACATTTAATGCAATTCCTATCAAAGTACCATCCATTTTTTTCAAAGAAATGGAACAAATAATCCTAAAATTTATATGGAACCAGAAAAGACCGCGAATAGCCAAAGGAATATTGAAAAAGAAAGCCAGAGTTGGTGGCATCACAATTCCGGACTTCAAGCTCTATTACAAAGCTGTCATCATCAAGACAGCATGGTACTGGCACAAAAACAGACACATAGATCAATGGAACAGAATAGAGAGCCCAGAAATAGACCCTCAACTCTATGGTCAACTAATCTTCGACAAAGCAGGAAAGAATGTCCAATGGAAAAAAGACAGCCTCTTCAATAAATGGTGTTGGGAAAATTGGACAGCCACATGCAGAAAAATGAAATTGGATCATTTCCTTACACCACACACGAAAATAGACTCAAAATGGATGAAGGACCTCAATGTGAGAAAGGAATCCATCAACATCCTTGAGGAGAACACAGGCAGCAACCTCTTCGACCTCAGCCGCAGCAACATCTTCCTAGGAACATCGCCAAAGGCAAGGGAAGCAAGGGCAAAAATGAACTATTGGGATTTTATCAAGATCAAAAGCTTTTGCACAGCAAAGGAAACAGTTAACAAAACCAAAAGACAACTGACAGAATGGGAGAAGATATTTGCAAACGACATATCAGATAAAGGGCTAGTGTCCAGAATCTATAAAGAACTTAGCAAACTCAACACCCAAAGAACAAATAATCCCATCAAGAAATGGGCAGAAGACATGAACAGACATTTCTGCAAAGAAGACATCCAGATGGCCAACAGACACATGAAAAAGTGCTCCATATCACTCGGCATCAGGGAAATACAAATCAAAACCACAATGAGATACCACCTCACACCAGTCAGAATGGCTAAAATTAACAAGTCCGGAAATGACAGATGCTGGCGAGGATGCGGAGAGAGGGGAACCCTCCTACATTGTTGGTGGGAATGCAAGCTGGTGCAACCACTCTGGAAAACAGCATGGAGGTTCCTCAAAATGTTGAAAATAGAACTACCCTATGACCCAGCAATTGCACTGCTGGGTATTTACCCTAAAGATACAAACGTAGTGATCCGAAGGGGCACGTGCACCCGAATGTTTATAGCAGCAATGTCTACAATAGCCAAACTATGGAAAGAACCTAGATGTCCATCAACAGACGAATGGATAAAGAAGATGTGGTATATATATACAATGGAATACTATGCAGCCATCAAAAGAAATGAAATCTTGCCATTTGCGACAACATGGATGGAACTAGAAGGTATCATGCTTAGCGAAATAAGTCAATCGGAGAAAGACAACTATCATATGATCTCCCTGATATGAGGGAGAGGAGATGCAACATGGGGGGTTAATGTGGTAGGAGAAGAGTAAATGAAACAAGTTGGGATTGGGAGGGAGACAAACCATAAGTGACTCTTAATCTCACAAAACAAACTGAGGGTTGCTGGGCAGAGGGGGGTTGGGGGGGGGTTATGGACATTGGGTAGGGTATGTGCTATGGTGAGTGCTGTGAAGTTTGTAAACGTGGAGATTCACAGACCTGTACCCCTGGGGGGAAAAAAATATATATATATATGTTTATAAAAAATAAAATTATAAAAAAAAAAAAAAAAAGAATGGCTAAAATCACAAGGTGAGAAAAAACAGGTATTGGCGAGGATGTGGAGAAGGGGGAACACTCTTTGCACTGCTGGTGGGAATGCAAACTGGTGCAGCCATTCTGGAAGACAGTATGGAGGTTCCTCAAAAAGTTAAAAATAGAACTACCTTGGGGCGCCTGGGTGGCTCAGTTGGTTGAGCAACTGCCTTCAGCTCAGGTCATGATCCCGGACTTCCAGGATCGAGTCCTGCATCAGGCTCCCAGCTCCTTGGGGAATCTGCTTCTCCCTCTGACCTTCTCCTCTCTCATGCTCTCTCTCACTCATTCTCCCTCAAATAAGTAAATAAAATCTTTTAAAAAAAAATAGAACTACCTTACAACCCAACAATTGCACTACTGGGTCTTTACCACAAAAATACAAAATATTAATTCAAGGGGATATATGCACCCTAAGTTTATAGAAGCATTATCTACAATAGAATATTTTTCAGCCATAGAAAAATGAAATTTTGCCATTTACAACAACATGGGTGGAAGCAGAGAGTATAATGCCAAGTGAAATAAGTCAGTCAGAGAAAGACAAATACCGTATGATTTCACTCCTATGAGGAATTTAAGAAACAAGCAAAGGGAAAAGAAAAAGAAAGAGACAAATTAAGAAACATATTTTACACCTGAAACTAATGTAACGTCATATGTTAATTAACTGGAATTAAAAACTTCAAAGATTTTGTGTTTCGTTCAACTGAAGAAAGCTTGGTTTGTGGGGAGCTGAAAACCAGCCCACCCTCAATGCTTCAAGCCCTGTGTTTTGGTGGCTGCTTCCTTCCAGACCCTGCACCTTTCCCTAATTCACCCAAAGGCCCAGTATGAGCTAGTGATGGCTCTGGCTGAGGCCTCCAGAACTAGAGAGAATACCCCAAGAAAAGACATAGTTCATGTTGTGCCTTTGGCTCTCACCTTTTTGGGACTTCTGCAAAACATTGCCTTATTTCTCCTAAGCAGTATCTGGTCATTTATTTATGACTTGTATCATCCATATTCTCTGTCTTGGGCAGAGTACTATGTTAGGAGGTGTATCAGAAAACATTCCCAGGAAAAATAGATGACATTCTTAGATTAGGATAATTCAAGGAGGAAGTTTATTAACAAAATAATAATTTGTAAAGGTGTAGTTGGGGGAAATCACACAGAATAGTGCAGTAACCTAGAGTAGCCATGTTTACCACACCTAGATTGAAGAGATGAAGGGAGGCAGTAACCTAGAGTAGCCATGCTGTTACCACACCTAGATTGAAGAGATGAAGGGAGGCAGTGATTACAGAATCAGACAGAATATCCAGTATTACTCAAAATGTGATTTGAAGAACTGTGCAGGCCCACACACTATTAGTTGATGAAGAGATATGTATGGCAATTAAAAAAGTAGATGCTTAGAAAATTGTATAGCAATTTGACATTGCCATAATATCAAAGTACATGATTAGTGTCAGAAGATATAATATGAAACTAAACTTTAGGGACGCCTTGATGGTTAAATTGTTAAGTGGCTGCCTTTGGCTCAGTCATGATCCCAGGGTCCTGGGACCAAGCCCTGAACCAGGCTCTCTGTTTAGAGAGGTGCCTGCTTCTCCCTCTTCCTCTGCCCCTCCTCCAACCTGTTCTCTCTCTTTCACTTACTGTCTCTCAAATAAATAAAATCTTTAAAAAAAAATAAACTTTACTTTTGTGTAGAAATATGTTCTGATGATGCAGCAGAAATGATGAGGAAATATTTTGGGGTATTTATTCAGATTAAAAAGCTTGTGCCAAAATGTAAATCAACATGCTTCTTCCTTCATGGAGAAAGTCATGCTCCTCCGATAGATAGATGATAGATAGATAGATAGATAGATAGATAGATAGATACTGTGTGGTTGGTGTAGGCATTTGTCAAAATGCTTTTATTCTATCTAAAGAAAGTTAAACAGCTAATATTTTATTTCTTCTCACATAGAATAGTAATTTGTTTGCTTTCATTTGTTATTATATATATGTAATTGTTATATACACAATATATAATAATATAAATTGTTATAATATTAAAAAATTGTCAATTGTTATTTAATTATTTAAATAAAGAAAGTGAAATACGTAAATTAGTAAAGTCAGCCAAACTCTAGCTAGGTGACATGGTAAAAAGTGTTAATTCTCTAAAGACTAGCTGATGCTTTCAATTTGAGATTATTTTCCTTACTATATGATAAGCTGATCATGGACAACAATTATATGCTAAAGTATGACAGTTAGCAAAGGGAAAAGTTCTGATAAGAATGTTTGAATTGGGTACCTGGGTGGCTCAGTTGGTAGAGTGACTGCCTTCAGCTCAGGTCATAATCCCGCAGCCCCAGGATCAAGTTCCCACTCGATGGGATAGAGTCCCCACAGCCCCAGGATCCAGTCCCACATCTGGCTCCCCACTCAGCAGGAAGTCTGCTTCTCTCTCTGACCCTCCCCCTCTCATGCTCTGTCTCTCTCATTCTCTCCCTCAAATAAATAAAATCTTAAAAAAAAAAAGAATGTTTGAACTACAGGGTACCTGAATGGCTCAGTCAGTTAAGCATCTGACTCATGATTTTGGTGCAGGTCATGATTTCAGGGTCCTGAGATTGAGCCCTGCATCATGTTCCATGCTGAATGTGGAGCCTACTTAAGATTCCCTCTCTCTCTCCCTCTGCCCCTCCTCCACTGCTCTCACACACAAGTGTGCAATTTCTCTCTCTCCCTCTCTCCTTCTCTCTCAAAAAAGAATGTTTGATCTACAGAATGAAGTCTTAGCATTTCTGTAAAATAAAGCACCAGTTTAGTTCCAACCTTTGCAGATTGTGAACTGATCAGCCAGACCTGTTGTTTCGTTGGTATCCTGAGTATTTTTAGCAATCCTAACAGTTTCACGGAAAGAAGGAATACTAGCTTGGAAGAACAGAGTTTGTGCAAATTGCGATAGTACATTGTATTAACAATGATCAATGGAGTTGCTAAAATCCTGATATTTCATAAACGTAAAAGGTTAACACCAAACATCTTACAAATTTGATGGAACATTTTCAGTTTTATTTTTCATCAAAAGAAGAGCCCTGCGTAAGAAATTAATAGATCCAGAACTATAACTTAATGGGATAAACAGTTCATGGTTATTGATAAAGAATTGGTAACTTTTGAAACATAGCATCACTCGCCTCATTTCATATAGAAATAAATATGAAATAGCCTGAGCCTATTGAGATTGCCCAGAATCTCTTCTTCTATTCCTGTGAATGTACATTTTTCAGATTGATTTCTCTGCTATAGTGCAATTTAAAAAAACAACATTGAAACAGTTTATATACATATCAGGTCTTATAAGTTTCAATGATGTCCATCCAACCTAAATTAGATGAATTAACAAACAAAAATGATGTTTGTCACATTAAAAACTCAAAATTGGTATACACATTGTTATTTTAAGGTGTGTGTAAACATTTAACAGGGACAGTTACTATATCCTTCCCAATTTTTGGTTTAGATACCATTACAGAATAAATCTATGCATGTTAATTCTCTGTTAATTACCTGAATGCAAACTCCCAATGAACAACATGTCCAAGTTTTGTAATCTTTTTCCCCATGTCTGTTCCATTTATATTTTAAAAATATAACTTTATGCACTTGACTGGAAGCAAAATAAGCTGAATCTTCACCCCAGATAGTTTGAGGAGAAAGAAGAGGACTGTGAGCTTCAGTGGTACAGCCAGCCTGAAGCCATCTCTTAAGGAGGAAGCCAGGAACAAACACCAGGACCTCCCTCCCTGCCCTCCAGTCTCCTGCTGGGGCCTCTCCCATTGGCCCAAACCAACCAGAAGCCAGAGGGCAAGGAACCCTAGAGTAGTGGTCCTTCCAGGGCAGAAGGCAAAATGGAGGACAGGAGAAGGTACACTTTGGGGAGCACTGAGATCAAAGATAAAAGCCACAGTTTTGTCTCAAAGTGTGGATTGTCTTTGTGGGGGTAATAGGCAAACACACAACCAAAAGGCAGTGTAATCAGTGTCAAAATATAAGGAAAACTGGGACCCTATTGGAACACACATCTAATCTAATGTCCTCCTAACCCAGCCTAGGTGTTAGTTTGGGGCCAGCAGTAGTCAGGTATGGAGTGGCTTTCTAGGGAATGGGATATCTGAGCTGAGGAATGAAGAAAGTACAACAGTTAGCCAGGAGTCAGGCCTCAGGGAATGAGGGTAAGTGTGCCCAAAGGGAACAGCCCATTCAAAGGTGTAGATGCTGAATGACAGGAACATAGAATGGAGGGGTGAGGTAGGAGAGGTGGGACTCTTCAGGTCATGGGACATCTTACTCTGGGGCAAGGAATTTGACTTTACTGTGAAAAAAAAAAAGGTATTAGATTTATGCTACAGAAGCAAAGACTGAGAAAGTCTTGAATTGAAAAGCCACAGGGATTTTTCTAATTTTTTGAGAGAGGCTTGTATTGCAATGTACTTCCCTCTTAGAACCACCTTTGATGTATCAGGTTTTGAACAGATGTGTTTTCATTTTTCATTAGTTTCCATGAATTTCTTAAGATTTTCTTTAATTTCCTGATTGACCCATTCATTCATTAGTAGGATGCTCTTTAACCTCCATTCATTCTTTTTGTTTGTTTGTTTGTTTGTTTTTTAATTTATTTATTTTTATTTCTTTTCAGCGTAACAGTATTCATTGCTTTTGCACCACACCCAGTGCTCCATGCAATCCGTGCCCTCTCTAATACCCACCACTTGGTTCCCCCAATCTCCCACCCCCTGCCCCTTCAAAACCCTCAGATTGTTTTTCAGAGTCCATAGTCTCTCATGGTTCACCTCCCCTTCCAATTTTCCCTCAACTCCCTTCTCCTCTCCATCTCCCCTTGTCTTCCATGCGATTTGTTATGCTCCACAAATAAGTGAAACCATATGAAAATTGACTCTCTCTGCTTGACTTATTTCACTCAGCATAATCTCTTCTAGTCCCATCCATGTTGATACAAAAGTTGGGTATTCATCCTTTCTGATGGAGGCATCCATTCATTCTTTAGTAGGATGCTCTTTAACCTCCAAGTGTTAGAATACCTTCCAAATTTCCTCATGTGATTGAGAGTTCAAGGTTCAAAGCACTGTGGTCTAAAAATATGCAGGGAAAATTATCAATCTTTTGGTATCTATTAAGACCTGATTTATGACCCAGTATGTGATCTGAAATATGCAGGGAATAATCTCAGTCTTTTGAATAATCTCAATCTATTGAGACCTGATTTGTGACCCAGAATATGATCTGTTCTGGAGAAAGTTTCATGTGCATTCCAGAAGAATGAGTATTCTGTTGTTTTAGGATGGAAGGTTCTGTATACCTCTGGAAGTCCATCTGGCAGCATGTCATTGAAAACTCTTGTTTCTTTGTTGATCTTCTCCTTAGATGATCTGTCCATTGCTGTGAGTGGGGTGCTTTGACTAAATATGCTGTTAATATATTTAACAGTATATTATATGTTAATTTAACATATAAGGTATTATATGTTAATACTTTGACTAATATACTGTTAATATATTATTATCAATGTGCTTCTTTACTTTGGTTATTATTTGGTTTATATAATTGGATGCTCTCATGTTGGGTGCATAAATATTATAATTGTTAGACCCTTTAATTATGAAATAGTGTCCTTCTTGGTCTCTTTTTACAGTCTCTGTTAATACCTACCATTTACATTGACATGGATAGAACTGGAGGGTATTATGCTAAGTGATATAAGTCAAGCAGAGAATGACAATTATCATATGGTTTCACTCATATGTGGAACATAAGAAATAACATGGAGGACCATAGGGGAAGGTGGAGTAAATCAGAGAGAGAGAGACAAACCATGAGAGACCCTGGACTCCAGGAAACAAACAGAATTTTCGGAGGGTTTTAGAGGGGAGGGATGGAGGAATGAAGTAGCTGGGTGGTGGGTATTAAGGAGGGCATGTGCTGTGATGAGCACTTGGTGTTATACGCAACTAATGAACTAGTCAATCACTGAACACTACATCAAAAACTTAAAATTAAAATAAAATATCTAGTTTGTCTGCATACCAATTGCCAATAAACACGTGAAAAAATGCTCCACAACATTTCTCATCGGGGAAATACAAGTCAAAACCACAATGAGATACCACCTTACACCAGTCAGAATGACTAAAAATTAACAAGACAGGAAACAACAAATGTTGGTGAGGATGTGGAGAAAGGGGAGCCCTCTTACACTATTGGTGGGAATGCAAGCTGATACAGCCACTCTGGAAAACACTATGGAGGTTCCTCAAGACATCAAAAATAGAGCTACCCTATGATCCAGCAATTGCACTACTAGGTATTTACCGCAAAGATAAGGATCTAGTGAAACAAAGGGGCACCCCCATGTTCATAGCACCCCAATGTTTATAGCAGCAATGCCCACAATAGCCAAACTGTGGAAGGAGCCAAGATGTCCTTCAACAGATGAATGGATAAAGAAGATGTGAAGATGTGGTTCATATATATAATGGAATATTACTCAGCCATTTGAAAGGATGAATACCTACTATTTACATTGATGTGGATGGAACTGGAGTGTATTATGCTACATCAATCAGAGAAAGACAATTATCATATGGTTTCAATCATATGTGAAATATAAGAAACAGCACAGAAGATCATAGGGGAATGGAGGGAAAACTAAGAAGAAATCAAAGAGGGAGACAAACCATGAGAGGTTCTTGACTCTGGGAAACAAAGTGAGGGTTGCAGACAGGAAGATGAGTGGGAGGATGGGGTAACTGGGTGATGGACATTAAGGAGAACATATAATATGATGAGCACTGGGTGTTATATGCAACTGATAAATCACTGAACACTACATCTGAAACTGAAGATATACTCTACTTGGATAACTCAATTTAAATTAAAAAAAAAAGCCATGGGGAGGATCCAAAATCTATAAAGAACGTATCAAAGTCAACATCCCAAAAACAATCCAGTTAAGAAATGGGGAGAAGACCTGAATAGTTTTCTGAAGAAGACATACAAGTGGTTAACAAAGACATGAAAAGATGTTCAATCAGGGAAATACAAATCAAAACTATGATGAGATACCACATCTTACCTGTCAGGATGGCTAAAATTAACAACACAGGAAAGAACAGATATTGGGGAGAATGTGGAGAAAAGGGAACGCTCTTGCACTGTTGGTGGGGATGCAAACTGGTGCAGCCTCTCTGGAAAACAATATGGAGATTCCCCAAAAAGTTAACAATGCAACTATCCTACAATCCATCAGCTGCTCTATTAGGTATTTACCAAAGAATAAAAAAAATAAAAATAAATAAATTATACAAATTTGAAAAATGTAGGAAACTGGGGAATGCTATAAGCCCTATAGCTTCAAGCTGAGGCTCTTCTGAACATGTTTCATAATGGGAATGTTGCTTAATAACTCAAACCAACTTTATTTGTGAATATTTTTGTTGTTTTTAGCTTTTAAAGTATTATCAACTACATTGTAACAAATATTCCTTAATTAAGTCATAGTTTATGTACAGTATTATCTTTTTTTAATTAATTTATTTATTTTTATTTTTTAAATTTCTTTTCAGTGTACCAGAATTCATTGCTTATGTACCACACCCAGTGTTCCATGCAATACGTGCCCTCCATAATACCCACCACCAGGCTCACCCAACCTCCCACCCCTTACCCCTTCGAAACCCTCAGAGTCCATAGTCTCTCATGGTTCATCTCCCCATCCAATTTCCCCCAACCCCCTTCTCTTCTCCATCTCCCCAAGTCCTCTGTGTTATTTCTCATGCTCCACAAATAAGTGAAACCATATGATAATTGACTCTCTCTGCTTGAATTATTTCACTCAGCATAATCTCTTGCAGTCACATCCATGTTGATACAAAAGTCGGGTATTCATCCTTTCTGATGGAGGCATAATACCCCATAGTGTATATGGACCACATCTTCCTTATCCATTTGTCTGTTGAATGGCATCTTGGTTCTTTGTACAGTTTGGCAACTGTGGCCATTGCTGCTATGAACATTGGGTTACAGATGGTCCTTCTTTTCACTACATCTGTATCTTTGGGGTAAATACCCAGTAGTTCATTTGCAGGGTCATAGGGTAGCACTAATTTTAATGTCTTAAGGAATCTCCACACAGTTTTCCAAAGGTGCTGCACCAACTTGCATTCCCACCAACAGTGTAAGAGAGTTCCCCTTTCTCCACATCCTCTCCAACACATGTAATTTACTGTCTTGTTAATTTTGGCCATTCTAACTGGTGTAAGGTGGTATCTCAATGAGGTTTTGATTTGAATCTCCCTGATAGCTTCCAGTATTAGCTCTTTAAAATTAACTACTAGAAATTATCAGTCAGATTTAAGGCTTTTGATAGATATTTCGATAGGTATTCCTCCAGATCTCCTATCTTCACATAGAAATTGCCTCCAGAAAAGTTGCTTCAATTTACATTCTCAGCAGTGTAAGAAAGGCCCATTTTCCTAAACCCTATTAACACTAGGTCAGCATCTTTTATTCAGTGATGTTGAATATTGTTTTATGTGTTCATTAGCCATTTGTATTTCTTCTTTCCTGAATTTATATTTCATTTCCTGGACCCATTTTTCTTATTACCATGCTTGTCTTTTTCTCCTTAGTTGACAAGCCTTTTACTAGTGAGACTACCCACACTTTGATATATTTCATTATGCAGAATTCAAAACTTCTGTATGTGGTGAGACACCAGAAAAACAAATTAAAAGACAAATGGAGAAAAACAAATTTGCAATGGCTATAATGTTTTTCTTATACTTCCTGAATGGAGTGTCACTCTTAGAACTGGATTGTTCCAAATGAAAAGAACAAGACAAAAGAACTATATAAGAGAACTATATGAAGAGTTCAAAATAATGATTATAAAGATATTTACCACACTTGAAAGAATAGTGGACTAACTCAGTAAGAACTTTAAAAAAATAGATAGAAAATACAAACAAAGAACAATTCAGAGCTGAAGAATACAATAACTGAAATGAAAAACACACTACAAGGAATCAATAGTAGACTGGAGGATGCAGAAGAATGGATCAGCAATCTGGAAGACAGGTAGTTGAAACACCCAAGATGAACAGCAATCAATGAATCAACCAGTAATGAGGATAGATAAATGAGCCTCTGGAACACGTCAAGCATACTAATATTCACATTAGAGATCCCTGCAGGCAAAGAGAGATAGAACAGGGCAGAAAACTTCTTTAAAGATATAATAGCTGACAAATTCCCTAACCTGAGGAAGGAAACAGACTTCCAGGTCCAGGGAACAGAGAAGGTACCAAACAAGATGAATCCAATGAGGTCCACACAAGACACATAATAATTAAAATAGCAAACAAAATTAAATGTAAATAGAGAATATTAAAAGCAACAAGAGAAAAGCATTTAGTCATAAGGGAAACTCTACAAGACTGTTAATTGATTTTTTAGCAGAAACTTAGCAGGTCTGAATAGAGTGGCATAATATATTCAAAGTGCTAAAAGAAAAAGAACAAGAATAATCTGCATGGCAATATTATCATTCAGAATTGAAGGAGAGATAAAGATTTTCCCCGACACACAAAAGTTAAAGGAGCTCTTCACTACTAAATCAGCTTTATAATAAATGTTAAATGGGCATCACGAAGCATAAAAGGAAAGGCCAAAAGTAGAAATACGAAAATTATGAAAGAAAAAAAAATAAATGGATCAACCATTTATAAATCTAATATTAAGGTTAAAAAACAAAAGTAGTAAAATAAGCTATATCTATGATAATTAGTTTAGGGATACACAAAATTAAAAGATGTAAAATATGACATATAATACATGAAACATGAAAGTGTGAGTAAAACTGCTTTTAGAATGTGCTCAAACTTAAGTGAACATAAACTTAAAATATACTGCTCTCTACACAGGATGTTTTATATGAAACTCTTGATAACCACAAACCAACAACCTAAAATGGATACACAAAAAATAAAGAGAAATAAATCCAAACAGATCTCAAATCACAAAGAAAGAGAACAAGAGAAGAACTATAGGAGCAATAAGAAAACAATAAACAAAATGGAAATAAGTATATACCTATCAATATTACTTTAAATGTAAGCAGAGTAAATGTTCCAGTCAAAAGACATGGGGTGGCAGAATGGACAAAGAAGATGGATTGCATATGAGAGACTCACTTGAGGCCTTAAAACACAAACAGACTGAAAGTAAAGGAATGGAAAAAGATATTCCATGCAAATGGGAATGAAAAGGAAACGAAGATAGCAATTCTTACGTCAGACAAAAATAGACCTTAAAACAAACAGTGTACCAAGAGACACAGAAGGGCATTACATAGATAAAAGGATCAATCTAACAAGAGGATAACAATTGTAAATATTTATGCACCCAACACAGGATCACATAAATATAAATATAATTACTAAAAAACATAAAAGGAAAAATTAAAAGTAATATAATAGTAGTCAAGACTTTAATGCCCCACTTACATCAATGGATAGATCATCAATAAGTAAACAGTGGCCTTAAATGTCAAATTAGACCAGATGGACTTAATAGATATATACAAAACATTCTTTTTTTTAATTAAATTCAATTAGTCAACATATAGTACATCCAACCAAACCCAGCAAGATACACATTCTTTTCAAGTGCATACTGATCATTCTCTAGGATAATCACATATTATATAAATTTTTCATTAAATTTTTTCATATAAATTTTTCATTAAATTTTAAAAGACTGAAGCCATGTCAAGCATCTTTTCTAACTTCAACTGTATGACACTAAAAATCAGTTACAAGAAAAACACTTGCAAAACACAAATTCATGGAGGCTACTCACCATGTTACTAAAGAGCCAATGGGTCAATGAAGAAATCAAAGAACAAATAAAAATATACTTTGAAGATGTGATCTATATCTATATACAAAATTATATAGATCTATATCTATATACAAAATTCCATTTTGTGTAGATATATAGTTATCAGTATATAGATACATATCTTGACATTTACAGTGAGGTGGATGGAACTAGAGTGTGTTATGCTAAGTGAAATAAGTCAGTCAGAAAGACAAATATGTGATTGATTTCACTCATATGTGGAATTTAAGAAACCAAACAGATGAACATAGAAGGGAAGGAAAAATAAAATAAGATAAAAACATAGAGGGAGATAAACTATCAGATACTCTTAACTATAGGAAACAAACTGAAGGTTTCAGGAGGGGAGGTGGGTGGCAGGATGAGGTAACAGGGTGATGGGCATTAAGGGGGGAACTTGATGGAATAAGCACTGGGTGTTATGTGCAGCTGATGAATCACTAAATTCTACCCCTGAATCTAATAATACACTATATGTTAACCAAATTGGATTTAAATAAAAAATTTAAAATAAAAATACTTTGAGACACATGAAAATGGAAACACAATGTTCCAAAATTTTGGGGATGCAGCAAAAGCGGTTCTAAGAGGGAATTTTATAGTGATACAGGCCTACATCAGAAAATAAGAAACATTCTGGGAATGGTAATCATACATTTAAAAAAATACAATGTATTTATGTGAGTAAAGGTGTTTACCAATTAGTGCAACATTTACTACACTCTATAATGGTGCAAGTATCAACCATTTTTGTAGGAATTCCAGTTGAAAATGTGATAGAGCACAGTATAATTTCACTGAAAGGATGTATTCCCCACAATACATTGCCCAGAATAGCCATAGCAAGATTTCAGATATAAAATATGTTTCTAAGAGTTATAAAATTTCATTGCATGTGAAAAAAATAATTTTGTGATAGTATGTTGTCTTAGTCCATTTGAGATGCTATAACAGAATATTATAGGCTCAGTTGCTTATTTATAACAATGCTAATTAATTTCTCATAGTTCTGGAGGCTGGGAAGTCCAAGATCTAAATCCTGAAAATTTTGGTGTGTGGTGAATCTCTGCTTTTGTCTCACAAATTGTCATCTTGCTGTATCTTCACGTGGTGGAGGGGGGAAAAATACTCTTTGAGGTTCTTTAAATATGGGCATGAATTCCATTCATTTGGGCTCTACTCTCATCTAACTAGCTCCCAAAACACTTTTACCTTATGATGCCATCATATTTGGAATTTAGATTTCAACATATGAATTTGGGGGGAGGAACAAATATTCATTCTGGAACATTCTGCTCCTGGACCCCCAAATTTATGTCTTTTTCACATGCATATATATTTTGTCTATCCAAACATCCCCCAAGTCTTTTTTTCTTTTCTTTTATCTTTTTTAAATTTAAATGCAATTAGCCAACAAACATCATTAGGGTTTTTTTGTTTTATTTTTAATCATTTTTTAAATTTATTTTCAGCATAACAGTATTCATTGTTTTTGTACCACACCCAGTGCTCCATGCAATCCGCGCCCTCTCCAATATCCACCACCAGGTTCCCCCAACCTCCCACCCCCCCACCTCTTCAAACCCTTCAGATTATAAAGATATTTCCTCAAGACATTAAAACTAGAGCTACTTTATGACCCAGCAATTGCACTACTAAGTATTTATTAGTTGAGTATAACAACCAATGCTTATCACAACACATAGCTTCCTTGATGTCCATCACCCAGTTACCCCCTCCCCCAACCCCCTCCCTTCCAGCAACCCTCAGTTTGTTTCCCAAGATTAAGAGTCTCTTATGGCTTGTCTCCCTCTCTGGTTTTATCTTGTTTCATTTTTTCCTCTCTTCCCCATGATCCTCTGCCTTGTTTCTCAAATTCCACATATCAGTGACAGCATATGATAATTGTCTTTCTCTGATTAACTTATTTCATTTGCATAATATTCTCTAGGTCCACCCACATTATTGCAAATGGCAAGATTTCTTTTTTTTTTTTTTTTTGATGGCTGCACAATATTTTAATCTCTCTCTATATAGAGAGAGAACCAGGAGGAAATAGAAAACCTATATAGACCCATTACCAAGAAGAAAATTAAAGCAGTAATCAAAAACCTCCCAAAAAACAAGAGTCCAGGGTCAGTAGGCTTCCCAGGGGAATTCTACCAAACATTTAAAGAAGAAATAATACCAATTCTACTGAAGCTATTTCAAAAGATAGAAATGGAAAGAAAACTTCCAAACCCATTCTATGAGGCCAGCATTACCCTGGTCTCCAAACCAGAAAAGGATCGCATCAAAAAGAACAATTATAGCCCAATATTCCTGATGAACATGGATGCCAAAATGCTCAACAAGATCCTAGCCAATAGAATCCAACAGTACAAAAGGATTATTCACCATGACCACATGGGGTTTATTCCTGGGATGCAAGTGTGGTTCAACATTCACAAATCAATCAACATGATAGAGCACATTAACAAAAGAAGAGACAGAAATCATATGATTCTCTCAATTGATGCTGAAAAGGTATTTGACAAAATGCAGTATCCTTTCCTGATTAAAACTCTTCAGAATGTAGGGATAGAGGGAACACTCCTCAATATCATAAAATCCATCTAGAAAAGCCCACAGTGAATATCATTCTCACCGGGGAAAATCTGAGAGCTTTTCCCACAAGGTTAGGAACATGACAGGGATGCCCACTCTCACCACTTTTGTTCAACATAGTACTAGAAGTCCTAGCATCAGTAATCAGGCAACAAAAAGGAATAAAAAGCATTCAAACTGGCAAAGAAGTCAGACAGTTTTTGCAGATGACATGATATTTTATGTGGAAAACCCTAAAGACTCCACATCCAAATTACTAGGACTCATACAGGAATTCAGTAATGTTGCAGGATACAAACTCAATGCACAGAAATCAGTTGCATCTCTATACACTGACAATGTGACTGAAGAAAGAGAAATTAAGGAATTGACTTTGTTTACAATAGCACCAAACACCATTAGATAACTAGGAATAAACCTAACCATAGAGGGAAAGAATCTATAATCCAGAAACTACAGTATACTTATGAATGACATTGAGGAAGACACAAAGAGTTGGAAAAACATTTCATGCTCATGAATTAGAAGAATAAACATTGTGTAAATGTCTATGCTGCCTAGAGCAATCTACACTTCAACATAATCCCTATCACAATATCATGGACATTTTCAACTGAGCTGGAAGAAACAAGAAACATAAAATTTGTATGGAACCAGAAAAGACCCTGAATCACCAGGTGATTATTGAAAAAGAAAAACAAGGCTGGAGGCATCATGTTGCCTGACTTCACGCTATATTACAAAGCTGTGATCACCCAGGCAGCATGTTATTGGCAAGAAAACAAACATGTAAATCAATGGAAGAGAAGAGAGACTCCAGAAATGGACCCTCAACTCTATGTTCAACTAATCTCTGACAAAACAGGAAAAATATCCAATGGAAAACAGACAGTCACTTCAATAAGCGGTGCTGGGAAAATTGGACAGCTACATACAAAAGAAAAATCTAGACCATTCTCTTACGCCATACACAAAGATAAACTTAAAATGGATGAAAGACCTCTGTGTGAGATAGGAATCCATCAAAATCCTAGAGGAGAACACAGGAATTAACCTCTTTGACATTGGCCACAGCAACTTCTTTCAAGACATGTCTCCAAAGGCAGTGGAAACAAATGCAAAATGAACATTTGGAACATCATCAAGATAAAAATATTCTGCAGAGCAAGGAAATCAGTCAACAAAATGAAGAGGTAACCCATGGAATAGGAAAAGATATTTGCACATCACATTACACATAAAGAGCTGATATCCAAGATCTATAAAGAACTCCTCAAACTCAACACTCAAAAAACAAATAACCCACTCAAAAATGGGAAGAAGACATGAACAGACACCTCTCTGAAGAAGACATGCAAATGGCTAACAGACACATGAAAAAATGTTCAACATCACTAGCTATCAGGGAAATATAAATCAAAACCACAATGAGATACCACCTGACACCAGTTAGAAGGGCAAAAATTAACAAAACAGGCAACAAGAAATGTTGGCAAGGATGTGAAGAAAGGAGAATCCTCTTACAATGTTGGTGGGAATGCAAGCTGGTACAGCCACTCTGGAAAACAGTATGGAGTTTCCTCAAGACATTAAAACTAGACCCAGCAATTGCACTAAGTATTTATCCCAAAGATACAGATGTAGGGAAAAGAAGGGGCAACTGTACCCCAATGTTCATAGCAGCAATGTCCATCATAGCCAAACTGTGGAAGGAGCCAAGATGCCCTTCAACAGATGAATGGATAAAGAAGGTGTGGTACGTACATAAAATGGAATATTATTCAACTCTCAGAAAGGATGAATACCCACCATTTGCATCGATATGGATGGAAGTGGAGGGGATTATGCAAACTGAAGTAAGTGAAGCAGAGAAAGACAAATATCATATGGTTTCACTCATTTGTGGAACATAAGCAATAGCACAGAGGACAATAGGGGTAGAGAGGGAAATCTGAAAGGACAGAAATCAGAAATGAAGATGAACCATGAGAGACTATGGGCCCCAAGAAACAAACTGAGGGTTTCAGAGGGGAGAGGGGTGGGGGATGGGGTAACAGGGTGATGGGTATTAGGTAGGGCACATGTGGTGAGGAGCACTGAGTGTTCTATGCAACTAATGAATCACTGAACTACATCAAAACACTACATCAAAACTACATCAAAACACTACATCAAAAACTAATGATATTATGAACACTACATTGAATATACAATGATACATTGAATACTACATCAAAGACTAATGATACAGAGGTTAAATGAACATAATAAAAAAGACCAAAAAAACCCTATAAATGTTAGGGACTCCTGCAGTGTGGACCCACGCTGATCCTCTCCAGGAGGGTCCTGGTACAGTCTGCTGCTTTTTGCTGGACCAGTCCGAGGAAAGCAGTTGAATGACCATGCAGTGGTTCACAGATTATGGCAACACAGAGGAGAAAGCCAGCACTGAGACTCACTGTTCTCATCACAGCTTCCATGCTCCTATGCCCAGGAATAGTGCCAGACTTAGGCACCACCCATTTTTATGTCCTAGGGGATTGTCAGACCACAGTGTCACACCTGCGATTCTGACCTAGTTCACCAACTGAGCACCTTGGCCAGACACCTCCCCCACTGTAGCAGACTTTTAAAGGTTCTGACTTTGTGCTCCACTGCTTATAAATCTATGTGGTAGCCTTTTTAAATAGGTTCCCTCCCTGCTGTCATACCTTCAGCTCTATCACCCTGGATTCAAGTCTCTGCACCTCCTCTTTCAAAAGGTGTCATTTTTCTGCTGGTAGACTTGTGGTATTTGTTTTCTCAGATCTCTGACAGATTTCTTGGGTGTTCAGAATGTGTTGATAACTATCTTGTATTCAAGGGGTGAAAGGAACTTAGGGTCCCCCCTCACTCTGCCAACTTAACTCCTCTTAACTAACTGGAATTTCATTAAAAATTTTCTTAATGGAAATACCAATGCAGGCAGCTTAACAAGGATCCACAAACTAGAACAAAGGACCCAGCCTAGGGGCAAGGGCCAGGGATGCTGTCCAAAATTCCATAGGGCCCACATCCACTCCAACCAGGCATCAAGAGAAACAGATGCAGCATTGGAGAGATGGAAAAGGCAGTGTGTCCAGAGGAGGCTACCTGGAAGAGACCGCACTCTAACACTGGGGAACAAGTCCAGGACCAGTCCCACTCATGGTTCCTTCCTGTGTTCAGCAGCACTGTGGGATGTTACTGGCAAAGGGGCCCTGCACAAGCAGTGAGTCGAACGTCACAGTGAGCAAGAAAGAATGTGTTGTGCACATGAGAACACATGCACATTATACTCCTGCGAAGGATGACCCCATGATGGAGGCCTCAGTGCTGAACTCTGCCAGACCAGAACAGAGGGATAGAAAGTCCCACCCTAAAGGAAAGATCGGCTGTGAGAGGCCCTGAGTAGTGTAACTGAAGGGAGACAGCAAGTGATAGGGAGGCAAGGAGGTGCAGAGCTTTCACTCTAAGGGGCAGTATGGGTTGGGGGTGAGGATTCAGGGCAGCCAGTCAGGAAGCAGAGGGACCATCAAAGACAATGCTGATGTCTCTAGGAAGGGCTGAGGTCATGGGGATGAAGAGAGACCAGGAGGACAGCAAGATCCATTTGGAGAATGACTGGACAAGCAAGCTGGGCAAAAGGGTAGGCAACACAGGCCCCTGTGTTGCCCTGAGTAAGGCTGCACAAGCAAAGAGAAGGCTCCAGGTATGGAAGGGAATTCAGAACAAGATCCTGTGCTGTAGCCTCTTCCAGGAAGACTCTTACTAAGAGGCCACTGTCCCACCAGGCCCACACCCACGATTCTCATGGATGTCATTGGTACACAAAGTTGGAACTGTATCTCCAGGAGCCACAAGGATTAGGAGATTCCTGAGTGCCACTCATCTAGTTGGAGACAAAAGTGGTTCCACTCTCAACTCCTAGCAGCCATTGTAATAAATAAGCACATGTTGCAAAGACTCCAGGAGCCCTCCACTACATTCTCCAAATGAAGGAGAGAGGAAAATCTGCTGCCAGCTCTTTGGCCATTCCTGGAAAGCCATCAAGAGAGACTGTGCTGCCTGCTAAGAGTTTTAGTTCATGCACATTCCCAGGCCCAGATCTAGAAAGTGTGCAGATAAGACAATAGAAGACAGGAGCCATCCATTGCAGGAGCTGGTGGCAGTTCATATGCTGGGAAGGTCTCCAGGGCCAATGACCCCTTGCAGAAGCCACAGGAGCACTGGGGCAACCCTAATGTCCCCAAACTCCAGCTTGTAGGGTCCATGAATGGCCTGCAAGGCAGAATTTAGAGTCACTACCCTGTTGATGGCGATGGGGGAAGTGGCAGCCAGTGGTTGGCCAGTGGTGGGGGGGGGTGGGAATAGCATGGCCCAGGCTGCTGGGACAGATGGAACTGGCAGTTGCTGGGGCCAGCAGGAGGATCTGGAGCTGAGACTGAAACCCAGGCCGTCAGAAGAGGCAGCTGCAGTTGGAGTACGGGGAGTGCTGGGAGCCTCCGATTATCAGAGAAGCAAGTGTCAAGTGTCCGGAGCTTAGAGTCCACTGTTGGGTCGCGGCCATGGGGCTACTGAGGCTGAGGAAATTGAGGGGTGGCAGTGGGAGTAGAAGTGAGGCCCCTCCTCAGGTTGGAAGCTTGGGGGCTGTGGCTAGGCTGAACCTGACTCACCCACCCACCCTTTCCAGTCTCAGGCCCCAGAACAACTTATCACCGTCTTTGGCAGTGGATCTGTAAGGAGCTGTGTGTGTGGTGAGGGCACAGAGCTGGGCACCAACAGGGAGGCAACCCCTTATCTGGGATTGGCAAGGATGTTGGGCACCCCCTTCCCCTTCAAATGACACACCCCAAAATCTCGGGGCAGGGTGGGGTGTTGGGGCATTCCCAGACTTCTGGAAGACCTCAGCATAGAAGCTGCACCTCAGTCCCTGACTTCTCTGAGTTGGACCCCCTGTGACTCCTGGAGGTTACTCAAACCCACGGTGGTTCCTGTCTCAGGGAATCTTGGAGTTCCTTTTGTCTATCAACTGAAACTAGAGGCCATAACTGTAGGCAAAACCCCACAAGTTCTGGAGCACTCTACTCCTTATCCCTTTTCTGTCTCAGAAGGAATTCTCCCCAGCATTTTCTCTGGCCAAAGTAGTGGATTCCATTCCTCACTCCCATCCCAAACATTTAGCTTTAGCACAGATGAAGAAAAAATCCACATTGTACTTACGTTTAGATTTATCATTCAAGGGCATCCCCATCGTCCCCTCAATTTTTTTTAACCCATTCCCATCCAGCCACAACCCACAACCCTGGTAATCATCCCCTAGGTTTTGCAAACTATCAACAGAGATGTATGACTAGTCAAGTAAACAGCGTCCTTCACTGGCTGGACTCTGCAGTTTAATAGAGCTTCCTTTAACTGGCACTCTTCTACCAAGCTAGTGGGAAAGGCCTTTTTGGCTAGAGTTAAAGATGTTCCTGTGTGTGCATAAAGCCTTTTTTTTTTTTTCCTTTCTACACAGATTTTTAAAAAAAAAAAAAAACTTCCTACACAGTTTAAAAAAAAAATCTAGGGTAACTTGATTCAAATGTAGCTTTTGGGAAGCATAACCATAGAGGAAGTAAAATACAGAAGTAAAATACAAAATGATTCTGAGGGTAATGTCCAACTTTTTGAAAGTGCCAAAGATGACGTATATGGATTTTTTGTTAAGTATGTGGATTTTTTAGATTATTTTAACTGGGCAATTGTATCCTTTGTAAGCTTTTAAGTAAATAAGCTCTTAACACATGACATTTTGCACTAAGATATTGTTGTTTTATTTATTTGTGTAATTGTTGATTTGTCAGGTATCTTGAACCTAGAAATCTGTGAACAAGTCCATTAAGAATCTACTCTCTTGAAAATGTATTTTATAAATGCTTTGTATTAAGAAGGTGTTAGCAGTAGCCTGTCATTTCTGCCACATAAAAGACCATAATCTGAAACAGTTCCCTCCCTGACAATTGCTCAGATGCCTGAAACTGGTAAGGTCTAGTACTCTGAATGACTATCATTCAAAAAGAAATATAGAGCTACACACCTACTGCATACATGTAACCTCTATGATGGCATTTACTATAATGGACATCATTTCTGCATCTAATTTTTAGGTACAGAATTAACACTTCAAATCTGGAGAAGCATCTTGGGCAAATTGAAAGATTGGGCATTCTCTTTAATTTTCCATATGTATTGTCTCATCTGCACACTTGAAACATCCTCAATTACATAAACTCCAAGATGTAACTATGGAGTTATGAGACCCATCAAGATTTAGGGAAAGTATTGCCACACTTTGGAACCAGGCAATTTTCCACCAGTTCAACAATTAAACTAATAGATTCTCTGTTGATAATCAAGAGTAAAGAGCCAAATAAAGTCATGTACATCCTATTGGCAAATGGTATCTGTGGCTGTTAAGTTTTTTTTTAATAACTTTTTTATTTTTTTAATTTCTTTTCAGTGTTCCAGAATTCATTGTTTATGCACCACACCCAGTGCTCCATGCAATACGTGCCCTCCATAATACCCACCACCAAACTCACCCAACTCCCATCCTCCACCCCTCCAAAACCCTCAGATTGTTTTTCAGAGTCCATAGTCTCTCATGATTCATCTCCCCTTCCAAATTCCCCCCAATTCCCTTCTCCTCCCCATCTCCCCATGTCCTCCATGTTATTCCTTATGCTCCACAAATAAGTGAAACCATATGATAAATGACTCTCTCAGCTTGACTTATTTCACTCTGCATAATCTCTTGCAGTCCCATCCATGTTGATACAAAAGTTGGGTATTCATCTTTTCTGATGGAGGCAGAATATTCCATAGCGTCTATGGACCACATCTTCCTTATCCATTCATCCGTTGGAAGGGCATCTTGGTTCTTTGCACAGTTTGGCAACTGTGGCCATTGCTGCTATGAACATTAGGGTACAGATGACCTTTCTTTTCGCTACATCTGTATCTTTGGGGTAAATACCCAGTAGTGCAATTGCAGGGTCATAGAGAAGCTCTATTTTTAATTTCTTAAGGAATCTCCACACTGTTTTCCAAAGGGGCTGCACCAACTTGCATTCCCACCAACAGTGAAAGAAGGTTCCTCTTTCTCCACATCCTCTCCAACATATGTTGTTTACTGTCTTGTTAATTGGCCATTCTAACTGGTGGAAGGTGGTATCTCAATGAGGTTTTGATTTGAATCTTCCTGATGGCTAGTGATGATGAACATTTTTTCATGTGTCTGATAGCCATTTGTATGTCTTCATTGGAGAAGTGTCTGTTCATGTCTTCTGCCCATTTTTTGACATGATTATCTCTTTTGTGTGTGTTGAGTTTGAGCAGTTCTTTATAGATCCTGGATATCAGCCCTTTGTCTGTATTGTCATTTGCGAATATGTTCTCCCATTCTGTGGGTTGCCTCTTTGTTTTGTTGACTGTTTCCTTTGCTGTGCAGAAGCTTTTGAATTTAATGAAATCCCAAAAATTCATTTTCACTTTTGTTTCCTTTGCCTTTGGAGACATATCTTGAAAGAAGTTGCTGTGGCCGATGTTGAAAAGGTTACTGCCTATGTTTTCCTTTAGGATTCTGATGGATTCCTGACTCGCGTTGAGATCTTTCATCCATTTAGAGTTGATCTTTGTGTATGGTGCAAGAGAATGGTCGAGTTTCATTCTTCTACACATAGCTGTCCAATTTTCTCAGCACCATTTATTGAAGAGACTGTCTTTTTTTCCACTGTATATTTTTTTCCTGCTTTGTTGATTATTTGACCACAGAGGTGAAGGTCCATATCTGGGCTCTCTACTCTGTTCCCCTGGTCTATGTGTCTGTTTTTAGCCAAGTACCATCCTGTCTTGGTGATCACAGCTTTGTAGTAAAGCTTGAAATCCGGCAACAAGATGACCCTGTTTTGTTTTTCTTTTTCAACATTTCCTTAGCAATTCAGGGTATCTTCTGATTCCATACAAATTTTAGGATTGTTTGCTCCAGCTCTTTGAAAAATACCAGTGGAATTTTGATCAGAATGGTATTGAAAGCAGAGATTGCTCTAGGCAGTATAGACATTTTAGCAATGTTTATTCTACCGATTCAAGAGCATGGAATGGTGTTCCATCTTTTTGTGTCTTCTTCAATTTCTTTCATGAGTGTTCTGTAGTTCCTTGAGTACAGATCCTTTACCTCTTTGGTTAGGTTTATTCCCAGGTATCTTATGGTTCTTGGTGCTATAGTAAATGGAATCGATTCTCTAATTTCCCTTTCTGTATTTTTCATTGTTAGTGTATAAGAAAGCAATTGATTTCTGTACATTGATTTTGTATCCTGCCACATTACTGAATTGCTGAATGAGTTCTAGTAGTTTGGGGGTGGAGTCTTTTGGGTTTTCCATATAAAGAATCATGTCATCTGCGAAGAGAGAGAATTTGACTTCTTCATTGCCAACTTGAATAGCTTTTATTTCTCTTTGTTGTCTAATCACTGTTGCTAGGACTTCTAATTATGTTGAATAAGAGTGGTGAGAGAGGGCATTCTTGTGTTCCTGATCTCAAAGGGAAGGCTGTCAGTTTTTTCCCCATTGAGGATGATATTTGCTGTGGGTTTCTCATAGATAGATTTTATGAAGTTGAGGAATGTTCCCTCTATCCCTATACTTTGAAGAGTTTTAATCAGGAACGGATGCTGGATTTTGTCAAATGCTTTTTCTGCATCAATTGAGGGGGCCATGTAATTCTTTTCTCTTCTCTTATTGATTTGTTCTATCACATTGATTGATTAATGAATGTTGAACCACCCTTGAAACCCAGGGATAAATCCCACCTGGTCATGGTGGGATAATCTTTTTAATGTACTGTTGGATCTTATTAGCTAGGATCTTGTTGAGAATCTTAGCATCCACATTCATCAGGAATATTGATCTTAAATTCTCTTTTTGGGTGGGGTCTTTGCCTAGTTTGGGGATCAGGGTAATGCTGGCTTCATAAGAAGAGTCTGGAAGTTTTCCTTCTGCTTCAACTGTTTGAAACAGCTTTAGGAGAATAAGTATTATTTCTTCCTTGAAAGTTTGGTAGAATTCTTCAGGGAGTCTGTCAGGTCCTGAGCTCTTGTTTTTTGGGAGATTTTTGATCACTGCTTCAATCTTGTTACTAGATATTGGTCTATTCAGGTTGTCCATTTCTTTCTGATTCATTTTTGGCAGCTTATAGTTTTCCAGGAATGCATCCATTTCATCTAGGTTGCTTAACTTATTGGCATATAACTGTTGATACTAACTTCTGATGATTGTTTCTATTTCCTTGGTGTTAGTTGTGATCTCTCCCTTTTCATTCATAATTTTATTAATTTGGACCTTCTCTCTTTTCTTTTGGATTAGTTTGGCCAATTGTTTATAAATCTTATTGATTCTTTCAAAAAACCAGCTTCTAGTTTCATTAATGCATTCTACTGTACCTCTAGTTTCTATCTCATTGATCTCTGCTCTAATCTTGATTGTTTCCCTTCTTGTGTGTGGATTTGGCTTAATTTGTTGTTGATTCTCCAGTTCTTTAAGGTGTAAAGACAGCTGGTGTATTCTGGATTTTTCAATTTTTTTGAGGGAGGCTTGGATGGCTATGTATTTCCCCCTTAGGACCGCCTTTGCTTTATCCCATAGGTTGTAGACCACAGTCTTTTCATTCTCATTGGTTTTGCTTAAGTTCTTCTTTGATTTCCTGGTTGATCCAAGCATTCTTAAGCAAGGTGGTCTTTAGCTTCCAGGTGTTTGAATTCCTTCCAAACTTTTTCCTGTGGTTGAGCTCCAGTTTCAAAGCATTGTGATCTGAGAATATGCAGGGAATAATCTCAATCTTTTGGTATCAGTTGAGCCCTGATTTGTGTCCCAGTATGTGGTCTGTTCTGGAGAAGGTTCCATGTGCACTCAAGAATAATGAGTATTCTGTTGTTTTAGGGTGGAATGTTCTGTATATATCTATGAGGTCCATCTGGTCCAATGTGTCATTCAATGCTCTTGTTTCTTTATTGATTCTCTGCTTGGATGATTTGTCTATTACTGAGAGTGGCATGTTAAGATCTCCTACTATTGGGGAGCCTAGGTGGCTCAGTGGGTTAAGGCCTCTGCCTTCAGCTCAGGTCATGATCTCAGGGTCCTGGGATCAAGCCCCACATCAGGCTTTCTGCTCGGCAGGGAGCCTGCTTCCTCCTCTCTCTCTGCCTATCTCCTCTGTCTATTTGTGACCTCTGTCTGTCAAATAAATAAATAAAAATCTTTTAAAAAAAGATCTCCTACTATTAACGTATTCATATCAATATGACTCTTTATCTTGATCAACAGTTGTCTTATGTAATTGGCTGCTCCCATATTGGGGTATAAATATTTACTATTGTTAGATCTTCTTGGTGGATAGACCCTTTAAGAACAATATAGTGTCCTTCTGTATCTCTGACTACAGCCTTTAGTTTAAAATCTATATCTGATATGATAATCACTACCCCAGCCTTCTTTTGAGGCCCATTGGCATGAAAGATGCTTCTACATCCCTTCATTTTCAGTCTGGATGTATCCTTAGGTTCAAATGGGTCTCCTGTAGACAACATATGGATGCATCCTGTCATTTTATCCAATCTGCAACCCTGTGCCATTTTATGGGCGCATTTAGGCCATTCACATTGAGAGTGATTATTGAGTGATAGGTTTTTATTGACATCGTGTTACCTGTAAGTTTTGTTTCTATAGATTGTCTCCATAAATTTCTGTTCAATGATATTCTTGGGTTTTTTCCTCTTTTATAGAACCCCCCTTAATATTTCTTGTAGTGCTGGCTTGGTGGTCACATATTCTTTAAAACCTTGCAAGTCTTGGAAGCTCTTTATCTCTCCATCCATTTTGAAGGTCAGTCTTGCTGGGTAAAGTATTCTTGGCTTCATGTTCTTCTAATTTATTGCCCTGACTACATCTTACCAGCCCTTTCTGGCTTACCAGGTTTCTGTGGACAGGTCTGACATTATTCTTTTTTTTTAGGATTTTATTTATTTATTTGACAGAGATCACAGGTAGGCAGAGAGGCAGGCAGAGAGAGAGAGGGGAAAGCAGGCTCCCCGCTGAGCAGAGAGCCTGATATGGGGCTCAATTCCAGGACCCTGAGATCATGACCTGAGCCAAAGGCAGAGGCTTAACCCACTGAGCCATCCAGGCACCCCAAATCTGACATTATTCTGATGGGCTTTCCTCTGTATGTAAGGAATCTCTTCCCTCTTGCTGCTTTCAAGAGCTTCTGTCTAAAATTATGATTCATCATTTTCACCATCAAGTGTCTCGAGGTCTTTCTAGATTCTATGATCTTGGTGTAGACCTTTCTGCTTCTAGGACACAAACGTTGATTCCATTCACCAGATTGGGAAAATTTTTGTGGAGAATTTGTTCAAGTATATCCTCTAGTCTTCTTTTTTTCTCCTCTCTCTCAGGAATTCCAATAATTCTGACATTGGAACATTTCATGGCATCATTTATTTCCCTAATTCTGTTTTCATGGCTTCTAAGCTGTTTGTTCCAGGCCTCCTCCTGATCCTTTTTCGCTATTAGTTTGTCCTCCAGATCACTAATTCTATCTTCTGTCTCAGTTACCCTAGCTGCTAGAGAATTTAGATTAGATTGGAACTCATTGAGAGCATTGTTAACATCATCCCTGGTGGCTTTCACTCCTGCCCTGATCAATTCCATTTTGTCATTAAAGGCTTCCCTCAACCTAGCCTTTGCCTGGATAATTGTTAGCCTGAATTCCCTTTCCGACATACTGTTTATGTCCATATCTAATAGCTCTGATGGAGAGGGCACAGTCTGTGAATTTTTCCTCTGTTGGGCATTCCTCCTCCTAGTCATTTTGGTGAGAGATGGCTGAACAGATATATAGCTGAATGTATCATCCGTGGTGCTGGCAAGGTGCACTCTGGAAAGTTTCTGAGCAACTGGGAGTCCCCACCAAAAACAAAGAAAAAGAGAGAAAGAGAGAGGAAAAAAGAATTAAAAAATAAAAGAGAAGACCCAGCCCAAATGGGCCCCAAAGGTAATCTATTTCAATGACTTTTGCTCTAATCTTTATTAACTTTTGTCTCGTACTGGGTTTAGCCTTTATTTGATGTTTTTCTCCATCTCCATTAGGTATAAGGTTAGCCTGTGTATTTGAGGTGTTTCTAATTTTTTTAAAAGATTTTATTTATTTATTTGACAGACGGAGATCACAAGTAGGTAGAGCAGCAGGCAGAGAGAGAGGAGGAAGCAGGCTCCCTGCTGAGCAGAGAGCCCGATGTGGGGCTCAATTCCAGAACTCTGGGATCATGACCTGAACTGAAGGCAGAGGCTTTAACCCACTGAGCCACCTAGGTGCCCCAAGGTGTTTCTAATTTTTTGAGAAAGTTTTGTAATGTTCTGTAATTCACTCTTAGGACCACCTATGCCAGATCCCAAAGGTTTAGAAGAGTTGTGTCTTCATTTGCATTTGTTTCCACTAATTTTTAAAATTTGTCTTTAATTTCCTTGTTGACCATTCATTCTGTAGTAGGATGCTTGTTAACTTCCAAGTATTTGAGTTCCTTCCCAATTTCCTCTTGTGATTGAGTTCAAGTTTCAAACAAAGCACTGTGATCTTCAAATCTGCAGGGAATAATCCTAATCTTTTTCTACTGGTTGAGACCTGATTTGTGAGCCAGGATGTAATCTGTTCTGGAGAATATTCCATTTGCACTCGGGAAGAATGTGTAATCTGTTGCTTTTGGATGAAATGTTCTGAATATATCTGTGTAGGTCCATCTGGTTCTTGTTTCCTTTCTTGATCTTCTGCTCCCATTATCTGTCCATTGCTGTGAGTGGGGTTTTAAAAGCCCCTATAATTATTGTATTATTAGCAGTGTGTTTCCTTAGTTTTATTATTAATTTGTTTACATAATTGGTTGCTCCCAAATTAGGTGCAAAACATTTAAAATTGTTAGATCTTGTCTGATAGAACCTTGAAGTATGATGTAATGTCCCTATTCATCTCTCATTGCTTTTTTTGGTTTAAAATCTAATTTATGTGATGAAGATTGCTACCCCAACTTTCAGCTGGTATCCATTAACATGATAGATGTTCCTCCACCTTCTCACATTCAGTCTGGAAGTGTCTTTAGGTCTACAATGACTCTACTGTAGACAGCATATGGATGGGTCTTGCTTTTTTATCCAGTCTGATATCCTGTGTGTTTTGGTTGGAGCATCCAGCCAATTTATATGCAGAGTACCTATTGAAAGATATGAATTTAGTGCCATTGTATTACCTAGAGGTCATTGTTTCCATGTATTGTCTGTGTTCCTTTCTGGTCTATGTTACTTTTTGGGTCTCTCTTTGTTTACAGGATTCCCTTTAATATTTCTTTTAGGACTGCTTTAGTTATCACAAATTCTTCTATTTTCTGTTTGTTCTGAATGTTCTTTATCTCTCATTCTGTTCTGAATGACAGCTTTGGTGGATAAAGTAATCTTGGCTGCAAATTTTTCTCATTCAGCACCCTGAATATATCATGTCAGTCCTTTCTAGACTGCCAGGTCTCTGTGGGAAGGTCTGCTGCCAGCCTTATATTTCTAAACCTGTAGGTTAAGAACCTCTTGTCTTGATCTGCTTTCAGGATTTTCTCTTTGTCTTTGAAATTTGTAAGCATCATTATTATATGTCAGGGTGTGGAATTGTAGGGCACTTCTCTGCACCTCCTGGATATGAATACCTATTTTCTTCCTCAGATTAGGTAACTTCTCTGCTATAATTTGCTCAAATATATCTTCTGCCACCCCCCTTTCCTCTTCTTCCAAGACCTCAATTATTCTATTGTTTTGCTTTATAGTATTACTGATCTCTTGAATCCTCCCCTTGTGATCCAGTAATTGTTCATCACTCTTTTTCTCAGTGTTTTATTCTCCATAATTTTATCTTTTATGTCACCAATTCTTTCTTCTGCTTCATTTATCCTAGCAGTAAGATCCTCTGTTTTGTATTGCATCTCATTAATAGCCTTTTGATTTCTACCTGATTAGGTCTTAGTTCTTTAATTACCCAGAAAGGATTCTCTAGTGTGTTCTGTGCTTTTTTCAAGCCCAGCTAGTATCTTTATAATTGTTATTCTGAATTCTTTCTCTGACACTTTACTAGTATTCATATTTAAGTCTCTGGCAGTTAGTAATGTCTCTTGTTCTTTTTTCTGTGATTTTTTATCCAGTTTTGTCATTTTGTCCAGACATGAAAAGATGAATGCAAGAACAAAATACAAAAATATCAACCATGAGCCCAGCAGAACAGACACTAGAAAAATCTAATGAGATCAGAAATGAAAAAAGGAGAAAAAGAGAATATATTCAACCAGGTGGACAGAACAGGGTGGTACACGAGGTCCTAGGTCTATTTTTATCTGTTTGTTTGAGGACAGTAGATCCAAAATTGTAAATTTCTGTGACCCTGGTGATCCTGAAACTACACTGGCCCAACTAGGATTCTTCTCTGCTTTGCCACCTGAGCACCTTTCAGGCAGAGACATCCCTCAATGGAGAAGACTTACACATTCTGGTTTTGGCCTTTGCTGCTATTCACTTTCTGATAGCCAGCTTACAGAGGCTCTCTCCCTATACATTTTATCTTCCAATATATCCCCCCAGATTCACTTCTCCACACCTCCTACCTTGCAAAAAGTGGCTGCTTTTCTATTTGTAGAATTGAAGCAATTCTTTTCTTTTTATCTCAGGTTGAGTTCACAGGTATTCAGAGTGCTTTGACAGCTATCTAGGCAAATTCCAGGGACCAGACAAAATTAAGGCCCCCTACTCTTCTGCCATCTTCCCTCCTGTCCCTCATTGTGGTCTTGATTTGTATTTCCCTGATGCTGAGTGATGTTGAGCATTTTCTCACGTGTCTGTTGGCCATTTGTATATCTTCTTAACTGGTTTCTATGTCTGTGTTGATGCTAGTACCATATGTTTTGATTACTAAACTTTATGGTATAGTTTGAAATTAGAAAGTGTGATGCCTTCACTTTTCCTTTCTCAAGACTGTTTTGATTATTTGTGTTCTTTTGTGATTTCCTATGAATTTTGGGATTTTGATTGGGAAACTCAACCAGTATTGGTCTGCTAAGATTTTATTTTTTCATGAGCTGGTCTAAGTGTTTGTATGTCTCTAGCAGTTTATCCATTAATTCTACGTATTCCAATTTGTTGGCTTATAGTGATTTATGGTGATCTCTTGGTCATCTGTTGTATTCCTGTGGTATCAGTTGTCATGTTTCCTCTTTCATTTCTAATATTATTTCCTTGAATCTTTTCTCATCATTTATGGGTGAATGTATACAAATGTTTATCAGTTTTGTTTATGTTTTTTAAAAACCAAACTCTCAGTGTCATTGACTTCTCTATTTACATCTTAGTCACTATTTTATTTGTTTTTATTTAATATCATTCTTCTGAAAAATAAGATGAGAACGTTCGCATTAAAATAACATTAAGAAGTATAAAATACTTAGGGTAAATCTAAGAAAGAAGTGAAAGAACTATACAATAGAAACTATCAGATATTAATGAAAAAAAGGTTGATAATGCAAACAAATGGGGACACATTGCAGTGGGTTGGAAAAGTTAATATTGTTAAAATGTTCATAATCCCAAGGCAATCTGCAGATTCAATATCTTCCCTATTTAAATCCAATGGGATTGTTCAAAGATACAGAACAAATAATCCTCAATTTGGAATGAACTACAAAAGATTCTAACAACTAAAGCAGACCTGATAAGGAACTAATCTGGAGACATCAGAGTCCTGATTTCAAACTATATTACATAACTATGGCAATTACAACCGTAGGGTGTGCACCTAAAACACATGTATAGACTAATAGAACAGAATCAAGAACCCATACCTTTACTCACACCTAATCATCTACTAATATTGCATCAGGCAACCAAGAAGACTCTATGGAGAAAGGATAATCTCTTTGATAAATAATGTTGGGAAAACTGGACATCATATGCAAGAGAAATTGGGTTGGTCACTTACATCGCTCCCAAAAATGAAATAAAAATGGATTAAAGACTTGAATGTATGTCTTGAAATAGTAAAACTCTTGAAGGAAAACATAGGACACATGCTCCTTGACAATGGCCTTGATGATGAATTTTTCATATGACCTCCAAAAGACAGACAATGAAAGCATAAATAAGTAAGTGTATATCCATCTAAACACCTTCTGCACAGCTAAATAAAATAATTAGCAAACTGCACAGGCAACATATGGAATGGGTGAGTATATTAATAAACCATCTTCTGATTAGGAATAATAACCAAAGTATATAAATAACTCATATAATTTTAATAGCAACAAAATAAAACAAACTGATTACAACTAGAAAAATTTAATAGATGTTTCTCCAAGGAAGACATACAATGTCCAACAGGTACATAAAAAGAGACTCACTCTCACTAGTCATCAGGGAAATGCAGATCAAAGACACAATGAGATCTCACTTCAAACATGTTAGAATGGCTAAGCAAGTGTTGGCAAAGATATGGAGAAGAGGAATTCTTGCTTACTGTTGGTGCAAATGTAAACTATGGAAACAGGTATGGAGATTCTTCCAAAAATTAAAATAGCTAACCAGTTTTCCCAGTACCATTTGTTGGTGATACTGTCCTTTTCCCGGTGTTCGTGTCTCCTTTTTCAAAGATTAGTTGATTTATATACAAGGGTTTAATTCTGGGCTTTCTGTTCTGTTCCATCATTACACACGTCTGTTTTATTATTTATTTATTTATTTATTTATTTATTTATTTATTTTTAAAATTTTATTTTTTCAGTGTTGCAAGATTCATTGTTATGCACCACATCCAGTGCACCATACAATGCATGCCCTCCTTAATACCCACCACTGGGCTCACCCACCCCCATGTCCCCCCCCCCCAAAACCCATCAGTTTGTTTGCTATGTAATGCCAGTGTCATATTACTTTAATTACTATAGCTTTGTAAACTAAATTTGTAATTGTTACTGAACCAAAGTGGATCTGCTTCTTGGTGAGTCATAGATAGAAACTCCACCAGGTGGCGTTGCCTCACAAAGTTATCTTTATTTGTAGAACTAAGAAGACCATGCAGAATAATTCCCAAAGCTGTGACTCCCCTAAAAGAAGAAAGCAATTCCCTTCATTAAAAAAAAAAAATCTTTTTTGAACCTCCATTATTATAGTCATATTTTATCCTTCATTGTACCTAACTTTATTTTTTGTATGCACATAGGATTTTTTTTCTTCTTAAAAAATCTGGGATACAACTTCTTCTAATAGATCAAAATATACCCTAAATCCAGCACAGGACTTTGTTCTAGACTCCAGCCTGAGAAAATTCCCTCCACTTTCTTTTTCTTTATTCTCCCAACCAACTTATCTGATCAACTCCTTTTTTAGAAATTAAAAAAAAAAAAAAACTTTTCATCTTTACAGTCATATTCCATCCCTTCAACATGTTTACCCTTATTTTGTGTGTATATATGTGTATATATATTTTTTTTTCATTCTTTAAAATTTTGGGCGGTAGTTTCTTCTAAGAGACCAAAATACTGTCAAAATCAAGTGGGTGACTGTGCTATTCACCAGTCTAATATATATTTTTTTCTTTTTTTAATATTTTTTCCTTTTCTTTTTTTAATTTTTTTTCTGAACTTCTTTTTACCCCCTTTCTTCCCCCCACAATTTGGGGTCTCTTCTGATTTGGTTAAGGCACATTTTCCTGGGGTCTTTGCCACCCTTTTAGTGTTTTATTCACTCCTTCATATATTCTTATCTGGATAAAATGACAAGGCAGAAAAACTCGCCACAAAAAAACAAAAACAAAAACAAAAACAAACAAACAAACAAAAAAAAAACAAGAGGCAGTACCAAAGGCTAGGGACCTAATCAATACGGACATTGATAATATGTCAGATTTAGAGTTCAGAATGACAATTCTCAAGGTGCTAGCTGGGCTCAAAAAGGGCATAGAAGATATTAGAGAAACACTGTCTGGAGAAATAAAAGCCCTTTCTGGAGAAATAAAAGAACTAAAATCTAACCAAGTGAAATTTTAAAAAACATTAATGAGTTGCAATAAAAAATGGAGGCTCTTACTGCTAGGATAAATGAGGCAGAAGAGAGAATTAATGACATAGAAGACCAAATGACAGAGAATAAAGAAGCTGAGCAAAAGGAAGACAAACAACTACTGAGCCATGCGGGGAGAATTCAAGAGATAAGTGATACCATAAGATGAAACAACATCAGAATAATTGGGATTCCAGAAGAAGAGAGAGGGAGGGGAGCAGAAGGAATATTAGAGAATTATTGCAGAGAATTTCCCTAATATGGCTAAGGGAACAAAAATAAAAATCCAGAAGGTGCAGAGAACCCCCCTGAAAATCAATAAGAATAGGGCCACACCCAGTCATCTAATAGTAAAATTTACAAGTCTTAGTGAGAAAGAGAAAATCCTGAAAGCAGTCCGGACAAGAAGTCTGTTACATACAATGGTAAAAATATTAGATTGGCAGCAGATTTATCCACAAAGATCTAACAGGCCAGAAAGAACTGGCATGATATATACAGAGCAATAAATGAGAAAAACATGCAGCCAAGAATACTATATCCAGCTAGGCTATCATTGAAAATAGAAGAAGAGATAAAAAGCTTCCAGGACAGGGGCGCCTGGGTGGCTCAGCAGGTTAAAGCCTCTGCCTTCAGCTCAGGTCATGATCCCAGCATCCTGGGATCGAGCCCCACATCATGCTCTCTGCTCTGCAGGGAGCCTGCTTCCCCCTCTCTCTCTGCCTGCCTCTGCCTACTTGTGATCTCTCTCTCTATGTCAAATAAGTAAATAAAATCTTTCGGGAGGGGGGAAGCTTCCAGGACAAACAAAAACTAAAAGAATTTGCAAACACCAAACCAGCTCTACAGGAAATATTGAAAGGGGTCCTCTAAGCAAAGAGAGAGCCCAAAAGTAGTAGACCAGAAAGGAACAGAGACAATATACAGTAATAGTCACCTTACAGGCAATACAATGGCACTAAATTCATATCTCTCAATAGTTACCCTGAATGTAAATGGGCTAAATGCCCCAATCAAAAGATACAGGTATCAGAATGGATAAAAAAACAAAACCCATCAATATTCTGTCTACAAGAAATTCATTTTCGACCCAAAGACATCTCCAGATTTAAAGTGAAAGGTTGGAAAACAATTTACCATGCTAACGGACATCAAAAGAAAGCTGGGGTGGTAATCCTTCTATCAGATCAATTAGCTTTTAAGCCAAAGACTAGAATAAGAGATGAGGAAAGACACTATATCATACTTAAAGGGTCTGTCCAACAAAAAGATCTAACAATTTTAATTACCTATGCCCCTAACATGGGAGCAGCCAACTATGTAAACCAATCAATAGCAAAATCAAAGAAACACATCGACAATAATACAATAATAGTAGGGGACTTTAACACTCCCATCACTGGAATGGACGGATCATCCAAGCAAAATATCAACAAGGAAATAAAGGCCTTAAATGACACACTGGACCAGATGGACATCACAGATATATTCAGAACATTTCATCCCAAAGCAACAGAATACACATTCTTCTCTAGTGCACATGGAACATTCTCAAGAATAGGTCACATCCTCTGTCCTAAATCAGGTCTCAATCAGTATCAAAAGATTGGGACCATTCCCTGCGTATTTTCAAACCATTATGCTCTGAAGCTAGAACTCAATCACAAAAGGAAATTTGAAAAGAACCCAAATACATGGAGACTAAACAGCATCCTTCTAAAGAATGAATGGGTCAACCAGGAAATTAAAGAAGAATTGAAAAAATTCATGGAAACAAATGATAATGAAAACACAACGGTTCAAAATCTGTGGGACACAACAGAGGCAGTCCTGAGAGGAAAATATATAGCAGTACAAGCCTTTCTCAAGAAACAAGAGAGGTCTCAGGTACACAACCTAACCCTACACCTAAAGGAGCTGGAGAAAGAACAAGAAAGAAACCCTAAACCCAGCAGGAGAAGAGAAACCATAAATATCAGAGCAGAAATCAATGACATAGAAACCAAAAACATAATAGAACAAATCAACGAAACTAGGAGCTGGTTCTTTGAAAGAATTAATAAGATTGATAAACCCCTGGCCAGACTTATCAAAAAGAAAAGAGAAAGGACCCAAATCAATAAAATCATGAATGAAAGAGGAGAGATCACAACGAACACCAAAGAAATACAGACAATTATAAGAACATACTTTGAGCAACTCTACGCCAACAAATTTGACAATCCTGAGGAAATGGATGCATTCCTAGAGACATATAAACTACTACAACTGAATCAGGAAGAAATAGAAAGCCTGAACAGACCCATAACCAGTAAGGAGATTGAAACAGTCATCAAAAATCTCCAAACAAACAAAAGCCCAGGGCCAGACGGCTTCCCGGGGGGAATTCTACCAAACAGTTAAAGAAGAACTAATTCCAATTCTCCTGAAACTCTTCCAAAAAATAGAAATGGAAGGAAAACTTCCAAACTCATTTTATGAGGCCAGCATTACCTTGATCCCCAAACCAGACAAGGATCCCATCAAAAAAGAGAACTACAGACCAATATCCTTGATGAACACAGATGCAAAACTTCTCACCAAAATACTAGCTAATAGGATTCAACAGTACATTAAAAGGATTATCCACCATGACCAAGTGGGATTTACTCCAGGGCTGCAAGTTTGGTTCAACATCCGCAAATCAATCAATGTGATACAACACATTAATAAAAGAAAGAACAAGAACCACATGATACTCTCCATAGATGCTGAAAAAGCATTTGACAAAGTACAGCATCCCTTCCTGATCAAAACTCTTCAACGTGTAGGGATAGAGGGCACATACCTCAATATTATCAAAGCCATCTATGAAAAACCCACCGCAAATATCATTCTCAATGGAGAAAAACTGAAAGCTTTTCCGCTAAGGTCAGGAACACAGCAGGGATGTCCGTTATCACCACTGCTATTCAACATAGTACTAGAAGTCCTAGCCTCAGCAATCAGACAACAAAAGGAAATTAAAGGCATCCAAATCGGCAAAGAAGAAGTCAAACTATCACTCTTTGCAGATGATATGATACTATTTGTGGAAAACCCAAAAGATACCACTCCAAATCTGCTAGAACTTGTACAGGAATTCAGTAAAGTGTCAGGATATAAAATCAATGTACAGAAATCAGTTGTATTTCTTTACACCAACAACAAGACAGAAGAAAGAGAAATTAAGGAGTCAATCCCATTTACAATTGCACCCAAAACCATAAGATACCTAGGAATAAACCTAACCAAAGAAGCAAAGAATCTATACTCGGAAAACTATAAAGTACTCATGAAAGAAATTGAGGAAGACACAAAGAAATGGAAAAATGTTCCATGCTCATGGATTGGAAGAACAAATATTGTGAAAATATCTATCCTACCTAGAGCAATCTACACATTTAATGCAATCCCCATGTAAATCCCATTCTTTTTTTTTTTTTTTCAAAGAAATGGAACAAATAATCCTAAAATTTATATGGAACCAGAAAAGACCTCACATAGCCAAAGGAATACTGAAAAAGAAAGCCAAAGTTGGTGGCATCACAATTCCAGACTTCAAGCTCTATTACAAAGCTGTCATCATCAAGACAGTATGGTACTGGGACAAAAACAGACACATAGATCAATGGGACAGAATAAAGAGCCCAGAAATAGACCCTCAACTCTATGGTCAACTAATCTTCAACAAAGCAGGAAAGAATGTCCAATGGAAAAAAGACAGTCTCTTCAACAAATGGTGTTGGGAAAATTGGACAGCCACATGCAGAAAAATGAAATTGGATCATTTCCTTACACCACACACGAAAATAGACTCAAAATGGATGAAGGACCTCAATGTGAGAAAGGAATCCATCAAAATCCTTGAGGAGAACACAGGCAACAACCTCTTTGACCTCAGCTGCAGCAACTTCTTCCTAGGAACATCGCCAAAGGCAAGGGAAGCAAGGGCAAATGAACTATTGGGACTTCATCAAGATGAAAAGCTTTTGCACGGGAAAAGAAACAGTTAACAAAGCCAAAAGATAACTGACAGAATGGGAGAAGATATTTGCAAATGACATATCAGATAAAGGGCTAGTATTCAAAATCTATAAAGAACTTATCAAACTCAACACCCAAAGAACAAATAATCCAATCAAGAAATGGGCAGAGGACATGAACAGACATTTCTGCAAAGAAGACATCCAGATGGCCAACAGACACATGAAAAAGTGTTCCACATCATTCAGCATCGGGGAAATACAAATCAAAACCACAATGAGATACCACCTCACACCAGTCAGAATGGCTAAAATGAACAAGTCAGGAAATGACAGACGCTGGTGAGGATATGGAGAAAGCGGAACCCTCCTACACTGTTGGTTGGAATGCAAGCTGTTGCAACCACTCTGGAAAACAGCATGGAGGTTCCTCAAAAAGTTGAAAATAGAGCTACCCTATGACCCAGCAATTGCACTACTGGGTATTTACCCTAAAGATACAAATGTAGTGATCCAAAGGGTCATGTGCACCTGATTATTTATAGCAGCAATGTCCACAATAGCCAAACTATGAACAGAACCTAGATGTCCATCAACAGATGTATGGATAAAGAAGAGGTGGTGTATATATATACAATGGAATACTATGCAGCCACCAAGAGAAATGATATCTTGCCATTTGCGATGTCCTGGATGGAACTAGAGAGTATTATGCTTAGCAAAATAAGTCAATCAGAGAAAGATAATTATCATATGACTTCCCTGATATGAGGAAGTTGAGAGGCAATTTGGGCAGGGGACGTTGGGGAGTAGGAAAAGAATAAATGAAACAAGATGGGATCAGGAGGGAGACAAACCATAAGAGACTCTTAATCTCACAAAACAAACTGAGGGTTGCCGGGGGAGGCGGGAGGGAGAGGGTGGTGGGGTTATGGACATTGGGGAAGGTATGTGCTATGAAGTGTGTAAACCTGGAAATTCACAGACCTGTACCCCTGGGGCTAATAATACATTATATAGTAATAAAAAAATTTTTGTTTAAATCCTTAGTTAACTCAGAATACTCTAACATTGTAATGATGGTAGGTAAGTCACTTACAAATCTAGTATAAAGGTTAAAGACAAGAGTAATAAAAATAAGTATAATTATAATTTCTTAAGGCTATGCCATTTTAAAAGACACAAATTGTAACATCAAAAACAAAGCAGGAAGAAGGCTGTAAAAGCGTACTTTTGTTTGCATTCAAAGTTAAGTTGTTATCAGCTAAAATATACTATCATTACTACAAGATGTTTTCTATAAGCTCTGTTAACCACAAAATAAAAACCTATACTTGAGATACAAATGAGAAAGAGAAAGGAATCTAATCATAACACTACAGAAAATCATCAAATCACAAAGAAAGAAAGTAAAACAGGAAGAAAGAAACAAAGGAACTACAGAACCTTAAGAAAACAATAAACAAAATGTCAGTAGGAAATCTATACCTATCAATAATTGCTTTAAATTTAAATGAATTAACCTCTCCAAACAAAAGACAGACTGGCTGAATTAATTAAAAAACTAAAACTAACCTGTACCCCTGAAACAAATAATGCATTATATGTTAATTTAAAAAAACCTAAAACCAAGTTTCTGTTGCCTACAAGAAAGTCACTTCAGCTTTATGAACACACATAAACTGAAAGTGAAATGATGAAAAAAGAGATCCATATAAATAGAAACCAAAAGAAAACAGGCGAGATGTATTTATCAGACAAAAAAAGATTTTAAGCAAAAAAAAAAAAAAAAGTAAAACAAGACACAAACAAGGTCACTCATCAGGAGAATATAACAATTATAAATATAAAAATATAATTAGATATAAATATAAATAAATATAAACATAACAATTATAAATATAAATAAATATAAAATATAAATATAACAATTATAACAAATATAAATATAACAATTATAAATACATATCCTCCCAAAATCAGAATATCTATGCATATAAAGCAAATATTAAAAGATCTTAAGGGACAAACAGACAGCAATACAAGGACTGCAGGGAATTTCAATATCCAACTTTCATCAATGGATATATCATTCAGACAGAAAACCAATAAAGAAACACTGAATTTAAACTACACAATAGATCAGATGGACCAAACAGATACAGGATACAGCAGTAGAATACACATTTTTCTCAATTACACATGGAACTCTCCAGGATATATCATAAGTTAGGCCACCAAAATAAAAATCTTAATAGATTTGAGAAGATTAAAATCATATCAATTATCTTTTCTGACCATAATAATAAGCAAGTAGGATTTTGTTACAAGAGGAAAACTGGTAGAGTCATGTATACGTGAAGATTAAACAACATGCTCCTGAACAACTAGCTGGTCAAAAAATAATTCAAAAAAAGAAATAAAAAAGCGTCCCTGGGTGGCTCAGCTGATTAAGCATCTGCCTTTGGCTCAGGTCAGGATCCCATGGTCCAAGGTTTGAGCTCCACATTGGGCTTTTTGATCTGTGAGGAGCCTGCTTCTTCCTCTCCCTCCCTCTATGCCTGCCACTCCCCTTGCTTGTGCTCACTCACTCTCACTATCTCTCTCTGTGTCAAATGAATGAATAAATCTTTTTTTAAAAAGAAAGAAAATAAATGAAAATGGAAACACAACATACTGAAGCATATAGGATGCAACAAAAGCACTTTTAAGAGCAAACTTTATACCAAGAAACAATATATTTTTTAAAAGAATGCTCTCAAATAAACAACCTAGCCTTCCATCTCAAGAAACTAGAAAAGAACAAAGGCCAAAGTTAGTAGAAGAAAGGAGATAACAAAGATCAGAGTGAAAATAAATGAAAGAGAGACTAGAATGACAGAGAACAGCAATGAAACCAAAAGGTGGTTTTTGAAAAGATAAACAGGGTAAACAAAACATTAAATGAACTAATAAAAAGACACAAGACCCAAAATCAGATACAAAAGAGGAGACGTTACAACTGAGAACACAGATAAACTAATGACCATAAGAGACTACTGTGAACAATCATATGCCAACAAATTACATAACCTAGAATAGATAAATTCCTAGAAAAATAAAAGCTACCAAGACCAAATCATGAAGAAGCAGTAAATTTGTTCTTTTTTTTAAGATTTTATTTATTTTCTTGACGCACAGAAAGAGAGAGAGAGAGCATAAGCAGGTAGAGAGGCAGCAGAGGGAAAAGAAGCAGGCTCTCTGCTGAGGATGGAGCCCAACACAGGTCTCGATCCCAGAACAGATGTGGGCTGAAGGCAGATGCTTAACCAACTAAGCCACCCAGGTGCCCCAAGAAGTGATAAATTTGAACAGATTTCCACTAAGAAGATTCAACCAGTAAATAAACTCTCCCAGAAAACAAAAGTCCAGGACCAGATGGCTTCCCTGGTAAATTCTACCAAATATTTGGGAGCATATATTTGAAGAATTAATACCAATATCTACCAAACTCTTCCACATCAATGAAGAGAAGAGAATACTTCCAAACCCATTTCACACGGCCAGCATTACCCTGATACCAACGCCTGAGGACACTACAAAAAAAAAAAAAAGGCCAATATACCTGATGAACAATGATGCAAAAATCCTCAACAAAATGCTAGCAAACTGAATTCAAAACCACATTAGAAGATTCATACAACATAATTAGGCGGGCTTTATTCCTGGGATGCAAGGATGGTTCAAAATACGCACATCAATAAATGTGATTCACCACATAAACAAAATGAGAGAAACCCTACAATAATCTCAAAGGATGCAGGAAAAGCATTTGACAAAACTCAACATCCTTTCATGAGGAAAAACTCTCAACAAATTAGGTACACAGTTAATGTACCAAAATACAATAAAGACCTTATATGACAAGCCCATATTTAACGTCATACTCAATGGTAAAAAGAGAACAGGATTTCCTCTAAGATCAGGAACAAGACAAGGATGTTCACTTCCACCACATATTGTTTAATTTCCTTCAGCATATGTAACAAACAGTGTTATATTAGTTTCTAGTGGACAATATAGTGACTCAACAATTCCAGACATCTCCCAGTACTCACCACAAGTGCCCTCCTTAATCTCCATTACCTATTTCACACATTCACCAACCCACCTCCCCTCTGGGAGCCATCAGTTTGTTCTCTATACCTAAGAGGCTGCTGCTTGGTGTGTCTCCTTCTGTCCATTGCTCCTTTGGATTGTTTCTTAAATACCACATATGAGTGAAATCTGATGTTATTTGTCTTCCTCAGACTGACTTATGTTATCATTATATTCTCTAGCACCATCCGTTAAAAATGGCAAGTCTTCATTCCTTTATATGGCTGAATAATTTTACATTCTCTATATATGACACCTCTTATTTAACCATTCATAATTTTATGGATATCTTGGAGGCTTCCATACCTTGGCTATTGTAAATGCTGCTGCGATACACAAAGGGGTGCATGTGCTCCTTTGAATTAACAGTTTTGCATTTTTTGGATACCTACTGATTACAATGATTGATGCATCATAAAGTAGTTCTACTATGAAATTTTCTTCTCCCTTTTTTAAAATTAAATTCTATTAGCCAACATACAGTACATCATTAGTTTCAGATGTAGAATTCAGTAATCCATCAGTTCCATATACACCCAGTGCTCATCACATCACATGCACCCAATTACCCCATTTCCCCATCCACCTCCCTTCCAGCAACTCTGTTTGTTACCTGTAGTTAACAGTCTCTCATGTTTTGTCTCCCTCTCTACTTCTCATTCAGTCCCCCCCTTACCCTATTATCCTTTGCACCATTTCTTATATTCTACATATGAGTGAAACCATATGATAATTGTCTTTCTCTGATTGACTTATTTCCCTCAGGATAATACACTTCAATATCATCCATGTCAGTGTAAATGGTAAATATTCATCCTTTCTGATGCCTGAGTAAAACTCTATTGTGTGCATATATATCTATATCTATATCTATTATATCTATATCGGCTCTTTCCATAGTGTGGCTATTATGGATGTTGCTAGTATAAACACTGTGGTGCAGGTGCTCCTTCAAATCACTATGTTTTTATACACTTGGATAAATATTTAGTAGGGCAAATGCTAGGCCATAGGGCAGTTCTATTTCTAAATTTTTGAAGGTACCTCCATACTGTTCAGAATAGTGACACCAGTTTGCATTACGTGTAAGAGTGTAAGAGGGTTCCCCTTTCTCCACATCCTCACCAACCCCCTTTGTTTCCTGACTTATTCCATTTAGCCATTCTGACTGGTGTGAGGTGGTATCTCATTGTGGTTATGATCTATATTTATATGATGCCGAGTGATGTTGAGCATTTTTTCATGAGTCTGTTGGCCATTTGTATGTCTTCCTTGGGAAAATGTCTGTTCATGTCTTCTGCCCATGTAGTGACCAGATTCTTTCATTTTGGGCTCTTGAATTTGCTAAGCTCCTTAGAGATCTTGGATACTAGCCCTTTATCTGATAGATCACTTGCAAGTATCTTCTCCCATTCTGTTGGTTGCTTTTGAGATTTCTTAACTGTTTCCTTTACTGTTCAGAACTTTTGAACTTGATGAAATCTGAAATCCCAATAGTTCATTTTTGCTTTTGTTTCTCTTGTCTTTGAACACATGTCTAGCAAGAAATTGCTGAGTCCATGGTCGAAGAGGTTGCTGCCTTTATTCTCTTTTAGGATTTTGATGGATCACTGTCCCACATTTAGGTCTTTCATCCATTTTGAGTTTGTTTTTGTGCATAGTGTAAGAAAATGGTCCAGCTTCATTCTTCTGTGTGTGGCAACCCAATTTTCCCAACACCATTTGTTGAAGAGACTGTTTTCTTTCTATTGGATATTCATTCCTGCTTTGTCAAAAATTAGTTGACCATAGAGTGGAAGGTCCATATCTGGGCTCTCTGTTCTATTCCATTGATCTATGTGTCTGTTCTTGTGCCAGTACCATGCTGTCTTGATGATTACAGCTTTCTAATACAGCTTAAAGTCCAGAATTATAATACCACCAGCTTTGGTTTTCTTTTTCAATATTCCTCTATCTATTCAGGGTCTTTTCTTGTTCCATACAAATCTGGGAATTTTTTTGCTCCACTTCTGTGAAAAATGTCAATGGTGGGGCAACTGGTGTGTGGCTCAGTTAGTTAGGCATCTGCCTTCGGTTCAGTGCATGATCCCAGGGTCCTGGGATCAAGCCCCATGTTGGGACCCCTGCTCAGCTGAAAGCCTGCTTCTCTCTCCCTCTGCTTCTCTCTCTGCTTGTGTGCTCCCTCAATCAATCAATCATTCTCTCCCTCTCAAATAATTAAATAAAATCTTTAAGAAAAAAAAGAAAAATGTCAATGGTATTTGATAGGGATAGCATTGAATGTGTAGATTGCTTTGGGTAGCAAAAACATTCTAACAATATTTATTCTTCCAGTCCATGAGCATGGAATGGTTTTCCAATTCTCTGTGTTTCCCTCAATTTCTTTAGTTTTTTGAATACAGATCCTTTACCTCTTTGGTTAGATTTATTCCTAGATATCTTATGATTTTTGGTGCAACTGTAAGTGGGATTGATTCCTTAATTTCTCTTTATTCTGTCTCATTGTTAGTGTATAGAAATGCAACTGATTTCTGCACATTGATTTTATATGCTGATACTTTGCTGAGTTCCTGTATAAGTTCTAGCAATATTGGGGTAGAGTATTTTGGATTTCCCATATAGAGTATCCTGTCATCTATGATGCTTGTAGTTTGACTTATCAATTTGGATGCCTTTTATTTTTTTATGATGTCTGATTGCTGAGCCTAGGGCGTCTAGTAAAATATTGAACAACAGTGATAAGTATGGACATCTCTGTCATGTTCCTGACCTTAGGAGGAAAGCTCTTCAGTTTCTCCCCCATTGAGAATGATATTCACTCTGGGCTTTTCATAGATTGCTTTAGGATATTGAGGTATGTTCCCTCTACCCATATATTTTGAAGACTTTTAATCAAGAAAGCATGCTGTATTTTGTCAAATGCTTTTTCTGCATCAGGAGAATCATATGGTTCTTGCTGCTTCTTTTATTAATGATTAATTTTTATTAATGATTAATGATTCTTTTATTAATTGATTGACTTGCAGATGTTGAACCACCCTTGCAGCCCAGGAATAAATCTCACTTGGTCCTGGTGAATAATCCTTTTCAGGTACTGTTGAATCCTATTGGCTAGTATTTTGGTGACATTTTTGGCATCCATGTTCATCACAGATATTGGTCTATAATTCTCCTTTGTGGTGGGGTCTTTGTCTGGTTTTGGGGTCAAGATAATGCTGGCCTCACAGAATGATTTTGGAAGTTTTCCTTCCATTTCTATTTTTTGAAACAGCTTCTGAAGAATAGGTATTATTTCTTCTTTATATGTTTGATAGAATTCCAGCCCATCTGGCTCTGGGATCTTGTTTGTTGTGAGATTTCCTTGCTGGTTATGGGCCTGTTCAGTTTTTCTATTTCTTCCTGGTTGTTTTGGCAGTTTATATGTCTCTAGGAATGCTTCCATTTCCTCCAGATTGCTAAATTTGTTGACATATACTTGCTCATAATGTGTCCCTTAAATTCTTTGTATTTCTTCAGTGTTCATTTTGGTTTCTCCTATTTCATTCATGATTTTATTTATTTGGGCCTTTTCTCATTTCTTTTGGATAAGTCTGGCTAAGGGCTTATCAATCTTATTAATTCTTTCAAAGAACAAGCTCTTAGTTATACCAATCTGTTCCACTGTTCTTTGGTTTCTATTTCATTGATTTCTGCTCTGATCTTTATTCTTTCTTGTCTCTTGCTAGGTTTAGGGTTTTTTTGCCGTTCATTCCCCAGATCCTTTAGGCATAAGGTTAACTTGTATATTTGAGACCTTTCTTGTTTCTGAGAAAGGCTTGTATTGCTATCGACTTCCCTCTTAGGACAGCCTTGGCTGTATCTCAAATATTTTGAACAGTTGTGCTTTCATATTCTTTTGTTTCCATGAATTTTTAAAAATCTTCTCTAATTTCCTTGTTGACCCATTCATTCTTTAGTTCAGTGCTCTTTAACCTCCATGTATTTTTGTTCCTTCCAAATTTTCTCTCATGGTTGACTTCATTTTAAAGCATTGTGGTCTGAAAACATGCAGGGAATAATCCCAATCTTTTGGTACTGAATAAGACCTAATTTGTGACCCAGATGTGATACATCCTGGAGAATGCACCATGTACACTTGAGAAGAATATGAATTCTGTTACTTTAGGATGGAATCCTCTGAATCTACCTGTGAAGTCCGTGTGGTCCAGTGTGCTATTCAAAGCATTTGTTCCCTTGCTAATTTTCTTCACTGATCTGCCCAGTGCAGTGAGTGAAGTATTAAAGTCCCCTACTATTATTGCATTATTATCAATATATTTCTTCAGTTTGGTTATTAATTGGTTGATATGATTAGCTTCTCTCAAGTAAGGAGCATAAATATTTATAACTGTTTGATCTTGCTGGATAGACCCTTTAAGTATAACACAGTGTCCCTCTTCATCTCTTATTACACTCTTTGGCTTGAAATCTAATTTGTCTAATATAAGGATTTTTACCCCAGCTTTCTCTTGATGTCCATTACCATGATAAATGGTTCTCCACCTCCTCCATTAATCTGGAGGTGTCTTTGGGTCTAAAATAAGTCTCTTATAGACAGGATATGGTTGGGTCTTATTTTTTTTATACAATCTGATAGCCTGTGTCTTTTGATTGGAGCATTTAGCCCATTTACATTCAGAACAACTACTGAAAGATAAGAATTTAGTGCCATTGTATTACCTGTAAAGTCAGGGTTTCCATAGACTGTCTCTATTTTTTTTTTCTGGTCTCTGTTACATTTGGGCTCTCTCTTCACTTAAAGGATCTCCTTTAATATTTACTACAGGGCTGGCTTAATGATCACATACTTCTTTAGTTTCTGTTTGTCCTGAAAGCTCTTTATCTCTCCTTCCATTGCGAATTACAGCTTTATGGGATGAAGAATTCTTGGCTGCCTATTTTTCCCATTCTGTACAATCAGTATGTCATGCCAGCCCTTTCTGGTCTGCCAGGTCTCTGTGTACAGGTCTGCTGCCCATCTAATGTTTCTACCCTTGTACATTAAGGAACTCTTCTCTCTCTTTCTCTCTCTCTCTCTTTTTTAAGATTTTATTTATTTATTTGACAGACAGAGATCACGAGTAGGCAGAGAGGCAGGAAGAGAGAGAGGAAGGGAAGCAGGCTTCCCACTGAGCAGAAAGCCCGATGCAGGGCTTGACCCCAGGACCCTGGGATCATGACCCAAGCTGAAGGCAGAGACTTTAACCCACTGAGCCACCCAGGTGCCCCAAGGACCTCTTCTCTTGAAGTGCTTTCAGGATTTTCTCTTAATCTCTGAACTTTGCAAGTTTCACCATGTTAAGGGTTGATCTATTTATATCAATTTGAGGGGGTTTTCTGTGCCTCCTGGACTTGAATTTCTGTTCCCTTCCCCAGACTAGGGAAATTCTCAGCTATAAGTTGCTCAAATATACCTTCTGTCCCTCTCTTTCTTGTTCCTCTGGGACCCAATCATTCTAATATTGTTTCACTTGATGGTATTGCTGATTTCTTGAAGCCTCCCCTCATCATCCATTATCTGATTTTCTTTCTCCTAGCTTCCTTACTTTCCATCATTTTATCTTCTATGCCACTGACTCTCCTCTGCCTCATTTACCTAGCCATTAGGGTATCTGTTTTAGACTGCATCTCAGTTAAAAGATTTTTAATTTCTGCATGGTTAGGTTTAATTATTTTACTTCTGCACTAAGGGATTCTCTTGTGTCTTTTATGCTTCTTTCAAGCCCAGCTGCTACCTTTATAGTTGTAACTCAGAATTTTAGCTGACATTTTACTTATATTACCATATTGATTAAATCTATGGCAGAGAGTATTACCTCTGATTCTTTCTCTTGTTTTGAATTTCTCCTTCCAGTCATGTTGTCTAGAGATGAATAGATGAATGAGAGAACAAAATCAAAAATATCAAACATGATCTCAGTGAAATAGACACTAGACAAATCTGAAGAGATCAGAAACCAAAAAAAGAGAAAAGGAGGAGAGGGGAAAGAGAGAATATAATCTAACAGACACTGGATCCCAAAATTGTAAAGAAACACACACACACACATGCAAATAGAATGAAAGGAAGCTAAAAAGGAAGAACATATCTATAAAATTTAATTATTAAAATTTAAAAAATTTAAACGTTGATACAATAAACTAATTGATAGGAGGAAAAGAAAAAGGATGAAAATTTTAAACTGAAGTCATCATGGAAAAAACACTCAAATTGTATATACTATTTTCTCTTAGTGCAGGGTTTTTCAGTTCTGTGTAACCCATAAAATTTGTATTAGCCTGATGCTTCTGCTGGTCTTTTGGGGAAGGGCCTGTTGCATTGATTCTTAGGTGTCTTTGGGTGTGGCTACACCCCCCCTTGCCAGGAGGCTGAGCTCAGTGAAAGCTGTTTCAGGTTGTTCTGTGTGGCTTTTGATCCCTGAAGGCTTTGACTACATAGAGGATGGAAACAAAATTTAATAAGCTGGCACACCAATCTCCATCCCTGGACCTGAAAGATTGTGGGCCCCACTCTTCAGTGAACTCTCAAGGAAAAGCAGTTAACCACTTTTGTGTGCATCAAACTCTGTAAACTACTGTGGTTGCACACAAGCACCAGTCCTCTGGGGAAGGAGGGACATGACAGTTAGATGCTCGCAGGGCCCCTACTCATGGAGCAGTTGCCCAGTTTTGCAGTAGTTCATGGTTAATGGCAAACAGAACTGTGAGCCCACTCATGGGCCCTGCTCATTATAGGCAGTTTCCCTGCAACAATGCTGCCAACTCGGACATCCCTTTCTTTCTATGACCCCAGGGACCCTGAGACCATACTGTCCCACTTCTGCCCCACTTCACCATCTGAGCACCTTTCAGGGAGGAACAACCCTCACAAGAGCAGATTTCTAAAAAGTTCTGATTTTGTGCTCCAGGTTTCTATCACTTCCTCCCTCCCCTCACTGTTTATTTTCTAATATATTCCCCCTGAGATTCACTTCTCTGCACCTCAAATCATACAAATAGTGGTGGCTCTTCTATTTGTAGAATATCAGAAACTCCTTTCTTAGATCTCAGGTTGAATTAACAAGTGTTCAGAATTTGGTAGATATCTAGTTGATTTCAAGGGACCGGAAAATAAGAGGTCCCCTACTCTTCTGCCATCTTCCCTTCTCTAGCAGCCATGATTGATATTTATGTATTGATTTTGTATCCTGCAACTTTAGTTAATTCATTGATTTCCTCTAACCATTTTTCTTGGAGTCTGTCAGTCTTTTATATATAACATAACATCTGGAAATAGAGACCTTTCTTTCTGATTTGGATACCTATTAAATCTTTTTCTTTCCTAATTGTACAGACAGGACTTCCAGTGAATAAAAGTGGTGAGAGTGACCTGATACAAAACCAGAAAAAGTCATTACAAAAAAGTACAAGCCAATATCTCTGATGAACACAGTTGCAAATATCCTCAACAAAATATTAGCAAACCACATCCAATAATACATTAAAAAAAAAACTTTCATCACAATCAAGTGAGAGTTATTCCCAAGATGGAAAGTGATTTATTATTATCAACAACAGGAGAAGTGACAGGTATTGGCAATGATGTGTAGGGGAACTCCTGAGGGGAGGAGTTAAGATGGCAGAGTAGTAGGGGACCCTAAGTTTGTCTGGCCCCTGGAATTCAGGTAGATAGTTATCAAATCATTCTGAATATCTGCAAAATCAATCAGAGAACTGAGAAAAGTATGCTGCAATTCTACAAATAGGAAAGTGACCAATTATTTTTTAAGGTTTGATTGTTTTTTCTGGTGGTGTTATTTTTGTCTTTTCTCTCTTTCTTCTATTCTTTTCTGGACATAATGATGAGATGAGGAAACTCACCCCAAAAGAACAAGAGGTACTACTCACTACTAGGCTTTTAATCAATATGGATATATGTAAAATATCAGAACCAGATTTCAAAACAATAGTTACAAAGATACTAACTGGGCTTGAAAAAACATAGAAGACTCCAGAGAAGTAAAAGAACTAAAATCTGTATTTTCATTGTTAGTGTATAAGAAAGCCACTGATTTCTGTACATTGACTTTGTATCCTGCCACATTACTGAATTGCTGTATGAGTTCTAGTAGTTTGGGGGTGGAGTCTTTTGGCTTTTACATATAAAGAATCATGTCATCTGCAAAGAGAGAGAGTTTGACTTCTTCATTGCCAATTTGGATACATTTATTTCTCTTTGTTGTCTGATTGCTGTTGCTAGGACTTCTAATACTATGTTGAACAAGAGTGGTGAGAGTGGGCATCCTTGTGCTCCTGATCTCAATGGGAAAGCTGCAAGCTTTTTCCCATTGAGGATGATATTTGCTGTGAGTTTTTCATAGATAGATTTAATGAAGTTCAGGAATGTTCCCTCTATCCCTATACTTTGAAGCATTTTAATCAGGAACGATTGCTGGATTTTGTCAAATGCTTTTTCTGCATCAATTGAGAGGACCATGTGGATCTTCTCTCTTTTCTTATTAATTTGTTCTATCACATTGATTGATTTGTGAATGTTGAACCATCCTTGAAAGGGAAATTAGGGGATCGATTCCATTTACTATAGCACCAAGAACCATAAGATACCTGGGAATAAACCTAACCAAAGAGGTAAAAGATCTGTACTCGAGAACTACAGAACACTCATGAAAGAAATTGAAGAAGACACAAAAAGATGGAAGACCATTCTATGCTCTTGGATCAGAAGAATAAACATTGTTAAAATGTCTATACTGCCTAGAGCAATCTATACTTTTAATGCCATTCCGATAAAAATTCCACTGGTATTCTTCAAAGAGCTGGAGCAAATAATCCAAAAATTTGTATGGAACCAGAAGAGACCCCGAATCGCTAAGGAAATGTTGAAAAACAAAAATAAAACTGGGGGCATCACGTTACCTGATTTCAAGCTTTACTACAAAGCTGTGATCACCAAGACAGCATGGTACTGGCATAAAAACAGACACATAGACCAGTGGAACAGAGTAGAGAGCCCAGATATGGACCCTCAACTCTATGGTCAGTTAATCTTCAACAAAACAGGAAAAAATATACAGTGGAAAAAAGACAGCCTCTTCAATAAATGGTGCTGGGAAAACTGGGCAGCTATATGTAGAAGAATGAAACTCAACCATTCTCTTACACCATACTCAAAGATAAACTCAAAATGGATAAAAGACCTCAACGTGAGACAGGAATCCATCAGAATCCTAGAGGAGAACATAGGCAGTAACCTCTTGGATATCAGCCACAGCAACTTCTTTCAAGATATGTCTCCAAAGGCAAAGGAAACAAAAGCCAAAATAAACTTTTGGGACTTCATCAAGATCAAAAGCTTCTGCACAGCAAAGGAAACAGTGAAGAAAACAAAGAGGCAACCCACGGAATGGGAGAAGATATTTGCAAATGACAGTACAGTCAAAAGATTGATATCCAGGATCTATAAAGAACTCCTCAAACTCAACACACACAAAACAGATAATCATATCAAAAAATGGGCAGAAGATATGAACAGACACTTCTCCAATGAAGACATACAAATGGCTATCAGACACATGAAAAAATGTTCATCATCACTAGCCATCAGGGAGATTCAAATTAAAACCACATTGAGATATCACCAGTTAGAATGGCCAAAATTAGCAAGACAGGAAACAACATGTGTTGGAGGGGATGTGGAGAAAGGGGAACCCTCTTACACTGTTGGTGGAAATGTAAGTTGGTGCGGCCACTTTGGAGAACAGTGTGGAGATTCCTCAAGAAATTGAATATAGGGGCGCCTGGGTGGCTCAGTGGGTTAAAGCCACTGCCTTCGACTTGGGTCGTGATCCCAGGGTCCTGGGATCGAGCCCCGTGTCGGGCTCTCTGCTCAGCAGGGAGCCTGCTTCCCTTCCTCTCTCTCTCTGTCTGCCTCTCTGCCTGCTTGTGATCTCTGTCTGTCAAATAAATAAATAAAATATTAAAAAAAAAAAAAGAAATTGAATATAGAACTTCCCTATGACCCTGCAATTGCACTACTGGGTATTTACCCCAAAGATACAGATGTAGTGAAAAGAAGGGCCATCTGTACCCCAGTGTTTATAGCAGCAATGGCCATGGTTGCCAAACTGGAAAGAACCAAGATGCCCTTCAACGGACGAATGGATAAGGAAGATGTGGTCCATATACACTATGGAGTGTTATGCCTCCATCAGAAAGGATGAATACCCAACTTTGGTAGCAACATGGATGGGACTGCAAGAGATTATGCTGAGTGAAATAAGTCAAGCAGAGAGTCAATTATCATATGGTTTTACTTATTTGTGGAGCATAACAAATAGCATGGAGGACATGGGGAGTTAGGGGAAGGGAGTTGGGGGAAATTGGAAGGGGAGGTGAACAATGAGAGACTATGGACTCTGAAAAACAATCTGAAGGGTTTGAAGAGGTGGGGGGTCAGAGGTTGGGGGAACCAGGTGGTGGGTATTAGAGAGGCATGGATTGCATGGAGCACTGGGTGTGGTACAAAAACAATGAATACTGTTATGCTGAAAAGAAATTTTAAAAAATGATTATAAAAAAAGAACTAAAATCTAATCAGGTCAAAATTTAAAAGGTTATTACTGAGATGCAGTAAAAAAAAATGGAGACTCTAACAGGTAGGATAAATGAGGCAAAAGAGAGAGTCATTCATATAGAAGACAAAATGATGTAAAGTAAGGAATCTGGAAAAAGAGAGAAAAACTACTAGATCATGAAGGCTAACTTTGAGAAATCAGCAATACCTTTAGGTGAAATCATATCCAAATAATAGGGGTCCCAGAAGAAGAAGAGAGAGAGGAGAAGGATTATATGAACAAATTAAAGCTGAGAACTTCCTTAATCTGGGAAAGGATATAGGCATTCAAGTCTAGGAGGCACAGAGAACCACCACCCCACCAAAAGCTATAAAAACTTGTCAACACCTTGACATGTTATTACATGAAGCTTGCAGATTTCAGAGACACAGAAAAATTCTTGAAAGCAGCTAGGTATGAGAGATCCTTAATCTACAAGGATAGACACATAAGGATGGCAGCAGATATAGCCACAAAGACCTGGAAAGCCAGAAAGGTCTGGCATAATATATTCAAGTACAAAATGGGAAAAATAAGCATCCGGGATACTTTACCCAGCAAGGTCATCATTCAGAATAGAAGGAGAGATAATGAGCTTCCAGGACAAACAGAAACTAAAAGAATTAATGATCACTAAACCAGTTATACAGGAAATATTAAAGGGGATCCTTTGAGGGAAAAGAGAACCCCAAAGTAATAAAGAACAGAAAGAACAGAGACAATCCACAGAAACAGTGAATTTACAGGTAATACAATGGCACTAAATTCACATCTTTCAATCATTACTTGAATGTAAATGTTAGACTAAATGATCCAATCAAAATACACAGGGTATCAGATTGTATAGAAAGCAAGATCCATCCATATCCTGTCTACAGGAGATTCAAGTAGACCCAAAGACACCTCCAAATTGAAAGTGAGGGAGAGATGGTTTCACAGGCAAATTTTACCAATTTAAAGAAGAGTTCATATCTACTGTCCTCAAAATATTCCCAAAATTAGAAGCAAAGCCTCCAGATTCATTCTATGAGGCCAACATTACCCTAATACCAAAATTCAAAAAAGACACTACAGAAAAAAACAAAAAACAAAAAATAGGACTCAGGTTACTATCTCTGTTGAGCAAAGATGCAAAAAGCCTCAATAAAGTATTAGGAAACAAAATCCAATGATACATTACATAAACCACTCACCAAGATCAAGTGGGATTTATTCCAAGTGTGGTTCAATATTTGCAAATCTACCAACAAGATACATCACATCATTAAGAAAGGATAAAAATCATATGTTCATTTCAAGAGATGCAGAAAAAACATTTCAAAAAGTACATCATTCATGATAAAAACTTACAACAAAGGAGGTTTAGAGGGAACATACTTCAACACAATAAAGGTCTTCTATGAAAAACCCACAGCTAACATCATACTCAATGGGAGAAACTGAGAGCATTCCCCTAACATCAGGAAAAAGACAAGAATGTCCAGTTCCACACTTTTATTCAACATAGGACTGGAAGTCCTCGCCACATTAATCAGACGGGAGAAAGAAATCAAAGGCATCCAAATCAGTAAGGAAGAAGTAAAACTTTCACTGTTTGCCGATAACATGATACTACATATAGAAAACCCGAAAGACTCTACTGAAAAACTACCAGATCTGATAAATTCAGAAAGGTCACAGAATATGAAATCAGTATACAGAAATCTCTTGCATTTCCATACACTAATAATGAAGTAGGAGAAAGAGAAATTAAGAAAACAGTCCTATTTACAACTGCACCCAAAATAATAAAGTACCTAGGAATAAACTTAACCAAAGAGGTGAAAGATCTGTACCCTGAAAACTGTAAAAAATTAATGAAGGAATTTGAAGATGATGCAAATAAATGAAAAGATATCCCATGCTCTTAGGCTGGGAGAACAAGTATTGTTAAAATGTCATAATATCTAAAACAATCTACAGAGTTAATGTAATCCCTATCAAAATACCAACAACATTTTTCACAGATCTAGGATAAATAATCTTAAGATTAGTATGGAACCGCAAAAGAATAGTCAAAACAACCTTGGGATAAAAGAACAAAACTGGAATTACAAATCTCAGATTTCAAGTTACACTATAAAGCCATAACAGTCAAACAGGGTGGTGCTGGCACAAAAAGAGACACATAGAACAGAACACAGAGCCCAGGAATAAGTCCACAATTATATGGTCAATTAATCATTGATGGGTGTTAAATGGAGCAAGAATATGCAATGAACAATGAGAGACTATGGACTCTGAAAAACAATTTGAAGGATTTGAAGAGGTGGAGGGGTGGGAGGTTGGGGGAACCAGGTGGTGGGTATTGGAGAGGGCACGATTGCATTGAGTCACTGGGTGTGGTACAAAAATAATGAATACTGTTATGATGAAAATAAATTTAAAAAATGATTTAAAAAAAAGAAAAAAAAAGAATATGCAATGGGAAAATGACAGTCTCTTCAAATGGTGTTGGGAAAACTGAACACTTATATGCAAGGGAATGGAACTGGTTCACTTACACCATACATAAAACAAACTCAAAATAGATTAAAGACCTAAATGTGAGACCTGAAACCATAAGTGATCTGTTCATTAGCGAATATGATTTTGGCTTCCCTTTGCAATCTCACAAGTGTGGGGACTTAGTAAATAGTGAGCAAATTAGAATACCTGTGCAGTTTGAGCAGATACTGGAAGAGGAGGTCCAAGAGAAAGGTATCCACTTAGCCATGCTGTCTCCCACAGTGAAAGAATATGGGCATGTGTGTATCAGATACAATTCAAGAACAGCCAGCAAACAAGATAGTCATAAAAAGTAGATAAGAGAATTTCCCAGCAGAAACATCTTAGAGAATAGTCATAAAAGCCACCACTTTAATAACTGACACATTCTGGCTTTTATTTTAAAGTACTCTCTACACCCAAAATGGGGCTCGAACTTACAAACCTGAGATCAAGAGTCACATGCTCTACAGACAGCCAGTCAGGCACCCCAATAACAACACATTCTTAAAAATTAGAGTAATTTAAATTTAAAAAAAACCTAAGCTTTATTTTTTTATTTTTTAAAGATTTTATTCATTTATTTGACAGAGAGAAAGAGAGAGAGAGGAAGCACAAGATGGGGAGTAGCAAGCAGAAGGAGAGGGAGAAGCAGGCTCCCTACAGAGCAGGGGGAGCCTGATGTGGGACTCGATCCCATGACCCCCAGAATCATGACCTGAAGGCAGTCATTTAACTAACTGAGCCACCCAGGTGCCCAACACAAAGCTTTAAATTTTGCTTTGAATCCTTTCTGTAGAATGTATGAACCTCAGTAGAAATCAGCCTTTTCAGCCAGTTGGTTAAAACCACCCTTATCTACATTTAAGAACTTCCCACTTAGATGTCAGCTTGTTAGCTTTGTGATATTTTTTGTCAGGCCTCACTCAGGAAAGGAAAGCAAAATATTATAGAAGAGGTCTGCAACAAAACCACAGTGCAGGGGCGCCTGGGTGGCTCAGTGGGTTAAGCCGTTGCCTTCGGCTCAGGTCATGATCTCAGGGTCCTGGGATTGAGTCCCACATCGGGCTCTCTGCTCAGCAGGGAGCCTGCTTCTCTCTCTCTCTCTCTCTCTCTCTCTCTGCCTGCCTCTCTCTCTACTTGTGATCTCTCTCTGTCAAATCAATAAATAAAATCTTAAAAAAAAAACAAAAACACAGTGCAGGGGAACCTGCATGGCTCAGTTGGTTAAAGCCTCTGCCTTCCGCTCAGGTCATGTCCTGGGATCGAGCCCCGCATCGGGCTCTCTGCTCAGCGGGGAGCCTGCTTCCTCCTCTCTCTCTCTCTCTCTGCCTGCCTCTCTGCCTACTTGTGGTCTCTATCTGTTAAATAAATAAATAAAATCTTTAAAAAAAAAAACACAGTGCAGACTAGTATATCTCAACACCTCAAAATCACTCCATATGTGTTTAGCCATGGTAATAACAGAATCTTCAGTGTCAGGCCCTTCAGGTTGTTTTCAAAATAATTTTAAAAGGTTTTGTTTTTACATGAAAAACAAAACAAAAAACCCTTCAGATGAAATATTTTTTTTCTCTTCCTAAGAAAGTATTTAGATCACAACTGTCAATGTGACTAAGAATTAGAAAGCTAGTTTTCTTGAAGCCAAATATAATTTTTCTATAAAAAATTTGTTCTATAAAATACATCCAAAGAAATTGGTCTGTTCCACTTAGCTCCCTATTTACCTTTGTTTGGTGTTCAAGCATTTTCCTGGCACACTTGGTTCTTATTTCTAATTAATTTTAAAAAGGGCAAAAGTAGAAAAGCACAATCTTGAACCTCATATGGTTGAGTCACAATTGGAATAAAACAATTTTCTGAAATGAACAAAAACAGTTAAATGGACATTGGCACAACAAGTATGTACTCTAATGTAAAGCAGTTAAAGTAAAACAGCACTCTGGAATAAACATTTACTAGTAGTCAATGATGCATAACTAAAAGAATGTTCCAGATAAAAGCCAAGACTTTTATAGCAAACTATTCCACTGGAGTCAGCAATTTCTTCCTGAAGACTTTTATATGGTTCTAACAATCTTTAGCATTTCTTACTATATAACTCAACATGAGAAACCAATTTTCAAAGGTGTTTATTCATTATATTAAAAGTGCAATGCTGAAATATGCCAATGTTCTATTCAAAAAAGTAAAAAAAAAATAAAAGGCAATCTGGGCCACATATTGAGAAGATGCCTGTACATAGTAACACTTTGAAAGTTTAAAAAATGTCTTCTTCTCTTCATATAGCCATTATTTACTAGTAAGATATCAAGACTAAAAAGAACAAAAACTATCCTTGACATTGTAGTACAGAAAAGAGACATTTATACTGTAACTCTAAGGATGCTTTGGGTATAGGGAACAGAGAACCCAGTCTACAGTAGCATATACAAATATGGATCCAATTTTCACACAAAACAAAAAATCCTGAACTCAGTGATTGCTAAGGTTGGGTTAGTAATCAATAACACTATCAATAACTTTAATATTTTTGCTCTACCATCCTGAACATATGTGCTTTTCACATTCATAGTTGTTGTCTAATAATTCCAATATGATCACTGCAGGTCCAAACATCATCTCTAAGGTCAAAGCAAGAAAAAGGCTTAAGCCCGCCCTGTATGACTTTTATTTTTAAAAAATGGAAAGCTTTCTATGAAGTCCCCCAGCAGATTCCAGACTGGAATCTGGAATTTTAGTGCATGGCTACTGTAGCAGTAAGATTCAAAAATCAAATATTCAACTTTCTAATTTTTATGGTATAGGTAAGGAATGGATTTGGGCTGGCCACCAACAATGTCTGCCAGTCCACAACTCAGTATGCACTCACACACTTCTTACGCATATATGTTAAACAGAACAGACTTACCATTTTTTCAAGGAAGACAACTCCGCTATTTTTTTTTCCTTGTGTCATATTAGTCCCATAAAATACATCATTAGCTTTTGATGCAGTGTTCCAAGATTCATTGTTTATGTAAAACACCCAGTGATCCATGCAATACATGCCCTCCTTAATACCCAACACCAGGCTCACCCATCCCCCCACCCTCCTCCCCTCTAAAACCCTCAGTTTGTTTCTCAGAGTCCACAGTCTCTTATGGTTCATCTCCCCTTCTGATTTGCCCCAATTCACTCCTCCTTTTCTTCTCCTAAAGCCCTCCATGTTACTCCTTATGTTGAACAAATAGGTGAAACCTTACAAAATTGACTTTCTCTGCTTGACTTATTTCACTCAGCATAATGTCCTCCAGTCCCATCCATGTTCATGAAAAAGTTAGGTATTTATCCTTTCTGATGGCTGAGTAATATCCCATTGTATATATGGACCACATCTTCTTTATCCATTCATCTGTGAAGGGCATCTCAGCTCTTTCCACAGTTTGGTTATTGTGGTCATCGCTGCTATGAACATTGGGATACAGATGGCCCTTCATTTCACTACATCTGTATCTTTGGGATAAATGCCAGTAGTGCAATTGCTGGGTTATAGGGTAGCTCTATTTTTAATTTTTTGAGGAAGATCCACACCGTTTTCCAAAGTGTCTGTACCAGCTTGCATTACCACCAACAGTGTAAGAGGGTTACCCTTTCTCCAGATCTTCTCCAACATTTGTTTTTTCCTGTCTTGTTAATCTTTTCCCATTATTTTTTTTATTTCTTTTCAGCATAACAGAATTCATTGTTTATGCACCATACCCAGTGCTCCATGCAATACGTGCCCTCCATAATACCCACCACCTAGCTCCCCCAACCTCCCACCTGCAGCCCCTTCAAAACCCTCAGATTGTTTTTCAGAGTCCATAGTCTCTCATGGTTCATCTCCCTTTCCAATTTCCCTCAACTCCCTTCTCTTCTCCATCTCCCTATGTCCTCCATGTTATTTGTTATGCTCCACAAATAAGTGAAACCTTATGATAATTGACTCTTTCTGCTTGACTTATTTCACTCAGCATAATCTCTTCCAGTCCCGTCGATGTTGCTACCAAAGTTGGGTATTCATCCTTTCTGATGGAGGCATAATACTCCATAGTGTATATGGACCACATCTTCCTTATCCATTCGTCTGTTGAAGGGCATCTTGGTTCTTTCCACACGTTGGCGACTGTGGCCATTGCTGCTATAAACATTGGGGTACAGATGGCCCTTCTTTTCACTACATCTGTATCTTTGGGGTAAATACCCAGTAGTGCAATTGCAGGGTCATAGGGAAGCTCTATATTCAATTTCTTAAGGAATCTCCACACTGTTCTCCAAAGTGGCCGCACCAACTTGCATTTCCACCAACAGTGTAAGAGGGTTCCCCTTTCTCCACATCCTCTCCAACACATGTTGTTTCCTGTCTTGCTAATTTTGGCCATTCTAACTGGTATAAGGTGACATCTCAATGTGGTTTTAATTTGAATCTCCCTGATGGCTAGTGATGACGAACATTTTTTCATGTGTCTGATAGCCATTTGTATGTCTTCATTGGAGAAGTGTTTGTTCATGTCTTCTGCCCATTTTTTGACAAGATTATCTGTTTTGTGTGTGTTGAGTTTGAGAAATTCTTTATAGATCCTAGATATCAGCCTTTTGTCTGTACTGCCATTTGCAAATATCTTCTCCCATTCCGTGGGTTGCCTCTTTGTTTTCTTCACTGTTTCCTTTGCTGTGCAGAAGCTTTTGATCTTGATGAAGTCCCAAAAGTTTATTTTGGCTTTTGTTTCCTTTGCCTTTGGAGACATATCTTGAAAGAAATTGCTGTAGCTGATATCGAAGAGGTTACTGCCTATGTTCTCCTCTAGGATTCTGATGGATTCCTGACTCATGTTGAGGTCTTTTATCCATTTTGAGTTTATCTTTGAGTATGGTGTAAGAGAATGGTTGAGTTTCATTCTTCTACATATAGCTGTCCAATTTTCTCAGCACCATTTATTGAAGAGACTGTCTTTTTTCCACTGTATATTTTTTCCTCCTTTGTCAAAGATTATTTGACCATAGAGTTGAGGGTCCATATCTGGGCTCTCTACTCTATTCCCCTGGTCTATGTGTCTGTTTTTTTTTTTTTTTTTTTTTTTTTTTTTTTTTTTTTTTTTTTTTTTTGCCAGTACCATGCTGTCTTGGTGATCACAGCTTTGTAGTAAAGCTTGAAATCAGGTAACAAGATGACCCTGTTTTGTTTTTCTTATTCAACTTTTCCTTAGCAATTCAGGGTATCTTCTGATTCCATACAAATTTTAGGATTGTTTGCTCCAGCTCTTTGAAAAATACCAGTGGAATTTTGGTTGGAATGGCATTAAAAGTATAGATTGCTCTAGGCAGTATAGACATTTTAACAATGTTTATTCTTCTGATCCAAGAGCATAGAATGGTCTTCCATCTTTTTGTGTCTTCTTCAATTTCTTTCATGAGTGTTCTGTAGTTCCCCGAGTACAGATCCTTTACCTCTTTGGTTAGGTTTATTCCCAGGTATCTTATGGTTCTTGGTGCTAGACTAAATGGAATCAATTCTTTAATTTCTCTCTCTGTATTTTCATTGATAGTGTATAAGAAAGCCACTGATTTCTGTACATTGACTTTGTATCCTGCCACATTACTGAATTGGTGAATGACTTCTAGTAGTTTGGGTGTGGAGTCTTTTGGGATTTCCATATAAAGTATCATGTCATCTATGAAGAGAGACAATTTGACTTCTTCATTGACAATTTGAATGACTTTTATTTCTCTTTGTTGTCTGATTGCTGTTGCTAAGACTTCTAATACTATGTTGAACAAGAGTGGTGAGAGTGTGCATCCTTGTCGTGTTCCTGATCTCAATGGGAAGGTTGTGAGCTTTATCCCCATTGAGGATGATATTTGCTGTGGGTCCTTCATAGATAGATTTTATGAAGTTGAGTAATGTTCCTTCTATCCCTATACTTTGAAGAGTTTTAATCAGGAACGGATGCTGGATTTTGTCAAATGCTTTTTCTGCATCAATTGAGAGGACCATGTGGTTCTTATCTCTTCTCTTATTGATTTGTTCTATCACATTGATTGATTTGCGAATGGTGAACCATCCTTGTAACCCAGGGATGAATCCCGCCTGGTCATGGTGGATAATCTTTTTAATGTGCTGTTGGATCCTGTTTGCTAGCATCTTGTTGAGAATCTTAGCATCCATATTCCTCAGTGATATTGGTCTGAAATGCTCCTTTTTGGTGGGGTCTTTGACTGGTTTTGGATCAGTGTAATGCTGGCTTCATAAAAAGAGTCTGGAAGTTTTCCTTCTGCTTCAATTTTTGGAAACAGCTTCAGGAGAATAGGTGTTATTTCTTCTTTGAAAGTTTGGTAGAATTCCCCCAGGGAATCCGTCAGGTCCTGGGCTCTTGTTTTTTGGGAGATTTTTGATCACTGCTTCAATCTCATTACTAGATATCAGTCTATTCAGGTTGCCAATTTCTTCCTGGTTCAATTTTGGGAGTTTATAGTTTTCCAGGAATACATCCATTTCATCTAGGTTGCTTAAGTTATTGGCATATAACTGTTGATACTAACTTCTGATGATTGTTTCTATTTCCTTGGTGTTAGTTGTGATCTCTCCCTTTTCATTCATAATTTTATTAATTAGAGCTTTCTCTCTTTTCTTTTGGATTAGTGTGCCAATGGTTTATTGATCTTATTGATTCTTTCAAAAAACGAGCTTCTAGTTTCATTGATATGTTCTGCTGTATCTCTAGTTTCTATCTCATTGCTCTCTGCTCTAGTCTTGATTATTTCCCTTCTTGTGTGTGGAGTGGGCTTAATTTGTTGTTGATTCTCCAGTTCTTTAAGGTGTAGAGACAGCTGGTGTATTCTGGATTTTTCAATTTTTTTGAGGGAGGCTTGGATGGCTATGTATTTCCCCCTTAGGACCGCCTTTGCTGTATCCCATAGGTTTTGGGTCGAAGTGTCTTCATTCTCATTGGTTTCCATGAATTGTTTCAGTTCTTCTTTGATTTCCTGGTTGATCCAAGCATTCTTAAGCAAGGTGGTCTTTAGCTTCCAGGTGTTTGAGTTCCTTCCAAAATTTTCCTTGTGATTGAGCTCCAGTTTCAAAGCACTGTGATCTGAGAATATGCAGGGAATAATCTCAGTCTTTTGGTATCAGTTGAGTCCTGATTTGTGACCCAGTGTGTGGTCTATTCTGGAGAAGGTTCCATGTGCACTCAAGAAGAATGAGTATTCTGATGTTTTAGGGTGGAATGTTCTGTATATATCTATGAGATCCATCTGGTCCAATGTGTCATTCAATGCTCTTGCTTCTTTATTGATTCTCTGCTTGGATGATTTGTCTATTACTGAGAGAGGTGTGTTAAGATATCCTACTATTAATGTATTCATATCAATATGACTCTTTATCTTGAATAACAGTTTTCTTATGTAATTGGCTGCTCCCATATTGGGGGCATAGATATTTACAATTGTTAGATCATCTTGGTGGATAGTCCCTTTAAGAATTATGTAGTGTCCTCCTGTATCTCTGACTATGGTCTTTAGTTTAAAATCTAATTTATCTAATATGAGAATCACTACCCCAGCCTTTTTTTGTGGCCCATTGGCATGAAAGATGCTCCTCTATCCCTTCACTTTCAGTCTGGATATATCCTTAGGTTCAAAATGGGTCTCTTGTAGACAACATATGGATGGGTTGTCATTTTATCCAATCTGCAACTGTGTGTCATTTTGTGGGTGCATTTAGGCCATTCACATTGAGAGTGATTATTGATAGATATGTTTTTATTGACATCGTGTTACCTTTGAAGTCTTTCTTTCTGTAGATTGTCTCCATATTTCTGTTCAATGATATTCTTAGGATTTTTCCTCTTTTATAGAACCCCTGTTAATATTTCCTGCAGTGTCAGCTTGGTGGTCACATACTCTTTTAAGCCTTGTCAGTCTTGGAAACTCTTTATCTCTCCATCCATTTTGAATGTCAGTCTTGCTGGATAAAGTATTCTTGGCTGCATGTTCTTCTCACTTAGTGACCTGAATATATCTTGCCAGCCCTTTCTGGCTTGCCAGGTTTCTCTGGACAGGTCTGACGTTATTCTGATGGGCTTTCCTCTGTATGTAAGGAGCTTCTTTTTCCTAGCTGCTTTCAAGAGAGCCTGTCTACAATTATGATTCCTCATTCTTACTATGAGGTGTCTCGAGGACTTTTGAGATTCTATAATCTTGGGGGGAGATTGTTCTGCCTCTAGTACATGAACACCGGTTCCATTCATGAGATTGGGAAAATTTTCATGGAGAATTTGTTCCACTATATCTTCTAGACATCTTTCTTTCTCCTCCCCTTCAGGGATTCCAATAATTCTGACATTGGAATGTTTTATGGCATCATTTATTTCCCTAATTCTGTTTTCATGGCTTCTAAGCTGTTTGTTCCAGGCTTCCTCCTGATCCTTGCTCTCTATCTGTTTGTCCTCCAGATCACTAATTCTATCTTCTGTCTCAGTTACCCTAGCTTTTAGAGAATTTAGATTAGATTGGAACTCATTGAGAACATTGTGAACATAATCCCTGGTGGCTTTCAGTTCTGTCCTAATCAATTCCATTTTGTCATCCATGGCTTTCTCCAACTTAGCTATTGCCTGGATAATTGTTAGCCTGAATTCCCTTTCCAACATATTGTCTATGTCAATAGCCATTAGCTCTGTTGCAAAAGGCCCAGGCTCTGAATTTTTCTTCTGTTGGACATTCCTCCTCCTAGTCATTTCAGTGAGAGATGGCTGAACAGATGTAGCTGAATCTATCAACCGTGGTGCAGTCAAGTGCAACCTGGAATGCTTCTGAGCAATCAAGAGTCCCCACCCAAATGAAATAAAAAAGAAAGAGAGAAAAAAGAAAAAAAAGGGGGGGGGGAAGAACAATAAAAGAGAAGGCCCAGCCCAAATGGGCCCCAAGGTAAGATTTATGAAGTATACAAACAAAAACAGACAAACAAAAAGACTGATAAAAGTAGATGACAAGAGAAAAAAAAAAGAAATATATATATATATAAGCAAAACAAAACAAAACAAAAAAAAGAACCTCATCAAAAAGAACCCCAAGTATAAGATTTATATACTACCAGGACAAACACAAATACACAGAAACACTGGTGGAAGAAAAAGATGGGAGAGTGGTTCTAAATTCTCAGTGTGGGCAAGGAAGGTTATTTTGATTCTTCCTGGATGTATCTTGATATCTTTGTTAAAGGACTCAACTTTCCTCAGATAAAGGGGGATTAAAAATTGGTTTACCTGTTATGCTGAAGTTTTCACATCTGAGAGACCACCAAGGAGCCAAGCACTGATGCAATCACATGAGGGTTTATTTGACAAGCTTAAGCTTGGGCCCAAGTATACCCAACACAGCGGAGTAGGGACTTGGACCCTGAACCAGATTACAGAGTTTTTAAAGGCAGAGTAGGGGTGGACTCGATGGTGGGTGAGGACCTTATGTTATGTTATGTTATGTTATGTTATGTTATGTTATGTTATGTTATGTTATGTATGATGTAAGTCTCTAAGGAATCAAGGTCTCCAGGACCTTGAGGGGCTAGTTATTGTTGGGAGAAAGGTTATTTATTACCAGTAATAAAAATCTTCTCATGAGACCCTTTAGATGTATATCAGTGGGCCATATGCTTGGGAATGATTGCTGACACTATCTTGGAGGTTTAGAGATAAAGTTTCCTAAAGGAATTGTTAAAGTAGACTTACAGGATCCTGGTTGGAACTGTCAGGGTAGGGGGTCGGTCAGGCCAGGATTGTCCTTAGCAAAACCTCAAGGTGAAGGCAGTTGAGTCCCCAGGGGAGAGCCACTCTGTTTCAAGGGCTTGTCAGTAGGTAATTATTCTTCTGCCTCTGTGTCCAACTTCATTCCCCCCTGAACAATTTTGACCCTTAAATCTTTAAGGTTGTTGAAGGTGGAAGGTCTCATCTTCTATAACTTCTTCCTGCTGAATAGGGGCGTAAAGTTGTCCCTACCCACTCGGGTCAACATTGATCAGTTGAGGAATGTGTAGGGGAGTTATGAAAGACAGAGGCAGCTAAGTGCAGCGCTGATAGTGAAGAAGTGTCTCTGTGCTTGGTAAGGATCATCTCTCGTTGTGAAGTCATTGCAGCAATGGAGTCTCAGCAGTAAGTAGAGAAACATTGAATAAGGCAACACATTAAGATTAATAAGGCTATAAGAATGAGAAGTCCAAAAGGGAGATTTTTAATTGCTGGCCATAGTCCTTCTTTAAAACAGGAACTTAACCAATCACTGAGAGAGAGAGAGGGATCCTGCAGAGAATGCCAATCAGTGCCCTGTATAGGGGAAACCCACCAGGGTAACCCAGACGTACTTGACATAGGCAAAATTCCACATATCCAAAAATCTGTTTGAGGGGTGCCTGGGTGGCTCAGGGGGTTAGGCCTCTGCCTTCGGCTCAGGTCATGATCCCAAGGTCCTGGGATCGAGCCCCACATGGGGCACTCTGCTCAGCAGGGAGCCTGCTTCCTCTTCTCTCTCTCTCTGACTGCCTTTCTGCCTACTTGTGATTTCTGCCTGTCAAATAAATAAATAAAATCTTTTTTAAAAATCTGTTTGATTTGAAGTTCAGCATAATGCTGTGCCCACTGTAGAAAGGAATTGCCACTTAAGATAGGTGAAAGGAAGATAAAGGAATATACAACCTTTATTTTTGTTTGAAGAGAAGTTTGAGGTCTTCTGTGGGCTCACAGGAGTAAGAAGGCACGTTAATTTACTCACTGCGTTCCTTTTGATGCTTCTTCGATGTATGCTCTGCTAAATTGTTTCCTTTAAATTCTAAGGTCATATCCTTTAATGTCCTTTGATGTGAATCACTGCTACCTCCTTGGGCAGGTGTACAGCCTCAAGAAGGGTTATGATCTCAGGCCCATATTTGATTGAGGAGTTATGGCTTGACAGCAATCCCCTTTCCTTCCAAATAGCTACATGGGCATGTAGTACCAGGAAGACATATTTGGAGTCATTATTAATATTAATTTTTAAAGCTTTGGCAATTGCAAAGTGCTAGTGAGCACTACAGCATACCTAGCTTTTCTTAGCCAAAGCATTTGTTTGCAATTGCACCTCAACAGAGGTGGCTTCTAGGATAAATATGACTAAGGGATGAAACCATTAAGAAGCCCTTTGAGTGGTCCAGCCTTAACAATATCCTGATTACAGAGGATCACTGGCAAGTGGGAGAAAACTTGTCAAGAGACTAGGGGAGTCCCACATGCATCATCCAGTCCAATCATAAAGAAAATGCAAACATTACAGAACCAATCATGTTTAAAATAAGACAAAACATTAAGAGACACAACATTACAATTTTTTAGTTCATTTAGTCCCATGTTGCTAATTCTGGTTTAGTCTGAATGCAGCTTTTAATATGTTGAATACCTGTATTTGTCCTGAAAGTACTTCATATGAATCTCCTTGAAGATAAAACTCATCTTACAAGAGAAGCAAGACTTAGTTCAAGATTTAAATCTTTGGGGAAGTTTGTTAAAACCTTTTAAAGCACTTGCCTAGAAAGGATTAAGGATGTTAAAGATCTGATAAAATAAAACATAGAAACTGTTTTTTCTGGGCAGACAAAGAGAAAACCATTTACATTTTCTTCTTAACAGCAGAACAATTAATCTAAGAAAACTTTGTCCTTTTAAACAGAGAGAAAACCAGCTTTTCTATACCAGCGTCTTTCCTCTTTTTTTTTTTTTTAATATTCTTAAGCATTCAGTCTTAAGATAGTGAGTTTACTGGGTTTCCCTCCCATCGTGAATGATGTCGCAGACAAAGGGAGGGGGGTCTTTCAGATGCTGTCCTGCTCATGTCCCTCGTGGGAAATTAGGAGTGCCTTAGCTAAGGTCTGTCTGTATAAGCCCAGGACCAGGCTACTCCATGGAGCAGATGACCGTTATGCCATATGACGCCCCGTGAGACTCAGGGTGCAACCCACTCAGACTCCGTAGATGAAGCAGTGGAGCATATAGACAGATTCACACAGTCAGGCACTCTTCAGATTCAAACAGGTTGGATACCCCCCTCTGGGTATCCCTGGCTAATGGGAGGTGATCAGTCTCCCCTTCCATTCTATACAAATGGGTCTGGCTCAGACAGTGGCCCCAGGGTTGCTTTTCTTTTTCAAACAGGATCAGGCATCTGGTCTTTTTCTTGTTTCTTAGTCCATCCTGACCATACCTAAATTCCATTCCAAAGATTTCCCTTCACAAACCTTCTACAACTTTCCTTAGCATTCAGGTTTTGTCCCAAGGCATTTCCTTCCAAACAACCATCTCCTTTAGGACAAAATTACCCTCTCTTACTTTCAACAAAATGTATTCCCATTCCTTAAATCTTTCTTACACATCTCCTACTTTCCTACATACAGAGTTGCTTTCTTTATTTCCATCAGTCTTAGTTACACTTAGCAGAATTTTGTACTCTTAGAAACACCTTTAGATATTAACCAATTATCAGCTATTAACCAATTGCGAATGGTTGTAACAGAATTCTTTAGATGCCAACTTATGAATCAGTTAAGCACAAACCATGTTTCCCAACAGATTTAAATATTCTTAGTTTCTTTGCTGTAGGAAGTCAAAAGCACAAACCTATGTTCAGTAATCAATCCTTAGCATTTTATCCTATTTGGAAAAGACCTAGATGTCCAACTAATTTAATTCCATTTGTCATCCAAGCAAAACTTTAAACTTTCAGGTTACCAAAGACTTTGAAAACTATCCCAGCAATTACCCATTAAAACTTTGAGACAGACAATTAACCATCAGTTTAGTCATCTCTTTGCTAACAAATTTTAATAAATAACACGAGCTTATTTAACCTTCAGTAAACTTCAAAGTTTCACGTTTACTACTAATAGCTTAAAAGACATGTATATCTTAATTAAACCAACAAACTTAACTTAGTTTAAATACTGATTTACGTTCCACCTGGGCCCACTCCACTTTGAATGTTTACCTGAGACACGGGTGGGAAGATCTGGAGTGGGGGATGTTAGGTCCAGGGGGTGCTCTTCTTGCTCCTTGACAGTGAGGAGAGAAAGAGCCATGGTGCATGATCTAGAGGCTAGATATGCAGGCTGCATGCACGTTAGTGCAGAAACACGAGAAGGGGGAGACAGAAGAAACAAAGTGCTGCCAGGAGGCAGAGAAAGGATTCCCAGTTTAGAACTTATCAACTCCAAAAGAGGAGCAGACACCATGATTTCCTGCCAGCAAGGGGGGTAGGGGGTAGGCAGTCCATGTCTGGCCAGAGCGGGCAAGGAATGTCCCCGAAACAAAGGTAGTTTCGGCAGCTGCTTGGGAATATTCCTTAAAGTCTCTGTCTCGAGTTAGACCAACCACAATTGGCTCCAGTTATAGCCATTAACACGGGAAATGAGTGAGGGAGAAGCCCCCACATCTATTAGAAGGAACATAGAGAGATAAAATCAGAGTCCCCTTTGCTAGGGATGGCCCAGCAAGCGGGGTTTACTAGAAGGCTTATTCTGCAAAAGGTCCTTAGATCAGGGTCCTGGTGTAGAGCAATGAGCAATGAAGGTATAGCTTTAAGTAGTTAGCAGAAGACACTGACAAGAAACAGTAAAGACTGAAATCCATCATGGTCTATGCGACGTTCCAACACATGTGGTTCTTACAGCCAACTTCTGTAGGAAATGGTCCCCAGTTGCATTTTAATTCAAATGGGTACTGGTTTTGGCCGGCTTCCAATGGAGGTCCCGCAGCCAGAAGTGGCTAGACCAGGGATGTGGAGGGGATCACATTAGATCAGTCAGGAGGAAACCTCACATGGGAGTCTTAAGATTGGCAGCCATCCTGGTGACTTAGGTGGCCGTCCCATGCCCAAGAGAGACAACTTTATATAAGAACAGGAACAGAGAGAGGGCATCAAGTTTCTGGGTCAGACATGCAGAAAGTCCAAAACTTTCCCTTTCGTACGTCTGTGCTCAGGTTATGAGCTCTTTCCGAGAAGTGGTCAATCATCAGGGACAGAAGGGTAATCTGTGTCTGTCCCATCACACCTTCAGTCCACAACAAGGCACATATACTTAAAACAATTAACAAGAACACACTCACATAGACAAATGATCCTGTGCAGCTGTGAAGACAAAACTGAAAGGAAGTTAAGGGAGAATCCGACCGCAGTGGCAGCCAGCTCTCCTGGAGAGCCTTGTCCTCCAGGCGGGGCTAAGGGACATCTCTTCCAAAGGGGCAAGGGATGTCTCTTCCAAAAATCCCCATAAGCTTAACAAACAGCACAAAAGACAACAAAAACAAGACGCCTGACCGCCTAGGGGGACTTGAACCCCCTGGCTGTCTTGGGAGACCACGAACCTCCTGGTGACCGCTTAGGGGGACTCCAACCCCCTGAAATGGCGGGGGACTCGAACCCCCTGCAGGGGCAAGGGACGTCTCCACAAGACCCCCCAGTTCACGGCCCGCCACGCGTCCACGTGAGCCAATGTCTGACCCAGATACAAGTTGGAATTCCTACTGGTAAAAATGCAGATTGGAGCTCCCAAAGTCTGCGCACAAATAGATGACAATGAGTGCACTAACCAGCCGGTGCAAGACCCTCTGGGTTGGGGTCCTGGGAGTCTCCCAGATCTTGGTGGGACCTCCAAATGTTATGCCCGAGTTTTTGTGTCTGAGAGACCACCAAGGAGCCAAGCACCGATGCAATCACATGAGCGTTTAGTTTACAAGCTTAAGCTTAGGCCCAAGTATACCCAACACAGTGGAGTAGGGACTTGGACCCTGAACCAGATTACAGTCAGAGTTTTTAAAGGCAGAGTAGGGGTGGACTCGATGGTGGGTGAGGACGTTGTTATGTTATGTTATGTTATGTTATGTTATGTTATGTTATGTATGATGTAAGTCTCTAAGGAATCAAGGTCTCCAGGACCTTGAGGGGCTAGTTATTGTTGGGAGAAAGGTTACTTATTACCAGTAATAAAAATCTCCTCGTGAGACCCTTTAAATGTATATCAGTGGGCCATACACTTGGGAATGATTGCTGACACTATCTTGGAGGTTTAGAAATAAAGTTTCCTAAAGGAATTGTTAAAGTAGACTTATAGGATCCTGGTTGGAACTGTCAGGGTAGGGGGTCGGTCAGGCCAGGATTGTCCTTAGCAAAACCTCAAGGTGAGGGCAGTTGAGTCCCCAGGGAGAGCCACTCTGTCTGTTTCAAGGGCTTGTCAGTAGGAAATTATTCTTCTGCCTCTGTGTCCCACTTCATACCTCTAGGGGTAGCATTGATTGGGGAAAGGGGATTACCTTGAAGTTTAACTCTATATGAATATTAAAAAATAAAGATTTAAAAAAGAATAAACTAATCTAAAACAAAATTTTTAAAAAATTAAAAAATATAAAAGCAAAAGAAAAACACGGGTATATGTCTCAAAAAGTTCAGGTTAAAAGGTTGTTATGGAATTTGATGTACTGGACATCTCACTGTGATGGCAAATAGGTTAAAAAATTATCTATAAAAAAATGAACCAGAATAGTGGGAACGAATTAAAAATAAAAGTTGTATCTATGAAGTAGTGGTGGTTGTTCTTTTTTTTTTTTTCCCCACGATTGCTTTCTGGGGGAGGGGCCTGCAGCGTGGGTTTTCAGGCAGTGTTTCCTGAGTTAAGTCCTCCTGCCCCCCTCAAGGGGGTGGGCTCTGAGGAAACTGGTTTTTCAGGGTTTTGTTCTCTGTAGGTTTTTTTGTTTGTTCATTTGTTTTCTCTTGCCTTGACAGCTTTTGATGGTTTTTGGAGGTTTAGAGGAAAGCAAATTGCACCCAGATCTCCCTCTCAGAGAGAAGCCTCAGTCTGTTCCCTCTGGGTGCTCCAGAGCACATAAATTCCCCCTTGGCCACTGGCAGAGCACGTTCCCAGTTGCAGTCCCTGGGGATGCAGGAACTCCTGCTTGTACCCAAAACCATGACAGCGGCGGCTGTCTGGGCAGCTCCAGACTGCCAGAGAGGTCCCAAGCAGCAATAGCACACTGATATTTTCCTGCTGGCCCGGGCTGGGAGTGCTCAGACTTTCTGGGTCCGAGAGCGCCGGGCTGGTGCCTGCACGCACCTCTCTCAGGGGGAGGTATGGGGCATGACTCAGACTCTGATAGCATGGCGCAGTGCGCTCATGGAGAATGCAAAAGGACTGTGGTTCTGCCGGCTGGTGAGGCTCCCAGCCCCTCATGGGAGCCACCACCCAGGCGCTCTCAGGCACGCTCATGGCTCAGGGACCAAGACCTGGTTTCTTCACCGCACTCTCTGGCTCAGCACCAGGGGTGGCTGTCCTCAGTCCGGGGACTTAAACCCCTGTCCCTAACCACCCCAATTCCCACAATTTCCCCCCACAATCCTTTGCTCTTTTTGAGTGCTTTCAACCAGACTCCAAGTTAATGCTGGTCCCCAGTCGCAGGGCACTCTCATATTGGGATATTACTTTCCAATGGGTTGCTTCTGGTGGCTCCCTCCCCCTTTTATCTTCTGATACCAGTCCGACGTTCCCACTCTGCTTTACCTGCCCACTGGCATCTTCTGCCCCCATAGAGATCCAGACGTGTATAATTCTAATCTGATTTCATGGGTGATCAGAGTTCTTTGGTAGGTAATCAGCTCACTTTAGGGTACAGGTTGAAATGACACCTCCTCCTAGTTCCCCGCCATCTTCCATAGTTCAATCTTTTTGCCATTCTAACTGGTATAAGGTGGTATCTCAATGTGGTTTTGATTTGAATTTCCCTGATGGCCAATGACGTTGAACATTTTTCATGTGTCTGCTAGCCATTTGTATGTCTTCATTGGAGAAGTGTCTGTTCATGTCTTCTGCCCATTTTTTGAGATGATTATGTTTCTTTGGGTGTTGATTTTGAGGAGTTCTTTATACATCTTGGATATCAGCCCTATGTCTGTAGTGTCATTTGCAAATATGTTCTCCCATTCCGTGGGTTGCCTCTTTGTTTTGTTGTCTGTTTCCTTTGCTGTGCAGAAGCTTTTGAATTTGATGAAGTCCCAAAAATTCATCTTCACTTTTGTTTCCTTCGCCTTTGGAGACATATTTTGAAAGAAGTTGCTGTGGCTGATGTTGAAGCAGTTATTGCCTATGTTCTCCTCCAGGATTTTGGTTGATTCCTGTCTCACGTTGAGATCTTTCATCTATTTTGAGCTTATCTCTTATACAGTGTAAGAGAATGGTCGAGTTTCATTCTTCTATAATAGCTGTCCCATTTTCCCAGCACTGTTTATTGAAGAGACTGTATTTTTTCCATTGGATATTTTTTCCTGCTTTGTTGAAGATTATTTGACCATAGAGTTGAGGGTCCATATCTGGGATCTCTATTCTTTTCCATTGGTCTATGTGTTTGGTTTTGTGTCATTACCATACTGTCTTCAACCCCACTATTTTATCCAATTATTGCCTGAAATAAGATCTCTGGGTGATTTTCTATCTGTTCTAGGTAGTACAAACATGGCAACTTTTATCTGACCATCTGTATGGCTAAAGATAACTTGCCTCTGAACCATTCTCTTCCTATATATATTTATAATAATGAAAAAGAAAAGAGTGACATCAATAAAAATTCCATTAAGAAAGGGGATAATAGGAAGCACACAGTGGTCAGTAGTTCACAACCCGTATCAAATTTTATTGGTGAGAAATCACAGATTCCTTGACAGGGAATAAAGTAAACTTGACTAGTCAGTCTGGCAGCTGTTAGTTTAAATCTCTAAAGTATCTGCTTTGTCACTGTCCTGTATAACCATATCTAAGATAGGTTTTCAAGTGGTTGCCCTTCTCAGGGGTTCCACAGTTTTTGTAATCTACTTCATATTGGTTTGACTTAGGGAGGAAGGTATGAGAATTGCTTAGAAGGTAAAAACCATCAGAAGTAATTGCCAGCTTCCCTCAAATGCCCTCAAAAACATATCAAGCCTCTGGGCTGTTTTCTTCAGATCAATTCCTGGGAGTAAACACAGCCAAAGAATATTTCTTGAAATAATTTTTAGGCTTGGAGATCTTCATCTCTTAGCTACTGATCTCTCATAAAAGATTTGAAGCAACTCTAGAAATAGTCTTAGGTGAGGAGGTACTGCCCTTAATCCCTACAAAATTCCAAAATATGGAACTCTTTGTCAATTTAGACTGTGAGCTAAAGCCAGAATACTTCTGAACCTAAGCTGTATTTTGTTGCCCTCTCTGCTCTCATGCTGAGGAGCACTAATCTGAGTTCACCCCCTTCTCTAGGATCCTTCTGAAAAGCCACAAAAAGTCACCAACACATGACAATATTCTAAGTTTCTCCTAACACTGCAACTTCTGAGGCACACAGTCAGCCTTCCAAGAAGCAGCAGGCACAAGTTAATCAAAGCTTTGCTATCATATAACAAAGGTTAGAACCTTCACCCCCCAATTTTCCCCCAAAATAAGCCTGGAGGTAGGCAGTCCAAGATTGGATTTACTGTCCAACAATGTTTCAAACTCTCATGATCTGTCTCCTCCATGATCCTCCGTTTGTTTGGAATCACATTTTCAGCCTCATACTTGTCATCTCATGATTACAAGACGGCTCCTACATCTCCCAGCTTCATATCTGCATTCAAGGCACAAAGAAAGTAGAAAGAGGAGAGTACCAACCACCTATGGTCCCTTTATCAGGAAAACAAAAGCCTTCCCTAAAGTCAATAGACTTGTCTTCAGGATCACTGGCAAAATGGAATGGGATTGTCATGACTGGCTTTAACCAAGGTTTTTTGCTTAAAGCTGGTTACACTATGGTCCCTAAGAAAATTACAGTGAGCAACAGGGAATGGGTATTAGTAAGGTCACTAAGAATAACTGCCACACATAGATATTTATAGATATAAGAGAACATTTGACACGTAGAAACCAATCTCTATTTGGTGAAATTTCAGGCAATATAACAGAAGGGGGAAAAGCCCCTCAGGCAGTGCTACGAAAGTACATTTTAGGTCAGGAGATCCCTACTCATCCTACCTAGGAGTTCCATCTCTGGAATTAGCACCCTTTAGCAATTCCTGTTTTTCACAGACTTTCTCTTCCTTCATTTCTGAACCCACAGATTCTCTAAATACCCACGTTTTATTAACAACTGTTTCTATGGCAGCAGAGCCCCTGGTGGGGGTGGGGGGGACAGGGATGGAGGCTATTTATAAGTTAAGGACTGCCAGTTCATGCCAATTGCAGCTATCATTGATGATATCCTTGAGGAATTTCTGAAATAGACAAATGGTGTGGGGAAAAAAAACCCACGAGATATTTATGTTGCCTGTTGTTCACCAAGAAACCTCTTGATTATAATTTGATTTCCCATCTAGGTCCACAACCTGAAAGAAAATACATTGATCCTCCTGGTATGACTGGTTTATGTGACAGTTTTATCTCATTGTAAATTAATAAACTTGCATTCTGGCTTTACATATTTGGCTGATGAGATTGTTAGATTAATTTAATCTTCTCTGGGACACTTAATGACCAGACCAGGTTTCTAAGACCACAAAACTGAGTGAAATCCTAGTTAATTCGCTAACTAATGTTATACCACTCAATGTAGCCTTTTGCATTACAGCAACTGGCCTAACCAAGGCAAGAGCCCTTCACATCACTAAGTATATCAGTATGAATTTGTCTAAGACATAGAGAAGCTATATGTCAATTTTCAATCTAAGGAGCAATGCACAAAAGCCACTTTTTTGACTGAAACTGTGCCACCTATCAATATACTCAAGTCACCAACGGATCAAGAATAATAGTTTCCAAGCAACCCAGAACTCACAATTTTTATATATAAAAAGGTATACATAGTCTGGTGGGGGGGGGCGGTAAAAGCATGGGCTCTGGAGCCAGAAAGATGGAATGCAAATCCCTGTTCCACATTGGAAAGTTCCACCACAGAGTAAGTGTGTGACATTAGATAAAAAATCTTTGCATCCAGCTTCCTCACCTATACAAGAGAGCTTGGGACAGAATAATAGTGCCTACTTCAAAGAGTTGTCTGAATAGAAAGTGAATGTATACACGTAAAGCACCGGGCAATAAGAAGCCCTCAACAAATGTTAGCTATCCTTACTCTTAACAGGAAAACCTAACTGGTTTTCCTTTTAAGGTTACATTTTTGCAAATAGGAAATGAATGGATAATAAAGATTCATTTTTATATGTAAAATACAAAATAACACAAATTCCCCAAATTAATAAATTCATCAAGAGTCACGGTTTTGAAGCTGGCTGGTGAGTGATTTAAAGAACTCGTTTAAGCTACTGCCACATGGCAATAGCAAACTTTCCATTCTTTACTGCCAAGAATAGTCTTGAATTATGAAGGTCTCCTACAAAATGCTACTGCTCTACACAGAGATGTAAAGAAGTTAAAGATCATTGCTTCCCAAACTTACTGACCCCTTAGTGTTGTCCCGGGCACCCTGGTCTTCCTAGAGGTGTCCTGTCCTTGAAGACCAGACACTCTACAATCAACATCCAGATTGAAGGCTCTGAACACTGTCCTAGGAAAACTTTTCTTGAAATAAAGGGTTAGTCAGTCTGGTGACTTTTCACGTATGTGTGCCCTTTCTTAGTCCTGCTTTTCTCCCATCAGGTCATGATCCCGGGGTCCTGGGATGGAGCCCCCCGTGGGGCACCTGCTCAGCAGGAAGTCTGCTTCTCCCTCTCCCTCTGACTTGCCCCCCTGCTCCCCTGCTCGTGTTCTCACTTGCGGTCTCTCAAATGAATAAAAAATCTCTTTTTAAAAAGTTTCTTTGTGCGGCACCTGGGTGATGTAGTTGGTTCAACGTTGGACTCTTGGTCTTGGCTCATGATCTCAGGATCCTGAGATAGGGCCCAGCACCTCAGGCTCCATACCCCGTGGGGAGTCTTTCCCCTCTCCCTCAGCTCCCTCGCATATCTCTCTTTCTCTCAAATAATCTTTTTTTAAAAGGTTATTTTTTATATTATGTGTCTACTAAGAAAAAATATTATGGATACAGAGTTAATAAGCACTGTCATTTCAATAAGGTGATAACGGTCATGAGAAAGGAGGAAAAGTGGTATACACTATGACCTATCTTCACCTTTAATAGTTCATTTCCCCCAAAGAGCTTTACCTTACATGGCACTGAGAAGGTCAAGGCAGTGGCTCACAACACCTAAATTACATAAAAGTAGCATATATGAGTAATAGTTTTTATATCAAGCCAATTTTTGGAATGTACAATCAATCCCAAAGACGTTTATGGTCTTTCTGTAGTCAAAGAAATAATGAACATAAAAGGTTAAATAGTAGTATAATTTTGCAACTGCAAAACATCAGAAATTTATCTACCTTAAATTCAACCATGCTAGTTCTTTTTCTAGTTCATTTCTAGTCTATTAGATAAATGAAAAATCAAATTTTCTTCTTTTACATAAAAAAATCCTAGAATCATCAAAATTTGTAACTAGAAAGAAATTCAGAGAACTTCTAGATGGAGTAAGTTCAATTCTCTCTAAATAAGGGACATTCACCTATTCACCTATTCACCTAATAAGGGACATTGCCTTATTCAAAGTTACAGAATAAATTAATGATGGAACTCTAAAATCCAACATGCTTTTCTCACTGCAAAATGATTTCTCAAACTCACCGAGGCACAGTTGGTATATATATGTGAGTCATTGAGACACTGGGGTTGAACCTGTGCTCTCTGAATCAGAGTAAATCCTCATTCCTCCACTTATTAGCTGCGTGATCTTAAACAAGTTACTTAATCCCTTTGTGTCTCAGTTCTTTCTCTATAAAATGAGGTAACTCTACCTTCCCATTAGGGTTGTTCATACAAAATTAATACATATAAAGCACACAGAATGGTATCTGAGACATAACATTTAATAAATGTCAGCAACTACTAGGATTCCATAGACATGTGCTTGCTAACTTTTAAAATAGCCCAATTTTACTAGAATTTGAATACTGGATCATTTTCATATTTTAAAAAATGTATGTATGTGGATATAGATATATTCAATACTATTGCATTTCAGCACATGAATTATGTAGCCAAAAGTACAGTTTCCTCATGAAGGACAAGTAAAATTCTAAATATTAAGCTTACAGTAAAGCTCACCTAATTTAAATACCATTCACTTTGTGAACATTTTAGCCCAGTGGTATATTCAGAATATGACACAGAGAGGGGTAGCATTTTTAATGCCCCTTCTCCCATGTGACAAAATTTCAAGTAATGATCATGAAATGAAACAAATAATAATAGCCAGGATAGAAGGTTGTGAAAATTCTTTTTTCTCTTTAGATTTTATTTATTTTTTGAGAGCAAGAGTGAATGAGCAAGCTCAAGTGGGAGGAGGGGCGGAGGGAGGGAACATCAGGGGGATTCCACGCTGAATGTGGTGACCAACTCCGGGCTTGATCTCACAACTCTGAGGTCATGACCTAAGCCAAAATCAAGAGTTAGACGCTTAGCCAACTAAGCCACCCAGGCGCCCCCAGATTATGAAAATTCTTTTATTCAACTCCATCTATATGCCAATATAAAATAAATATTATAGTACCAAAAAAAATAGTGGAATTAACGTTTTTGAAGAAAGGAAAAACTTAAACCTACATATTGGTCTGTTGAAGTGGTAAATAAAAACAATACACCTCCTATTCTCTTGATTTGTTCTTCAATTTTGGAGCAAATATTTACAAAAAGAATAAATTTCAATGTTAAAAATATTTGATTCAGTTCTTTAAAAGAATAGTTTCACAAATGAACTAAAATTTGTACTTACCAACCAGAAAAAATACACCTCAAAGTTTGCACTTTGTCTCACTCTTAAATTTTTCACAGAAATGAAAACTCTTAAAAGTTTTAAGGTCACATACAATAACAACACTGAAGTAATCAGGTTCTGTTTCTTCACCCTTACAAGCACAATGCTACCACTATTTATTAATAATAAAGAATTATTTAAGTGAGGGAAATGGACCAAAGGAGGACATGAACTATGCCCAAAGCTCTGAATTATCCTGGATTTTTACGAGTTTACTTAGGAAAATACCCATATTGATGAGCCTATGTTTATTAAGGCTAACTATATAATGGGGAGTTCTCTGAATTAACTTCCATGCAGAATATATTTATTAAATGATAATTAAAATGTGCTAATTTAAGGTTACATATACATTATTAAAACTTAACAATAACTACAGAAATTGTTTAGAACTTAGATTTTTTTTTTTAAATCACCAATGCTGCTTGGAATTTCTGATACATAAAAACTACCAGTAATATGGGGCACCTGGGTGGCTCCATTGTTGGGCATCTGCCTTCAGCTCAGGTCATGATCCCAGGGTCCTGGGATCCAGCCCCACATTGGGTTCTCTGCTCAGTGGGAAGCCTGCTTCTCCATCTCCCACTCCCCTGTTTATGTTCCCTCTTTTGCTATGTCTCTATCAAATAAATAAATAAAATCTTTAAAAAAAAATACTACCAGTAATAAAAAGCACAGAGACTTTGAGTGGGTTTATTACCATTTAAATTTTCTAAGGACAATGAGAATTATTATTATCTACACTCAATGATGTTCTTATTGTCCCATTCTTGGTATTTCACTGCTCAGAGTGAAATCTATCATTGAAGTACCATCTGTAAAGATGGGGTTGTTGCCTTAAGTATATTTAACCTACTTCAAGAAAAACTTTTTAACATGAATATTAACTGAGGACCTACTGAGTACATGGTAGTATGCTTTGTGTTTCACCCACACAGACTGTATGCACATGAACTTGGCTAACTTAAAGTCAATCATATTTATTCATTAAAGCCATTTCAGCAGGATTTTTTAAAAGATTTTATTTATTCATTTTAGAGAGAGAGAGAGAGAGAGCATGAGCTCCGGAGTGGGGAGAAATAGAAGGAGAGGGACCACCAAACTGCTAAGCCTGACACAGGACTTAATCCCACAACCCTGAGATCATGACCTGAGCTGAAATCAAGAGTCAGCCACTCAACCGACTGAGCCATCCAGGTGCCCCTCAGCAGGATTTTTTTAAAAGCTGTTTTGTTAGCACTTATCGTGTGTATGTATGTAAATGTTTAAATAAGTATGACACAAAGTCATGCATATTCCATTTTTCAGGATTCTCACTAACTCAGATTGGCCTTCTCCCTGTGTGTTCTAGGTAAATAAGTTTGTATTCTAAATCAACACTTAGAAAAGTTTTTAAAATATTAACAGGTACATAAACATTAACAATTTAAAGATCTCTTGCTATTAAACTTCACAAATCATGTGGGTGTCAAATTCATATGTTCTATTTTTATAAGCAACAACCTCAAGAGAACAAATTTTAACTCTGATATCAATCTTTTTCAGACATTCACAAGATCCACATAATCTCGAATCTGCCCTCTCATAATCTTGTAGCTACACACATGCACAAATTTTCTGATTATGTGATTCTGGTACTCTTGAAAAGACAGTCTTTTTAACTTAAAGAAAACCTGGGATGCCTGGCTGGCTCAGTTGTTAGAGCGTAGGACTCTTGATCTTGAGGTTATGAGTTCAAATCCCACATTGGGTGTAGAGTTCACTTAAAAAAAAATCTGACTTACCTCAAAAGATGTTTTGGGGTGGGATATGATGCCAAGGACAGCCACGTTAGAAGCAGGTATATCTGGCAAGAAAGTGACATAGAAGGTTTAAACCCAGTTAATTTCTTCCACTCCTGCTTTATATTTTTTCTGTTGCTGTGGAATAGCAATTTTCCTATTGCATGGAACTCCCTCACCCACAAAATTCCCTCTGGTTACTCACCTGGTCTTCAGAAAGATTACCTGCTCTGTTTATAACTCCAGTATTCCCCGACCTCTCTTATTGATAAGAATCCTGGGGCAGTTAAAAATAAAAAATCACATGCCACTCTCCTATAGATTCAATTTTAATTTGCTTGAGGTAAGGCTCCAGAATCTTGTTTTAAAAAAGAGTCCCCAAGTGATTCTTACAGGCAAGTTTAAGAACAAGCTAGATGCCTGCCAGAGCTCTTCACAGTTCCTCTAAACTGATCAACCTCAAGGGCTGGTCCTCCGCTGGGTGTCAGGGGTGTTTGAAAACAAGAGCAGGACCAGTTTGGAGAAAGCTGAATGCCACCCTATCTACCTCTGTTTCCAATACCCTAAATTTACCTAATTTAATTTTGAGTATGTGCTGTGAAGTAGAATACCACCAGAGGGCAGCATAGAGATGACAAATTATACATATTTGGGTTTTGTTTGTTTGTTTGTTTGTTTTTAAACTTCACCACATAAAATGGTCACATGTATATTTTAGGTGAACTCGGACTACCAAAAAAGGGGGTTGGGGCTTTACACTTAGAAGATACAGGTAAAAGATGTTCCACATAATTTCTACATATTTTTTTCTCTTACTGGCTGTCTTTACGGCAACCGTTGCAGACAAAAAAGTTCCCCTGAAGTAGCATTGCTCATAGAACCAAAAATGGTATTGGACTACAAAGACTCCAGGTAAACCATAGTGATCTTCCAGTTCGTCTGTAGTTTCAACTAGCATTGGAACTGGGTGCTTTTCAATGGTGTTATCAACACTTTAGAGTTCTCTAAGTGGGGTAAAAGTGGATAACAGTGTGATCCAACTTTGTCAAGCCTTTTTTGTTTTTGTTTTTGTTTTTACACTTTTTTAAAAAGTAATATTTTATTTCTTTATTTATTTGACAGAGAGAGAGAGAGAACTCAAGTAGGCACAGAGAGAGGGAGAAGCAGGCTCTCCGCAGAGCAGGGAGTCCAATGTGGGACTCGATACCAAAGGGAGATGCTTAACTGACTGAACCACCCAGGCACCCTGCTTTTTTCAAGTATAACTGAAATGCTGCCAACACTTGTCAGAAAACTATACTCCCCACACACACCCATGTCATCCATACTCCCAAATTTTCTTGACCCATCCAATCACTTTTTCCCTTCCAGTCCACATTTCTTCCTTCTGGAAATGTTAAAGAAAGATCCTCTGGCAACCCAGGTAGCTTCTACAAAGATCACTTCCAAGGGCTTTTCTCCCTCTGAAATTCGACCATTAGCATAAGGAAGCACTGAAATCTGAGGGATGACCTGAAGAAAGTTAACCTATTCCCAGCTTGTCAAATTAGATACGCATGCCCTACCTAAGATATTTCTCGGTCTCAGAAAAGCATGATCCAGGCTCTGGGGCAATTCCATGACTTAGGTTTGGAAGTTTTTCAATTCCACAATTTCCACCTTTTAGCTAGAAAAGCAGAAGGGGAGGAGGAGGCAAGAATGACAAACAGGGGCCCCAGGGTGGCTCAATCCTCAAGTCAGGACCCCAGGGCTCTGCCGGGGTCCTGGCTCTGCCAGGAGCCTGCTTCTCCCTCTCCCTGCTTGCTTTCCCTGCTATGCTCTCACTCTCTGTCAAATAAATAAAATCCTGAGGCACCTGGGTGGCTCAGTCCATTACGCAGCTGCCTTCAGCTCGGGTCATGATCCCAGGGTCCTGGGATAGAGCCTCACATCACCCTCCTTGCTCAGTGGGGAGCCTGCTTCTCCCCAGCCTGCCATTCCCCCTGCTTGTGCCTGGTCGGTGTCTCTCTCTCTCTCTCTCTCCCTCGCTTGCTCTCTCTGTGTTAAATAAATAAGTAAAATCTTTTAAAAAATTAAGTAAATACAAACAAATAAATAAAATGTTAGAAAAGAATGACAGAAACATTCCTGGGAGGCCAAATGGGCCTAAGCAAAAACAAAATACCTTCAGAAGAGGTAGGAGAACTGGAAATCAAGTTTCTCTGGAGAGCCAGAGGCTACACTGGACTACGTGTTCTAGAAAGGAGTGTTTCCAAACTTTTCAAATATCTTAACAAAAATGTCAGGACCTCACAGCTGTATTTTCAACATGAACTGGTGGAGACTGAAAATAATCTTAGTGACCGTGTTCCACTACTCACGGCAGTACTTGCAGACATTAGAGTTGTACATATATATATATGTGTGGACTCTTCTAACCTGCAGAGAATATTTGTGGGTACATCCAGAATCCTCACCTAGTCCACTGACCCCACCTGCTAACCCAGAAACATAGTGCTATAACAGACACGTGCTATAACAGACACTCTCAGCGAGGCTGATATCATCGCCAAGGGGAGAAATCTTACTACTCGTATAAAGCACAACTACACATAACGTCCATAAACAGCTATACACTTTATCCCTGATATCTGAACCTCACGGCGGTGGGAGGGGGAGGAGGTGAAGGGGCGGCGGTGATTCGTGACCAAAATGTCTGAAAAGCTCTCCTAAGAGGCCGATAACGGAAGGTGGGGGGGGAAGGTGGAGAAACACTGTCCTGCAGGGGTCCTGGGCTGAGACTATCAAATGAAGGTCCTGAGAGGTATTTTCCTCCCAAGACAGCACACGGAGGGTCAGTGGTCTCTGATTCTGTCAAGATCTGGGCCAGAGAGCGGTGTTTCCCTGCCATTCGCTGCCTCAAAGGATGCCCTGTGCCGACCTAAGGAAAAACTGGCAAAGAGCTCTGCAAACTGCAAAGCCCGGCGCTAAAGCCAGAGGAGGCTTCTTTGCCGGCAACTGTAGGAAACCCTAGCGGGGCCCTCTGGGCCTCCGCACTTGTTGCTTCCCCGGGACGCCCGTCCGCCTCCACCTCACACCTTCTCTTAGTAAAACCATCCTCTCCACAAGAGCACATGCGGGCCCTCTGACTGAACCGCGCGACCCCCTCACCCACGCCGTGACGCGAGCGCGCTGTGTTGGAGCCCTGCTGGCGGCGCAGCCTCCGCCCCCTGCCCGGCTTCCGCACCCGGTGGGACCAGCCCAAGCCGCGGTTTCCTAGACAGCCGCGCCGCCCCTCGGTAGTGGCCACAGCAAGCACTCGCGGGTGAACCGCGTTAGGCAAGGGCGCAGGCGCCGACCGGTGAGCTGCTGGAGCGAGGCCGCGCACGCGCGCCCCCGAGCGCGGTGGGCGGAGGAGCCCAGGGAGCGGCAGAGCCGTGAGGGGGCGGGGGGAGGGGGGACCGGACAGGGGAGCCCCGGGAGCGCGAGCTGCAACCGGCGCCAATGCAGAGCCTAGCGAATCCCGAGCCCAGCCAGCAGGTATGTGTCTTCGAAGCCGGCCGTGGCCAGGGCTTCCCCGCCTCTATGTCAGGGTCCTGTGGCCAGGGCGGGGGTGGGGGCCGGTCAAGGTTTGCAGGGTGCGCGTCCGGGAGGGCTAGGACCTTACCACTGACCTTCATCCTGGCTCGCTGAGGGAAGCAAGAGGAGGGTGCGTGGGGAAATCCAGGGCTTCAGCTCCAGCCTGGGGAATCTGCTTCTTGTCACATGCTTCTTATTTATTTTTGCAAACTGCTCTGGTTGGGGTCCAGCTGCAGATGCTTTAGCTCCCATTCTTGCCTCCGTGTGCCATCTTGCATTTATTAATAAAACATGCAAGCTGGGGTGTGGAGGGGGGAGGTGGATTGCTGCTGGGGGGAATCCCATTGCAGTATGGGTTGAGTGGCGCCTATTTTCAGTGTTCAGGCATGGTACTGAGGTGGAAATTCCACACCCTGGGCATTTGTGGCTTGCTTGGTCGTGAGCACTTATAAGTGGGCTTCCCTCATTTGTCTGGAGGCTCTACAGCAGCAGGTTGGGCTGTCAGGAAAGCATGGTGGTCTTTCAGTGTCAGGCCAGAATCCCCTTCAGGGGACAGGTGCACACAGTACCCTGCTTGCTAACTTGCCAAGGACGCTTAAACCCAGACCATCGTTTCCCATGATTGCTGAGAGGAGGCCTTGAACAGAATCCTCCAGACTTGCATACTCAAACTCATTAAGGTTTTGCATCTGAAGATGACTAAAGCTTGCCACCTGTTGGAAGTCAGACCCCATGAAATCCTCCATAATCTAGCCCACTAATCCCTGTTTCAGTCACTAATACATAGCAATAGGCCCATCCTGGTTCTTCCTATCTTCTTTAATATTGCTTGTCATTTCTTTTAAAATTTAATCCATGATTTGATGTTCCATATGTTATAAATTACATTATTTGTATAACATCAACAAAATTTGTATAACATCGTATCGTAAAGACTGAATTTCTTTTCAGTGTCCAGGTTACCGACTTCCTAGCTTTTCACCTTGCTTCAAGCAGCAGTCCAAAAAGTGGAATATATGTAACTGATTACCTTTCTCTGCATCCCCCCCACCATGCCATGGTAAGAAGACTAGAACAAGCTGGAAGCATAAAATGGAAATGCGTATCACAACACATTGGGGTATGGCGGTAGAACTAAGTGCTTGTAAACTATAGTCAGTGTGCCACATCTAATCATGAGGACACATTCTTGAATGCTTATATGTGCCAGGTGCCAGGTACGGAGCTAAAGGGTACTTGTGCATGATCTCGTTTAATCTTCACAACAAACCTATTATCTCCATGTTGAAGGTGAGAAAGGTGAGACTAAGAAAGGTCAGCTAACTTGCCTAAGGTCACACAGCCCAGAATCAGAATAAGGGTGCAAACTCAAGTGTATCTGATTGCTGGGGGTGGAGGGGCATTGGGAGGAAACTTTACCCCTGGTGCTGCCCCTGCATCTATATTTTAATTAAGATCAAGTTTCTGCATGAGCATACATGCTTGGATCTGATGTTCCATTTCATAGATTCCACATCCTTCTTTGTGGACTTTTAGAAACGGAATCGGCTGTTTTAGAATGGGTCTGTATGGAAATTTTGAGCCTATAAAAAATGGTGTCCTGGACACGCTTCCATTTAACTTTCTCAAACAAGCAGTTAAGCTCAAAAAAAGTTGTTTCCCTTCAGATTTAAATTCATAAAATGTATATGCATCAGATAGAATGAATCACTCGTGTTTTTCATTCTTGCATCCCACTCCAGTCTTCTTGCCACCCTGCACACTGGCTTCTGGTGTCAGTGCCAGTCATAAGAACAACGTTGTCTAACACACTCCTATGTGAGTGCCTTGATGTGGTGAAGGAATGCAGCCCATTCATGGCCCATAATCCAGTCTCCATGATAGTAGCAATTATTCACTTGAAAATCTTAGAATCCGTGCATTCAACTATGGATGTCTACTTCATCTGGTTCTACAAGTGCATTATCATAATGCAAATATTGGATTTTGCTCCACATTCCAGTAGTTCTCATAAACTTAGAAATTGCTATAGTTGCATCTTCAATGGAAAATCCACTCAATGCGGCTACAGACTTTTGTATTCAGGACATGTATTTATAACAGTAGTGAGAAAGGTAAAGGTAGATATAAGGGATTACTTGAAATATCCCATGGAAATTAACAGCTTTGAATTATAAATTGATGGCTAATATTAAGTAGGAAATATAAGACTCTCTTATAAATTCTGTAAGCTCTATTTTTTTTTCCCTTGGGCAATACGACTGGTTTTAGAACACCATGATCTTTTTTCATTATACTTTGTTGTGTTGACAGTAAAGCAATTTGCATAGCCATTTGCCTCATGGAAAACACTGGGTTTTAGAAGAGCATATTCCCCAGTGCTATAGAAATGCTGAGATGGAGCCTTTCCACCCTGAGGATTTCCAGTCTATGATCAGATAAACTCAAGAGGAGTCCTGATGTTACTGGTGAAGCAGCAGAAAGCAAAGAGAGGTATTGCTTGATTTCTGGACAGGATCTCAGTTGTCCTATGTAGACCATCACTATTTTCTTCAGTCAGAAATCTCTTAGTTAAAAAGCATCCAAGAAGTAGAAGTCTACTCTATTCCATTCAAGCAAAATTGTATTTAATGCAAAGCTGAGTATCCTTTTGGGTGCAATGGTCAATATGAGGCATGTAAAAATATTTCTGGGCTACATTTTTTTTTTTTCTTGAATCATATATCTAAACTGGGAAAAGCCGTATGGTCAACTATGGATGCTGAAGCATTATTTTTTCCCCTCACCAAGTGTCTTTTGGGGTTTTTTGGAGGTGAGGAAAACAACTAAAATTTTTCCAGACTATGGGTAGCACGCATTGCAACGAACGATTGTAATGCACATTTTAATGCATCCTTGAGTAAGACACTGGGAACTGGCTTATGTGTCTCTCTTTGACTGACCTCGTAAGCTACTTAGTTGTGAAATGTGTTTTTGTTATAGTATGTTTAACTTATTCTTTAAAAAGAGATGTGTTTTTTTTCAGTGTCAATCTTGAATCATAAAAGGAGTTCAGTCAGCTTACTTCAAGATACTTTATCTTCATGGGTCTCTTTTTCTTTCCTTAGTGGCAACCATTGCAAGAGTTTTAATTTTATTAAGAAAATGGTTCACAATCCATGAGTTAATCCATCCCCTTTCCAAATGGGACCAGAGTTCACAGTTGCTGTCCAGGCACACTCCCATAGGACCTTCATCCGTGAACCCTGTAACTCCCTTTGGCCTTATTTGCACCCAGTTTCCCCACAAAGAAGGTGTAAGGATTCCTAAAGTCAGGTCCCATGAGACAGGCCTTGCTTGGGTAAGTGAGGTAGAATAGTGGCTACTTGATACTGATCTAGGAGGATCAGGGAATCACTTCTCCTGCAGCAACACTAGCCTATATTGTGATTTCTAATTGTAAAGATAGTATGTACCCGTTGTAAAATGCTTAAGCATTACATAAATATAGAAGGTAGGAGGTCCATGGCTAGAATCTTTAGTCATCTTAATAGCAATAGTCAGTAAATAGTTTGCTGTGAAGTCTATATTTTTTTAAGTTTTAATATCTTTTTTTAAGATTTTATTTATTTGTCAGAGAGAGAAAGAGAGAGAGAGAGAGAGAGCACAGGCAGAGTGACAGGCAGAGGCAGAGGGAGAAGCAGGCTCCCTGCTGAGCAAGGAGCCTGATGTGGGACTCAATCCCAGGACATTGGGATCATGACCTGAGCCGAAGGCAGCCGCTCAACCAACTGAGCCACCCAGGTGTCCCTGAAGTCTATATTTTTTAATGTGGATACTGAAATGTTACTGTTTGCCAATAATACTATGCATGGATGTATATGGTTTGCAGGGGTTTTTTCTTTTTCTTCCATAGAGTTATTTATCTTGCTCCCTTAGAGGCCCGTGAATGGCATACATTTTATTCAGCCACAGGGGGAACTAGATGAGAGGAGCCCTGTAACCAGGGGAAGAGGCAAGGGACTAATGTGTGGTGGGTAGGAACTGGGCATGATCCATGTCCCGTGATAGGTGTTTTTACATTCTGTATCTCATTTAACCCTTTGCAATTACCCTTCATGTTTAACTATGTATAGATGAGGAGAGACAGAGTCCAAGGTCCATGAGATTTAAGGTGCCAAGCTAAGATCCAAGCCCAGATCACTGTGGCTCAGATTCAGGGCTTTTTCTTGCAGAATGAAGAGTGCACTGCCTCTACCCTTCCACACTGACCTCCTAGCTGTTCCCCTGCCTCGGAGCCTTCACACTAGTGGTTTTCTCCCCTGGAATGCTCATCCCACAGACAACTGCTTTGTTTGCTCCCTTGAACCTCCTTTTGGCTTTGCTCAAAGTCTGACTACTCCTTTATAAAACTAAGCACTCTCCCAAAAGCATTCTTTGCCTTTCTCTCTGCTTTGTTTTCATTCATAGTCCCTCTCCTAGTTTACCCTATAAGTTGGTTATTTTATTTACTGTCCATCTCCCCAGAGAATGAATGCTCCAGAGCACAGGGATTTTGTCTCTTTTGTTCACTTCAGTCCAGAACCTTGATGTTGTGGAAAAGAACTGACAAGTCACTGTGGCAATCTTGAATCTTTTTAGCCTCCTACCCTCCTTGTTTTTGTTAACCCTTACACTTCCCCATAGTGAGCAGTGAAACTCTAAAATGCAAAGACTCTATGTGCATGTTTGGGGGAATAACAGGGGAAGTAGAGAGGAATCAGGAGGGATCTTGTCTTAGATGAGTGTCAGGAAGAGAGAAACCTCCTCCCTGGTAGACAAAGAAGGATAGAAAGAAAGTCACCTGAGGGCTGAGGTGTGGCACAAGGCAGCTAAAAGTACATGGTGGGGAGGGAGGGTGGGAATGGCCAGGAACGAAGAGGAGACCTGTTCAGGTTCCCCTCTATTTGGCATACATACTTTTGTTGAAGACATCCAAAGGAAAAGACACCAGATTCCACCAACTTCCCTAGTGTCCTACGTTACTAGAAAGGAAAAAGAATCTATGGACATTCACACAGGTAGGTTAATCACTGCACTACCAGCATCAAACTGTTGCACTTTTTAAAGATTAAATACCTGTTGGTATCTTTCCTGTTTAAGCCAGAGTGTGAGAGTTCATTGCCAAAGCACTTAGCTCGCGAGTCTGAGTTTTGGCAGAAAGCATGTTCCAGCAGCATCACAGCCTGAGATTCTTTTGGCCCAAGCAGTCCCAGACTCCTGGTTACCTCTCATCCATCTTTTGTTTGCAGGAGTTCTTGGGCCCAAGCAAAATGATGGGTATGGGGGGAAGAATTCTAAAAGACTTAGAACACTTTAGAGTTGAGTACACTGGGGTGCTGGACGGAATTCATGGTTATAGGATAATGTCAGTGAAACTGCTCCTCAGCCACAGGAAGCCCTCCCTCTCCTCCTCCTCACCTTCTCCTCAGTGGCTTTAATTGCTGTCCTAAGCAGTCTAAATTACCTGCTTGTAGAGAATTCCCCTTCCAAAAAAACGTAGCCTCCCTAAAACTGCTTTTGATTTGTCATGAAAAGTACTCAGTAGCTAGAGCAAGGGCTGATAACTCAAGTTCCCACAGCTCATTAAAACAAAGAATTTTAATAAGTATTCTGCCCTTTGCAGCCCAGGTTTTGGGAAGTCCAGGCTGCAATCAGGCAGCTGTTCTCGGGATTTCTGTCTAAAACCATAACACACACATTGCTTTTGGCTGCTCTCTCTTGGCTCAGAACAGGTCTGAAATGAATTCTTTCATCTGTGATTTCCTCATGGTCTCCTACCTTAGTTTCCAAACTGCCATCAGGCCCTGCCAATACAGTATATAAGGTCAAGAGGTCAAGTAATTTTCTCCATAACAATGCCCCTCAGACAGTTAAATCTTTGCATTGTACCTCAATTTGATGCAGTGTTTTTAATGAACAATTTCAGTGACACTTGCTAATTCTCCTTTAACCATGCCTGCTGAAATGTGTTAGTCTTGCCCTTCCAAACAGAGGTGAAATATATATAGTCCCTCAAGTAAAGAAAGTGTTCCACTATTTGGGGGCATAATCTCAAAAGAAAATGTTGGGAATTTCTCTCCCATCTCTTGCCTGTCCTTTCACTGTCCAGTTTCTTTCCTGGTGCTCTCTCTGCTGTCAGTCCTCCCATGATGTCCTACAAGGAACCACTGTCCCTACCCCTCTACTGAAACGGAACTCTTAAAGGTCACCCGTGATTGCCTAATCACAGATCCAATGGCTGTTTCTCAGATTTCGTTCCTGATGGCTCAGCAACATCTGAGCCTATCGACTTCTTCTACTCCTTGAAATGCTCTGTTGGCAGCGCCCTCCCAAAGGGGTCTGGTCTGTTCCTCTGTTTTCATCATTCCTATCCTATCGAGAGGCGGTCTGGGGAAGTGGTTAAGAGTATGGACTCTGGGCTTTATGGGTTTGAATCCTGGCTCTAATACTTGCTAACTGTGTGACTTGAGTTATTTAACCCCCCTGAGCCTCAGTCTCTTCATCTGTAAAATGGGAGGAAGAGTAGCTAAGTCATAGGGCTGTCAGGAAGAAATTAAATGAATGTGCCTTGTAAAGAGTAAGCACTTAGTAAATGCGGTCTTTCATCACTATAACTTCCTGTTTGGATACCTTCAGAGGCTCCCTTGTTCTCTGCAGGATAAAAACTTAACTTTAACTCTTAACTAGCTTACTTACTGCCCACAGCCTTTCCTAGTGTGTGCCCACCTCCAAGCCCTTATCCATGCAGTCTGCACTTGAGGACCACCTTCACCCCTTCCAGCTCTGCCCCTCCTTCCCTGGCCAGAGGAGGGAGAGCACTGAGGGCTGCGCTCACCTGCTTCAAGGCCCTGAGCACAGGCCATGTGTAATGGAAGCCATCCTCTCTTAGGCACTGAGCCTCTCTCTCTCAGGCAAATTATAAATTACTTAAGGACACTAGCTGTGATTTATACTTTTTCAAAATATCCTTCTCAGCACTTAGCGTTATATACATACTAGGAATTTAACTTCTATCTTCTAACTGCCAAAACATGATAGTTTTTCTTGGTCCTTCCAGAATTATTTTTCCTCCTAAACTGAAACTTGTATTGATCAATCCTAAAGCCTATGTAAGCTTTATATGGGAAAATTGAGTCAACACTACAGGGAGAGTTAACCACATCAGAACCTTTTGGAATGAGGAGGGATATATAGAAATCACTAAAATAATGGGAGCATAGGGAGTAACTTAATTCTTTTTAAAAGGAGTTTGACATTCTCCTAACCTGTGAAGCTGTCAGGATTTTCTAGTGTTTGGGACTTCTTCCTGTCTTGATGCCATCCCTTCCAAGCAAAATGAGTGCCCGTTGCATTACTACCCTCCACCCCAGCTGTGATCATAAAAAATGCTTCCAAACATTGCCAAATGTCCCATTTGAGACCCATTTGAGACCCACTGCTCTATAGGACCAATCCAGAAAACTCAGTATGTTCCCATTTCATACAATATCAGAATTTGGATAGTGTGGATCAAATGAAGATGACAATTATAATAGACATGAAAAATCAATTTGGGTTTGAAATTACTAACAGAGAAAATTTAGCATCTACTGATCTTTGGTACATAACCCCATTGTACATTGGAAATGTGGTTAAGTAGAAAATGCATTGAATACATCTAGCCTACCCCTGGACATCATTGTTTACTGCAGCCCACCTTAAACATGCTTAAAATACTGACCTTAGCCTACAATTGGGTAAGATTGTCTAGTACAAAGCCCATTTTATAAGGCATTGTGGACTATCTCATCTAATTTATTGAATACTGTAGGTGAACAAAGTACTGGTTGAATGGGTACCGACTGGTTGTAAACGTGTTGGTTGTTTCCTCTGGCGGTCTTGTGGCTGACTGGGAGCTGCCCCTCACAGCTGCTGCCCAGCAGCAGGAAATATCATCCTGCATATCACTAGCCTGGGAAAAGAGCCAAATTCAAAATCTGAAGTATGGTTTCTACTGAATGCATACTGCTTTTGCACCATCATGAAATCAAAAGATCATAGGCTGAGCCATTACAATTGGGGGACCCTCTGTATAAGCAGTTATGGATTCTATCATGAATAAGGAGAAGTAAACCAATAGTTACAGAAATTCAGACCTCTTCCTCCTACAGGACTTGGGTCTAAAGACAATAACTCCAAAGCAGTGCTCCAATCATTCTCCAATCATAGAATATTTTTGTTGCAATTGTATTTAAGTGCCCAAACTACTTTTCTACTTTTGACAATAAGTGTATTAAATCAAAAAATAATGACTGGAGAACTCTTAGTTGATCACCATTGGAGGGAATTACGTTTGAGCTGAGGGAAGCTGACTCTCCCTAGCAGACGCTGCTTATGACCCCAAAGCTGCCCTGAGACAGCACATCAGGTGCTTCAGGGGTGAAGTAGGAATGACTAGGGACTTTGTGCTTTGGTGAATGGCCCTGCTTGCTCAGGATCCTTTGTGCTTGTTAGATAATCGAGCTGTAGACTTCTGATTTAAAGCCCACCTCCAATTGACATTCACCATTACGCTCCATCTAAATATAGTACCACAGAATACATGGCATCCCCAAAGGCTGAAAGCAACAGTTAAACGTAGTACTTTCTTGGGGGGTGGGGAGCGGAGAAAACATTAAGGCTCCAACCTTGGAAGAGACCTGCTGTGGCCAGAGACCACCTTTCGCCTGTATCTGCCTTTGAAAAGGGAGAGCATACAGACCTTCAGGATGGTCCCTGACCAATAGTCTAGAAATAGACCCTGTGCAGTGTCTTGAATCTGGGAGGCAAAGTAGAATTACTCCTTCTACAGACAGTGGTGAACATCTGTGTTCCAGGCTCGTGCCAAGAAACTCCAGTGACCCTGAAGGCCTGAATTGTGTGCCCCCTCAAATGCATATGTTGAATCCCTAACCTCCAACATGACTGGAGATAAGGTCTTCAGAAGCTACTCAAGGTTAAATGAGGTCATAGGGAAGCCTTCTAAGAAGAGGAAGAGAGGGGCGCCTAGCTGGCTCTGTCAGAAGAGCTTGTGACTCTTGATCTCAGGGTCATGAGTTCAAGCTCCATATTGGATGTAGAGATTACAAAAAGTAATAATGAATTTTTTTAAAGGGGTAGGAGAATGAAAGATTTCTCTTTCATTCTCTTCACCCTTTGAGGACACAGTAAGAAGGTGGCCATCTGCAAGCTGGGAAGAGGGTTCTGACCAGAATCTGACCATGCTGGTGCCCTCACCTTGGATTTCTAGCCTCCAGAACTGTGAGGAAAAAAAATCATTGTTGTTTAAGTCATTCTTGTTAAGTCATTCAGTGTGTTCTTTGTTTTCACAGCCCCAGCTAACACATTCTGCATCCTTGTACAGATGAGGAAACTGGGCCCAGAGAGGCAAATGACTTGCCCAAGGTCAAGTTACTGGTTAGTGGCAGATCTAGAACACAGACCTAGTTTTCCTGACTAGTCCGTTGTACATTCCCCTTTTTGTACCACCTCAGGTCATATAGGCTTCTGTTCATTATCTCTAGAACCTGTGGCTCATTTCTTCTGTGAGTATCAGGGTCCTTATACCTGCCCTGTTTATCTCAGGATTGTGGTGAGGATGGATTAGATGGTACAAAAAAGACAATGTAAGTTTCTAAACAGAATATTTTACAGATGTAGGTATCACTCAACTCAGATTTTGCCTGATTATCAGGAATCTGTCTGCCTTTGAAAAAAAATTTTTTAAACACCTGAAACCTAGTCTTAATTGCTGAAATGAGGTAGTTCTTGAAAGTGTAACCAGAAAGCTCTGCAGTCTAGAGACAAGTGTTATAAATAAAGTCATTTCTAGTTGTAAGCACATTGAGGCTATTACTTGTTACTCTTCTTTTCCAGAGGTAATATTCTAAATTTTGAAAAGAAGCATCAGATTAAGGCATAAGAATTTCTAGAGTCTAGCCCATACACTATTCTATATAGTAGAAGTGTAACCGTGGACAAGTCACTTCACTCTTCTGAGTCCTGGTGTCCTTTCCTGTCAAATAATGGGATTAGGCTTTGTGGTTTAGGGATCCCAGGATAATTACTCTGAACCATGCAATGCCTTAAGACAGCGGGGCAAAATAATTCACCCAGTGATCTCGCTTTACAAATCGTACTTCAGTTATATTTGTTAGAAGAGTTAAGCATAGATGAATGGCATTTGGCAGGAGTACATCTGAAACCCTTAATTATACACTGTAGGCAGCTCTGAAGCTTGGTCTGTGTCAAGGACACCACATTATCCAGTGACACAGTGCAGAGACATTTGGAGTCATTGCAACAGCTTGTTCATCTGTGGCATGATTGGCCTGCATCGGGTAGCATCCACAGTTTGCATTTGAAAATCTGACCCTCTTATACTAGATTAAAAGACCTCCTGTCCAGTTCCTTTGGAAATGAATCCATTAAAATTGATGACACTCAGTGGGGAGTTTGGGGTTCATAGCTGGTGACACATATGGTTTATTACCAGATTTTTATGTAGTTAAATACTATACAAGGTATACGTTGGCTCTCACAAAGTGTATTTCTCTGGTTGGAGCAGGGTGACACTTTAGTTGTACCCAACACCTTTCTGTTTGGCTTCCTTCTTTTTCTGATCATTTTCCTTCACACACTTCAGGAAACTATCTCGGCTCTTAGAGCACTATACATATATCAATTCTCTTGGCCAGAATCTTGCCCTTAACTTGTTCGTTGATAACAATGCCAACCACATGCTGAGTAACATTTTAGGCTCTCCCAGTTTTGCTGTGGTAATGTTTGTGGTGTGTTCCTTCTTGAACACTGCCCATCTCCTTGATGTCCACAATATCACCTTTCTTGAAGATTTGCATGTATGTGGCCAAAGGAACAACTCCTTGTTTTCTAAAAGGCCTAGAGAATGTGTAGCGGGTACCTCTCCTCTCTTTGTGTTGGTCATTTTGGTGCATTACTGGAAGATGTTGGTTCCCACCAATTTTCTTGCTAGAAAATCACTTCTCTCATTTCCTGACTCTTACCAGTTACCAGTTATGTGAGAGAACGTTCCCTTCTAGCTGAATGTTAAATATCTCATCCTCCAGGAGACAGTCACCTAATTTTCTCACTCCATTGACCCAAAACAAACATCTTTTCTTGGGCCCTCTATGGAAACCAGTGTTTTGGGGGGTTTTGTTTGTTTTTTTGTTTTGTTTTGTTTTTCTGGCTCAGTATAGAGAACAGTCTTAGTTTGTTGTGGACTCTAACTTGCACTCTAACAATCAGGAGTTCCCCTTATATTCATCAACCAACAATTATTTAACAAAATGCCAACAATATACTATATTATATTTATTGAGTGTTATTTGGAAAGAAAATCCCACTCAGGAAGAGTTTACTAAGTCCCAAGCAGAAATGATTCCTCTGGCTAGGGAAGGAAGAACTCAAAGGAAGACAGGATCATGAGGTATAAAGGTCAGAAAGTGTCATGGGGGGTTCCCAAGAAGGTGGGTCATTAGCTGGTCCTGAAAGGGTAGAAATGATTTGAGTAGGAAGGACATAGGATGTAAGATACTTGATATCATAGTCATGATATTACATGATATCATATCATGTAAGATACTTGATATCATAGAGATGACACTGATTGTGGTCACATTTATACTGACAGATTGGCCTGAAGGGATGGATTCACTGTCAGAAATAATTCGCATTGAATCATGTACACATGAAACCCTATCATGCTGACTGTGCTTGAAAAGCCTTCTGTATAAAAGTTCTGGATTACCTTTTAGAGTGATGTTGGTAGTATTTAGTGGTAGTGAGGTGCATTAGTATTTGGAGATAAGATTGCTTTACTTTACCTATTCAGTCCATTTGTGTGTGACATACTGAAGATAAATCAAGATAGTTCCTAGTCTTAAAATCCACAACTGGGCATTATGGTAGGCCCTAAAATGCCAAAATGCCAAAATGTATCCACCTCACATCCTTGGAACCTGTCAGTGTTGCCTTATTTGGAAAAAGGACCTTTGCAGATGTGGTTAAGTGACAGATTTTTAAAATGAGGAGATGATCATTCTGGGGGATTACCTATTGGTGGTTGGAAAAATACTATCCCAAGTGTCCTTGTAAGAGAGAGGAAGACAGAGATTAGACACAGAGCAGAGGAGGACATGACAGTGCATCCACAAAGACTGATGAAGTGATACGGATTCAAGCCAAGGAGCACCTGAAGTGACCAGAAACTGGAAGAAGCAAGGAACGGATTCTCCCCCAGAAGGAAGCACATCTCTACTGACACACTGACTTTGGACGTTTGCCCTCCAGAACTGTGAATGTATTTCTGTTCTTTTAAACCACCAGGTTTGTGGTAATTTGTTGGAGCAGCCAGAGGAAATTCATACAGGTGGAATTAGTTATTAGGGGAACAAGGAAATTGAAAATGTGAATTTGGAAACACCCAGTACATTACTTAGGGTAACCTGGTTTGTGGACTTATGTCTCTCCCAACAGTGGTTTTTTTTTTTTTTCCTATTGTTTTCCCCATTTTCCTGCCCTTTCTTTCACTTCAAAGGAAGAATTGTTCTTCTTTTTTAAAACTACGAATCTGTGTATTCTTGATTGCGTCCCTTCCCAACTCTGTCAGAACTGTATTTACGTACTTCATTCATCTTTTGATCTCTGTTGGCTGTGGTCCCTCAACAAATTTTAAGTTGTGGCTTTTCTTAAAAACACTCTTCCTTTGATGCTGCAGCCCACTCAGGATACATATAGTCTGTTTCCTTCAGCTGTCAACTTCTTGAACCCTTCTAAAATTTATTCATAAATGTCTATTATGTACAACCTTGTGCTGGGTACAGTGACAGACAATGGGCAGCCATCAGGACTGTCAGCAGAGGATATACTCCTGGTTCTCCTGCTCCCGTGTCTCAGGCAAGACAGGGACCAACTTGTGCTCTGGCCTTGCCCAGCTCTCTGACCTCCTGTGGGACCATCAGTCTGTCTTCTGTCCTTACCCACTTGCTTTCAGATTTTTTGTTGTTTTTTTTTTTAACAGTCCCAAGTTCTCTCTCACCTCAAGGAGGGAACACACTTCACCTGCTTAATTACTTGTGCCTCCTTTTGATCCCAGTTCAAACATTATTTCCTCAAGGAAACCTTCCTTTCATGCCCCCTCCCCCACCCCATTTAGGACAGATTTGTCTTTTACATTCTTATAGACTCATCATTCCTTTTGTTTAGAACACTCAGCTCAGTTTCTAATTTTGCATTTATGAGTATAATTACGTTGGCTGTCTTTTCTACTCTACCCTAAGCTGTGTGGGTTCCTAGACCATAACTGTTTTTACTCCTCGTTCAATGCGCAGTTCCTAGCATAGAGTCCGTCTAGAGGTAGGCTGTCATTCAATCATAGAAAAATTAGGAAGAGTCTTTCAGGAACTGGTCATGTAGAGAGAAGCAAATAATGTATTCTAATACCTCAAGCAGAGTATTATAATGGAGTTAAACTCTGTATGTCAGGGGAGCAGGGAATAGCAGCAATTAGCTCACAGGGGTGTGGGTGCAGGTGTGAAGTAATCAGCAAACACCTCTGAAAAGAGGAGCAGGCATTAGCTATGCAAATGAGGGAGAAAATGGCATTGTGGCAGAGGGAAGGGGTTGTGCAGAACAGTGAAAGAACTTCATGAGTTGAGAGAACTGGTATGAATGGAGAGAAGGGAGCATGTGGAGAAATAGCTAGAGATGGGACTGGACAATTGGGACGGAAAATGGAGGGCCTCGGCTATGTTGTGTGGAATTTGAACCTGTGTGGAAAAAGCCAGAGACAAGTTTAAAGTAGGCAAATAGTATGACAAATTTTCATTTTTTAAAAAAATGTCTTTTGACAACTGGGACTCTCATATGTGACTGGTGGAATTATAAAATTGTATAAACATTCTGGAAAGCTGTTTGGCAGCTTCTTCCAAAGTTCAGCATACACCTATCCTACAAACTGGCAATTCTACTCCTAGATATTTACCTAACATTAAAAATATATACTCAAAAAAGACTTTTACAAAATTGCTCATGACAACTTTTTCATAAGAGCCCAAACTGGAAACAACTCAATTTTTCATCAACAGGTGAATGGAAAAATAAATTGTGGTATATCCATGCAATTGGACACTCCTCGGCAATATAAATGGGCAAACTACTGATAAACACAATAAGCTAGATGAACCTCACAGACATTATGTTAAACTAAAGAATCCCCACACAAAATAATCTATGCCATGTGATTCCATTTATGTAGATTTTAAGAACAGGCAGAACCAATCTCTGGTACTAGAAATTAGGATAATATTTGCCTCTGGGTATCAAGGGTTCGACTGCAAGGAGTCATCAGGGAACTTTCTGGGACAATGGAAATATTCTGTATCTCAGTTGGGATGAGAATTCTGTTCAAACCCCCCAAGCTGTACACTTTTAATGTGTATGTTTTATTGTGTGTAAATTATGCTTCAATTTTTGTACATGAAAGAGAAAAAAGACATCTTTGGAAGCAGAGTGGAGAATGCTGGAAGACAGGATTGAGAATTGACTTAGGGAGATTTTAATAATGCAGCTGAGAAATTTTAGGGCCAGGATTTAAGCAGTGGTAGTGGGTAGTAGACTCTTTGGTAATAGAGGTATAATCAGTGGAAACTGAGAAGGAGGTGTTGGGGGGAGAGTTTTGGTTGCAGGAGATGAGTTGAGTTTTAGAAATGTGAGGTTGTTGTACCTCTGGGGCATCTATACAAACAATGGGCAGAACTAAATATGGCTTAGGTCATGATCCCAGGGTCATGGGATAGAGCTCCACATCAGGCTCTGTACTCAGTCCAAGTCTGTTTGGGGTTCTCTTCCTCTCCCTCCCCCCCTTCCCCTACCTCTGCTCATGCACACAGTTTATATCTCTCTCTCTTTTTCTCTGTCTCTGTGTCTCTCTCAAATAAAATAAAATCTTTTAAAAATAAAAATAAATAAATAAATGAAAGAATCTGGGTCTAAAGCCTGGGGAGACTCCCTGGCTGGAGATAAGTATGTGGGTTTGCCTAGAGGTAGGCATCACTGAACTTGTCATGAATAGGAGAGTTTATCCAGTAAGCAGAGACAAGAGCTAAAAACAGAACCCTTGAATCCTTGACATTTAGAGGGTGATAGAGAACAAGGAGCCCTTGAAGGAATCTAAGGTGATATTAAAATGTTCCATCATAGAAGCCAAAAAAGGGGAAAGTGATTAAATAAAGGAGGGGTGGATGTCAAATGCTGTAGTAGTCAGGTCAGGAAAGAACTGCATCCTCACCATTCCGTCTCTCTTAAGCCCTTCAAATCTCCACTCTTTTCTCATGCTACCGGAATGTTGTTGCTGAAGGTGGTCAGATCCAGAGACCTGTTCCCCAGTCTCATCTTCAACCTCCCTGCAGCATTCAACATTGCTGACCAATTCCTCAACCTTGGAATTCTCTCCCTTAGTCCTTTACTGCACAGCAGGGTTGTTACCCTCACCTGACCCTTACCTAGGCTCCTCTACCTGCTCCTGAACATGATCATTCCCCAAGGTTCTCTTTTCTTTTCTTCCCTCAACATTGAATTGCAGCATCTTCTAGTGATTTGACCTGTGCTGGGTGCTGATGATACCAGTGAGTAAAGCATAGGCCTGGTATCAGAACTGGACAGCAAAGCTACAAAAGGAAGGTAGAAATAAATATCAACAATATTGTACATTCAGAAGTTATTAGCAGGGTACTCTGGGAATGTAGAGGGAACAAATGGGCTTGAAGAACTTAGGAACAAACCAGTAAGAAAGCTGTGAAGGGAACAGTGCATGAGAGGGCTGGGATCCTCAGGAATTTCTGTGGCTGAAGTGTAGAAAATATGGGGTTGAAGGGTGAGAGGGGCTAGAAAATATAAATAAATGTAAAGCAGTAAATTGCAAAGTGTTGTGTGTGACCCTCAGTATTTTAAGCTTTGGTCTATATGCAGTAGAGAAACAGATGGGGTCTTAAATAGGGAAAGGCACAATAAAAAACAATTTTGGGGGGAAGATAACTAGCTGAATAAAGGCTAAAGAGACCGGGGAGAGAGCATGGGCAGAGAGTCCAGTTAGGAGGGTGTTTCAGCAATCCAAGTGAGAAATAGTGAGGATTTGAATTAAAGTAGTAATGAGAACAGAGATGATGATGAAATCCCAGAGACATTTCTGATATAAACTTGGGAAAACTTGTCACTTGGCTGGGAAATGAGAGAGGGAAAGGTTGAGGATGACTCCATAGTTCTTAAATAAGGAGATTTGGATGGATGGTGACTCCATGAACTAGGATTAAAACCACAAGAACAGAAACAGCCTTTGTACTGAGGTAAGATAATGAATTTAGAATTGGACATATTAATTTTGAAGTTCTTATGCAACATTTAGTTAGAGCTCTGTTTTAACACACAGATGGTGGCTGAAGCCCTAGTGTTAGATGAGCTATTTCAGAAAACCCGTGCAGAGGTTGGGCGTCAGTGGGCAGAGATGGGACATCAAAAAAATATCAGTTTTGAAGGGTTATGAAGAGGAGGAAAAACATCAAAGGAAATAAAAAGAGGAAGAGGAAAAAAATACATACTGTCCTCAAAAGCAAGAGAACAGAGAATTTTAAGAATCAGAGGGTCGTCAACCATGTCAAATTGTAGGGTTAAAAAGTGTCCACTGCTTTTGGTAATTAGTTGATCACTGGCTAACAGCAAAACTGCTCCATTGGAGGCCAGAGATGGAGGTCACTGTTGAAGTTGGAGGAGAAAATTTAGAGGAAGTATAATGTAAAATAATGTTACATTCAGACAAGTAAAGACTCGGAGAGTTTCCTTTCCACACAATTTTACCGAGGAAAATTACTTAAGGATGTACTCCTGCAAAGATAAAAGGAATCCAGCAAAGAAGAAGATATAAGATGTGAGAGAAAAAAATGTAGCCAAGCCAGGATGACAGTCATGCAGCAGGTCCATAGAGTGATGTGTCCCAAATTGACTGTTTCACAGGATAATTAGGGATCTGGACAATCTCATCATAAAGAAAACATGTATTTCTACCTTCTGTAAGGAAAAAGGCAATGAGAAACTTCAGGAATATAAGGAAGAACCTGTGGAAGAAGTCTGGGCCAAATATGAAGCACATTGAAATGTGGCATGATTTTGAGCAATTTGATGGAGTATTAAAAAAAAAAGAAAAGAAAAAAAAAACCCACATACTTGAACATTTCCATCCAGCAATATGGGTTTAATGAAATAGCATTATATCCCTTTCTGTGATGATTTATTCACACTACCTGATTCTGCAGTGAATATAAGCATAAACATAAATGCTGCTTATTGGTCTTGAAGTTTTAAATTCAATTTATAAGCAATTTGCAAAGCATGCAGAACTTTATATAGCTTCAGAACAGAATCTAAATTATTTAAACTGTCACATGTAAAAAAAAGTATTGGCCTAGCCTTTCAAACTTGGCTTGTTGAGAAGTATATGAGCTATGTTTCTTGAATCTCTGTCATGTCTCAGTCCCTATCCTAAGCCTTTTGTGGGTTATTGAATTCATACCAATGCTACCAGTTAGGTGTAGTTTTACTATCCATTTTCCAAATAAGGAAACTGAAGTATGGAGAGGTCAAGTAAGCTGCCCACAGTCATGCAACTAGAAAATGGAAGCACTGAGATTGGTACCCCCACTGTCTGGCTCCAGGGCCTGCCTCTATATTGCACTGTTCTGTCTCCTCAGGAGAGACAGACCTGGCACCAGTGACCCCACCATACACATGGAAGGGATGGGATATACTAATCCAAGTTGATGCATCAGGCAAGATGCTGAAGTATATATTTTTTAAAGTAACCTGAGGCAGTTGCCTCTGTAGGTTAAGGTTAGGATTGGGAGGCTGAGGGGAAAACCTTTACTTTGTCATTTTATATACTTTAGAACCATGTAAATTGTTTTTACTATGTGCATGGTTTGTTTTCATCATTTAAAAATGCTGCCCCTACTTTAAGGCCATATGAAAGAGTTTCCTCCAAAAGCATCCCAAATTCCTTCAGTAAGTAGTGGCCTCTTCATCCTCTTGAGCTCCCAAAGGGCTTTGTCTCTGCCTCTTTAGAACCTATTACTGCTGACTTTACTACAGATGCCTTTGAAAATGTCTTGAAGACAGCATCTTTGTCAGATTTCTCTGGCTTATCTCCATAGCCTTGGGACCATGCCCTGCCTATGGTATGTGCTCAGTAAATGTTGAATAAACTGGATGAGTGGCTTCTGTTGATGCCAGACTATGTCTGTTCTCTTCATGTCAGGGGACTTGGAAAATGTAGCTTAGGTATGTCCATGTGTCAGGCATCGTTTTCCACTGGGTCATGTGGTGGGAAGAGAGAAGAATGTAGAGTGGACACTCTGTTCCAGCCATCCAGAAAGACAGAATCACAGAATAACAACACCAACATAGATTTTAGATAATTAAGTTCAACCCCATCATTTTACAGATGAGGAAGCTGAGCCCAGTGAGTAGAAGGGACTTGAAAGCCCACAACTAAATTGTAATAACTATATCAGCTTAGATTCTTCAGGGTTGTTTTTGTTTTATTTTGTTATGTTTTCGTTTTTGTTTTTACCAAGGCAATACATGTTCAGTGCATAGCTTGGAGGTTTTTCCCCTATAATCTTTCTATATTTTTATCTGAGCATGGTTTTGAGATTCTGTTTTTCCTTTAGTGGCCACACTTTGGATGTCATACTGCAAGCTGGCACAAATTCTTTTTGGATGTCAGTGAATAATTAGTGGGTGGAGAGGTGCATGAATGCTTTCTCTCAGGATAACATGGCTGGTCATTGCTGAGATTTAGCAAACCATATCACTAGGGATGCCAAACAGCTGAAGTACCTGGTGCAAAAGCCCTTCAGAGTTGCCATGACAACTACCATTTGTTCTCTAATTTCCATCATCTGTGTAAGGATCAGGGTCAGACCCTTAAATACAGCCCCAGAGGTTAAGGCCCCAAAGAGGAAGCTCCTTAACCAGGCTGTGACAGTGCAGCCTCTCCTGCACTCAGGAAACTGCATTTTGTTGAAACCACTGGGCCTGGTCTGAAAGAGGGGCTGAGAGAGATGGACCCAAAGGACACTGTTAATCCAAGCAACACCATGTTGTGAAGAGATGCAGGAGACCAACCCAGATTCCAGTCGTGGCTCAGGCACTAACTCCTTAAGTGACTGTGGGCAGCTCAGCACCTATCTCTGAGTGTCGTTTTCTTACTTAAGAAGTGAGATGGCTCGACTAGTGCCATGATGATGTCCAGCTGCTCTTCCTGCATGAAAATGCCCTAACACCACAACTACAAACTGTCTCGTTAGTACCCTGAAAAGGCAGATCCTGCTCCTTTGGGGACTCCAGCCTCGGCTCACATAGAGGAAATACCCCTCTCCTTACCCATTTATTACCCTCAGTCTCCGCTCACCTAGAGACAGCCAGAGGAGAGGGAGGCACCCTGAAAGTAGGTAACCTCCCCAACCCTAGCCAGCTGCCCACTCCATTTGGGCGAAGAAGTGGGGGTCAGGAGCAGATCGTTAAACTTCACAGAATGCCTTTGGTTGGGTGACAAAGTTGGGAACCACACAGTAAAAATCCAGCTTCCAGGGTGCCCGAGTGGTTCATTTGGAGGAGCGTGTGACTCTTGATTATGGGGTTGTGAGTTCAAGTCCCATGTGGGGTGTAGAGACTACAGGAAGGAAGGAAGACTTTAAAAAAAAAAAAAAAGATCTGGCTTCCAACTGGAAGCAGGGGTATGCCTTCCTCCTACTCCCTAAAGACAGAGGCTTGTGGGAGGTCAGCAGTACTGGGAGGATAAAGAAACCACCTGGACAGAGGCATAGAGAGATTGGGTAACTTGCAGAGACTCTCCACCTGTGTCCAGACCCCCAGCGTTTTGTGTCCCTAGTCTCTTCATGAGCCATCTGCCCCTCTAGTTTCTCTATCTTCCCTACTCTTATACCTATAATTCATTTTTTTTTCAGCAAATGTTTCCTGAGCACCTATAGTTCTGAGTGCTGGGGATAAAAACCCTCCGCTCAAGGAGCTTACATTCTAATGGAGGAGATACTTGATAAATAAATAATGACTGTATTTACTATGCAGATGGTGCGACATACTTTGAAGAAACATAAAGCAGAGAGAAGAGATAGTAAATGTGGGCAGAGCATCCTATTTGAGTAAGGGTGGTCAGGGAAGACCTTACCAATGAGGTGACAGTTGAGCAAAGACCTGGATGGGAGGGGATGAGCTATGAGACATCTTGAAGAAAGAGCACTTCTGGCATAGAAAAGCCCCAGAAGTGGGAGTGGGCTTGGTGTGTTATAGAAAAGAAAATCGGTGTGGCTAGAGGGCTGGAAGTCAGAGAGGCTGCAGGAGGCAGTGTAGAACTGCAAAAGCCATCACACACTGGCCAGGATGGGAAAGCACCAGGAGCTAGTGAGCAGGGAAGTGATATGTTTGCTGTGTGGAGGGCAGGTGAGGGTGGGGGCAGGGAGAGTGGTTAGTTGCCTATTGCAGTAACCCAGCTGAGAGATGACAGGGACTGAGACCAGGATGGGAAAGATGATGAGAAGACTGAGCATGTATTTGAAAGGTAGAACTGACAGATTTGCTGACACCTCAGGTGTGGGGCATGGAAGGGGGTGTAGGATGACTCCAAGACTTTTTGGGCTGAGCAACTGAAAGGATGGAGTTGTCAGTAACAGAGATGGGAAAGGCTGTGGTAGGGCCAGTGAGACATCTTGGCAGAGAGGTCTGGTATGCAGTTGGGTCCATGAGGCTGGAATTAAGGAAAATACTTGAGGATAAAGATGTATTTCTCAGTCATTGGCAAGTACATCTGCCCTGTCCAACATAGAAGCCACCAGCCAGGAGTCACACTAGTCACATTTCAAGTGCTCACCAGCCAGATATGGCCAAGGGCGACCATGTGGGACAGCACATAGTATACTTCCATTGTTGCAGGAAGTTCTGTTGGACAGTGCTTATATATCTTGAGATTGGGTGAGATTCCCAGAGGTGTGAATCCAAAAAAGTGAGCATTTATTAGATGGGGAGATGAGGATGCAAAGGGAGTGGATTCCTACATGCCAGTGATGAACATGTGTTGAAGAGGAGGGAGAGATTCATCAGGTCAAATGCTGCAGTTAGGTCACGGAGATTGTGGACTGAGAATTGCCAATAGATGTACTAAGGAGGCTGTTGGTGAACTCAATGAGAGCAGTTTTAAGGAAGTAGAAGCAAAAGCTTGAGTGAAATTGTAGATTTAAAAGAGAATGAAAGGAAAGGAATTGGGGGGGTGGCGCCTGGGTGGCTTAGTGGGTTAGGCCTCTGCCTTCAGCTCAGGTCATAATCTCAGGGTCCTGAGATCGAGCCCCACATCGGGCTCTCTGCTCCGCTGGGAGCCTGCTTCCCTTCCTCTCTCTCTGCCTGCCTCTCTGCCTACTTGTGATCTCTGTCAAATAAATAAATAAAATCTTTAAAAAAAAAGAAAGAAAAAAGAAAGGAATTGGAAGCAGCACATGTGCACACATTTTCAAATGAATGTGCTAGGAAGGAACAAAAAAAAAAGGGTACTGCTGGAGAGGGTGGTGATGGTAAGGGATGTTTTCAGGATAGGAGGGGTAATGTAGCATGTTCAAAGCACTTGGGATCCATCGCGCAGAGAGGGAGTAATTAGTGCTGCAGGAGTGAAGAGGGACAGGTGAGAGAATTATTAAGCAGATAGGATCTAGTCCTTAGTGGTAGGGTGATCATTGGCTAGGATTTGAGCAGTTCATGGGAAGAGAGGAGGGAAGGCAGAAGCAATGGCAAGGCTGCAGATAAGAGGGAAACTTAGGGTGGTGGGGGCAGGATGGCAGCGTCTAGAGCTTCTCTGGTGGTTGTCTTAGTTTCCTCTGGGCCATAAGAAGGAAGTCGTCAGCTGAGTATGAGCAGAGACATTGGAGGTGTGAGGAGAGAGGAGAAGACATCAAGTAGTCATCTCAGAAAGAGGGAGAGTGATGGGATTAACGATAGAATTGGGATTGCTGGACTGCCCCAAGCATCTGCTTGAAGCTGGTGTTCTTGCCAGATCCAGCTTTTAGAATTGACCCTGTTTGCCTCTCTGTGGTCACATATGCAGTTTTTTCTTCTTGGAGTGTCCCCTCCACTTCCCTACCAGGTTGTCTTCCCAACACACCCATGGTGCTGCAAGGCATAGCTCGGGAATTGCCTCTGGCACCTCCCTCCCTTTCTTCCCATCCCTCTCTTCAAATTCTGATCACGTCACACTGTCTTTATTTGCTTACATGTTTGTTGCCCGAAGGCTGGGGTCAGCAAATGTTTTCTGTAAAGGACCAGGTAGTAAATATTTTAGATTTTGTGGGCCATATACTCTCTGTTACTCTATTCGTTCTGCCATTGTAACACAAAAGCAGCTAGACAATACCTAAAAGAATAGGCTGGCCTATGTTCCAGTGACATTCTGTTTATAAAAACAGTCCGTGGGCTGGATTTGGCCTGCAGACCTTAGTTTGCCAAGCCCCACTCAAGAAGATAGCAGGGATGGTGTCTCAGTTATCTCTATGGCCCCCATACCTAGTGTGGGATCTGAGTACCAGCAAGGAGCTCAGGAAATATTTGAAAGGATTAGGGATGAATAGAAAAAGTGTTTAGGCCTGCCAAGGTACATATATTAAAGGCAATGCTCCCTTGTACAGACAAGTTCTGGCGTTGTCAGTGACTGGTCTTACTACACTCACGCTGAGGCTATGGAAGGAGAATACTTGGGAGCATGAGCCCTGGATACTCAGGAAAGATGGGCTCACTGTCTACTGCATCCATGCTAAGCCTCCACCCTGTGTAGACAACCTCTTGCCCAGTTGTTCCCAGGTGCACATCCCCCAGTTCAGTGGGGCCAGCCTCTTCACAAACAAGCCCTCTGTATTTCACCTATATTGGTGTTTTTCCTGTGTTCCCCTTCTGCCCCCCAACCCCTACAAATAGTGAATAGTCATCAGGTACCTACTATATACAAGGCATGATGGGAGAATTATAGACCCTTCCATACGGAAGCTCATAGCCTGGTGCATCCCACTGAGAATGCCTTCTGCCTACCCATGCCATACTCACACTTGACCTCATCCTCAAAGCTTTCCATAACCATCCCAACCCATCTGATTCCCCCTTCTTTTCCACGTCTTTGTAGGCCTGTGGTTCTCCACCCTGGTGGGGTTCTCTTGAATATGGATTCATGTGTGGATATTACTTTTCCTACCACAATGTAAACTAACAAGGACAGCAGAGTATGGTTTTGTTTCTTTGAGACCAGAGCTGTGCAATGTATAAGCCACATGTGTAATTTTAAATTTCTAGTAGCACATTAAAAAAAGTAAAAAGAAGCTGGTGAGATTAAATTTAATGTATTTTATTTAACCAATATATCCAGAATATTATTTCAACTGGGAATAAATATAAAAAATCATTTTATTTATAGTAGGTCTCCAGTGTCCAGTGTACCTTTTACTAGCCACATGTGGCTGGTGGCTCACACAGTAGAAGATGTAGCTCATGCAGGGCATGTGGTCGGTTTGTAAGGCATCCATCCCACTGAGTCCTCCTCCTCCTGAAGCGGGTCTAATCCTCATCACAACTTTATGAGAGAGCAACTGTTACCCCCATGTTCTAGATGAGAAAACCAAGAATTAAGAGGTTGCTTGTGCCCAGCTAGTATGTTGCAAAGCTCAGATTTGATCCTAGGTCTGAGTCCAAAGCCTTTCTTTAAAATAGAATATTTGAACTGGAAGTTTCTCTAAAAGTGTTTGCAAACTGTCGACTCCATAAATATCACTTGTGTTCCCAGCACCTAGCCCAGTGTAAGGCTCATCCTAGGAGCTGAGATATTTGAATGAGCAAATCCAGTCTCATTTTACAGATGTGAACATTGAGGTCCAGAAAGGGAAGGAGGCTTGTTCAAATGCCTCAAAATAGATAAGTCTGGGGTGTGTGGGGGGTGTCTGAATGGCACAGTCTGTTAAGTGTCCAACTCTTGGTTTCACCTCGGGTCACGATCTCAGGGTCCTGGGATCAAGCCCTGCGTCAGGTTGTCAGGTTCCACACAGCATGGAGACTGCTTGAGACTCACTCTCTCCCTCTCCCCCTCCTGCTCATGCTGTCTGTCTGTCTGTCTGTCTCTCTCTCTCCCTCAAAATAAATACGTAAAATCTGTAAAATAAAAAAAAAAAAGAGGGAAGTCAGAGCTAGAACCTACATTGCCAGTTCCCACTGCATAATTTGTGTTCCATGTCCTTCTGTTGTACAAGTGATCAGCCCAAAGAAAGCAAAGGAATTTGATATCTGAAATGTTCTTTGTATTTACAGGAAGAGATTTTAGCACACACTATCCTTCCCCCACTACTAAGTCTACAGCCTCAGAACTTGCCATAAATGTTCCTTGCAAATTCCCTTCTCTCCCTTCCCTCCCTTCCCTCCCTTCACTCTCTCTACTCAGCAGCCCAAAAGGCGAGCAGAGCAGCCAAGCCTGCTCAGCGATGGGGAGCCAGGTCTCTAAGGGAAGCTGCATAAATGGGCAGAGCTCATGTCACGTGGGCACCACCCCTAGCTCCCATCTTGGGTCATGTTCTGTTGTAACAACTTGAGCCATTCCCCTGGCAGAAGGGCAGCATGAATCTCCTGGAGGGTCATGCTGACCAGCAGCCTGGATGCCTGGCACTGGAGCCTGCTTGCTGAGGCACCCTCAGGCTCTCTTCAGGCCCAGCCAGTCAGCATCCTACCAGGGAACTCCCAGCAGCTTCCCTCCTGACAGTGTCAAAAGAAATGACACAGATTGTAGAAGCTTAGAACTGAAAGGGAATTTAAAGATCATGCCTCCCAATACTTCTCAGACTGTGATGTCCTATAAATCTCCTGGGAATCTTAAGGTACAGATCTCTGATTCATTAGGTCTGGGACAAGATGAGAATCTGCATTTCTAACAAGTTCTCAAGTAATGCCAGTGCTGCCACTGGTCCAGGGACCACACTCTGAATAAAAGAATGGATCTCATCCATCCCTATCAGCCCTTGTTATAGGTGAGGAAACAAGGGGGAGGAATTACAATTAAAACCACAGTACAAGTCTCCTAATATTAACCACACTAACCAACTGTATTTGCTATCTGCAGAATTCTTTGGCATTTATCACAGATTACTTTATGTTAATATCCTCTTCCAACTAGACTGCTGGAAGCAAGTCTGTATCTTATTCTTCTGTGTGTCACCCTTTGAGTCCCACCTGAGTGGCCACATGAGCTGTGGAAAGCACAGTGACCTGGAGCTAGGCCAATGGGGAGGGTCTTTGCACCAGGTACTCCTGGGATCAGAGGCACAGTGGAGTGGACCAGAAGCTGGTGCCAGAAGACCTCAGCAGATACCAGACCTGAAGAGCAAGGTGAGGATGGAAGTGGGAAAGGTGTAGTGTGGGAGTTGGCAGAGAATCAAGGGGTCATGTTGAGTTGTTCTGAGTTCAGTCCATGGATTGAGAGAGAATCTCATTCAGTGGTTCCCAGGGCATGTGGCAGAGACAGTGAGGCTGCTTTGCAAGCAAGGAGCCAGGCCCAGCATTGAATCCTGCAAGGGTCCTAACATTTGTGGAATAAATTCACCAGTGAAGGTCAAAAAACATGCAGCAGTAATAATGAAACATCAAACTCCCCGTGCTTAGCAATGATTACACACTTCTGGCACACTTCAGAAGTGGCAATGGCAAGGCTTCCTATTTGACTTAAAAGTCAGTTACTCTTTTGAAGCCAGTGAATTGAGCACCCACACAGAGCCAATCAAAGCCAATAGACCTGGATGCCAAACAGAGTTGCCCAGTAAATGCTGGAGGTCAAAGATGGCTCAGTCTGTCTGTCTGCTCTGGTGCTTATTTTCCCAAAGATAAAAAACAAATGTAATGAAAAGACAAGCCACAAACTGGAAGAAAATATTTGAAAAGCTCATATCTGGTAAAGGACTTGTGTTCAAATTATACAAAGAACTCTTGAAACTCAGTAATAAGAAAATAACCCAGTCAAAAAGTAGGCAAAATATCTGCACAGTTACCTCACCAAAGAGGGTATACAGATGTCAGATGAGCATACAAAAAGATGCTACACATCATATGTCATTAAGGAATTGCAAATTAAAACAACACGATTCCACTACACAGCTATTAGAATGGAAGAATCCCAGAATACTGACACACCAAACCCTGGTGAGGGTGTAGGGCAACAGGAATTCTCACTCTTTGCCCATGGGAATGCAACATAGTATGGTCCGGCTACTTTGGAAAACAGTCGGGTGGTTTCACACAAAACTGAATGTGTTCTCACCATATGATCCAGCAGTTGCACTCCTAGGTATTAACCCAAAGGAGTTGTCCACACAAAAACCTGCACACAAATGCTTATAGCAGTTTTACTCAAAACCACCCAAAACTGGAAGAAACCAAGATGTCCAATAGGTGAATGGATTAACAAACTGTGGTATATCCAAACAATGGGGTTTAAACAGCAATGAAAAAACACAAGCTATCTAGCCACAAAAAGACATGAAACAACTTTAAATGCATATAGCTAAGTATAAGAAGCCTATTTGAAAAGGCAACATGCTGTATGATTCCACCTATATGATGTTCAGAAAAGGCAAAATTAGGATCCCTGAGTGGCTCAGTTGGTTAAGTGTCTGCCTTTGGCTCAGGTCATGATCCCGGGGTCCTGGGATCGAGTCCCACATGGGCTCCCTGCTCACTGGTGAGCCTTCTTCTCCCTCTCCCTCTGCCTGCCACTCCCTACTTGTGCTCTCTTTCTCTGTCAAGTAAAAAATAAAATCTTTGAAAAAAGAAAGAAAAGGCAAAACTATAGACACAGTAAAAAGATCAGTGGCTGTCAGGTATTCAGGGGGTTGGAGGGAGGAGTGAACGGCTGTAACAGAGGGGGTTGGGGGGCCGTGAAACTGTTGTGTAGGATATTGCTAGGGTGGACACATGAATCTGTCAAAACCCATAGAATGTAAAACACAGTGAGCCCTAATGTAAACTGAAGAGTTTGTGAAGTAGCAATATTGGTTCATCAATTGTAATAAAGGTACCATGCTAACATAACATGTTAATAATGGTGGAAACTATTAAGAGGGGGCTACATGGGAACACTCTGTATTTTCCGCTTAATTTTCCTGTAAGCCTGACACTGCTCTAAAAAAATAAAGTCTATTAATTTTTTTAATGTGCTCCTGAATTCTGAAGAAAGATGAGTTGCTGGATAACAGCTCAGCTAAGTTTCTCCTTAGACACAAAAATGACCTTGCATGTTCACTGCTAACGACACCTCTACAAGCTGCCTCAGCATGGCATTGACATGCTGAGAGCTATTCTCGAGTTTGATGGATTATTGAGGAATACTTTTTGAATGTGGGAAGCACACTCATGGGGCCATCCAAGAGCCTTGCGTTTTTTATTTTATTTTTTTTTAATTTTTTTGTCTTTAGAAAAGCCACCGACTAAATCTGGCACATAGAAATGTGCCTGAGAGGTGTTTTTTTTTTTTAATTTGTTGATTATGAACCCTGACCTTTAAGGAGCATCAGTCTAGAGTAGATAGAACATGACCATAAACCACTGTAACAGGGAGTAGAAAAGTAATTCATGCCCTGAGAGAGATACAGTTGAAATGGGTGGGAGAGAAGAAAGAGATGTCCTCAAGTGGAAGCAATGTCACTGGTTTAGAGAAGGTTGGGTTGGAGAACCAGACATGACTGGGGGCTTTTGGAGTAAGGAAATCTGTATTCCAAGCAGAGAAAATTCTAGAAGCAGTGGCAGAGTGGTCAGTGTGTGTGTGTATGTGTGTGTGTGTGTCCATGCACTAGGAACATGGCATCTGGATAAGGTGGCTGGAGTGTAGTGCATAGAGAAGGATGAGGAATGGTTTAAATGGTTGAGGCCAGATGGTGGAAGGCTCTGAATCACAGGCCAAGGAATTGAGACGATGTTCGGTAGGAAGTGGGGAACCACTGAGGGTATTTGAGTCAAGGAATGAACAAATCATAGCTATGCTTCAGAAAAAGCATCTGGTGGCAGCTATAAGGTGTGTCTGAGAAAAGAAGCATGGAGGTAAGGACATGTGTGAGGAAGCTACTTTAAGGAAGGTAACAAGAACCCAGCCAAGTCTTCTACCTCCGAATTTCCACAGTCCCTTCTCTGTACCTGTCTTAAACACGTACCAATTTTTAGCCTATGTACATATTTTAAACAGTAGATTTAGTTCATTATGAAGGAAAATTAGACAATTTAGAAACAGTAGTCTCACCACCCAGAAATAATGACTTTTACCATCATGGGATCGGTCCTTTCAAATTGCTTTCTTCATAACTCACACATTGGGTTTCTTATATTGGGCATAATTTTAAAACCTACTTTTTCTAATTTATGGTGAACATATTTCCCTGTCAATCATTATATCTAAATGTTTGTTGTCATTCACTGGTTTTTGTTTTCATTTTCCCAGTTTTCAAAATTGTGAAATATACAAAACATGAAATTTACCATTAATTGGCATTCAGTACACTCACACTGCTGTATAACAATTTCTCTTTGGTTCTAGAACATTTCATAAGCCAAAAGGAAACCTTGTACCTGTCAAGCAGTCACTCCCCATTCCTCTGTCCCTTCACACCCTGGCAACCACTAATCTGTTTTCTGCCTCTGGAGATTTATCTGTTCTGGATATTTTATATAAATGGAATTGTACAATATGTGGCCTTTTATGGCTGGCTTTCACTTAGCTCAATGTTTTCTATGTCTATCATATCTAGATTTTTTTAATGGAGATATCCTTTAAAAAAAATGCTCATGAACAAAAAGCACTCTCCTCAAGAATACCACTTCCCTGCCTCCCTATGTGTAACTGCCCTTAGTGATTGGCAATAGAGCTACCCAGACCTTTTAGATGAATGGAAGTTGATAGGAAACAATATGCTTTTATCCACCATATTCTGTTGTCTCCCCTTTTCCATCACTTGATATGAATGTTTGGAGGCACCTTAGATTTTCTAATCACTCTCAAGATTTAGGAAAGGCTCATTTTTCAGAAATTGAAATATTCCATCTAAATCAAAACTTCAGTCTCTCATCCAGTCAGCACAGCCTGACCTGTGGACCAGCTATTCTCCTGCCCTGACACATCCCACTCCCACTGCACACTCTGCCTCCTCCGATGCTTCTGTAAGTTCCTTCAGAACCCACCTCCTGTGTCTAGCCTACTCACAGCCCTCTCCAGCAGGACCAGAGAGGAGGGCATTGCATACACCATTCCACTGGACATGCTGCCTGACTTCTTAGGGCTACTCCTAGTTCCTGCTTTGGCACTATGCTGCTGGGACCCTCTAGCCTAAGAGGCAGCCTTCTTAGGTAGCTGGTCAACATGCCCATAGGAAATCTGTAACAACAGAAGGTACTTTCCATATCTGTGACCATCCCGCCCCCTTTAAATGGCCCTTGCAGTTTCAGGGAAATTTCCAGATTGAATCCACCATCCAAGGAATAGCCTCCCTTGCCTCCAGGATGCAGCTGTTTGATCTGTCTCTGCCAATGGGTTGGAGCTGTGGTTTCCAGAACTTGGAAGGGAGAAGGAGAAAATGCTTGTGTGGTGCCACAGCATCAGTGATACTTTGGCTGGAGCAGTGCCCGGGTCTGCTTGGTGATCCTGACCATGCAGTTTCTATGCTTGGCTCTCTGGCCCACTGCAGGATTCAGTATCCTTTAAAAATCCATGCTCTGCTGGGGCGCCTGGGTGGCTCAGTTGGTTAAGCATCTGCCTTCAGCTCAGGTCACGATCCCAGGGTCCTGGGATTAAGCCCTGCATTGGGCTCCCTGCTCTGCGGGAAACCTGTTCCTCCCTCTCCCCCTCCCCCTGCATGTGTTTCCTCTCTCGCTGTCTCTCTCTCTATGTCAAATAAATAAATAAATAAAATCTTTGGAAAAAAAATCCATATTCTGCTTAAACTATTAATTTTCACTGAGAACTTTGGTGCCATATCCTTGCTTAGTTGGTAGCTAAGGACAGGCTGCTCCCATCACTGTCCTGTGTCCTCACCTGGCCATCTCCCACTGCCCCAGCCAGCCTGGGAGTCTAGCATGCATTTTTCTAGCTTTCTCCAACGGACTGTGGGGAGTAGTCGTTACTGGACCAGCTTGACCATCTGTTCCAAATAGATGGTCTGGCATCTTTCTTTAGAAAATGTGAGCGCTTACCATGTTTATCCTTAACTTTAGGGCATCTACAGAGCTCTAGAACAATAGGAAAGTCTGCTTCCACACTCTGTCATACACATATTTTCTACATATTTTTCATAAATGGGGATCATCATATATGTTCTTTTATCATCTTTTTTTTAGTTAATGTTACCTTGCAGACAACTTTCTGTGTTAATGACAACAGTTTTCATTAGTTTCAGTAGCTCATCCATTTTTTTTTAAAAATCAACCATGTTGCTGAATGTATAATAAACAAACAATAAAAAGCACTCACTTAAATGGACACTGCAACCATCACCAAAACTAAGACTTAGAATGCTTCCATTAGGGGCACCTGGGTGGCTCAGTGGGTTAAAGCCTCTGCCTTCGGCTCAGGTCTTGATCTCAGGGTCCTGGGATCGAGCCCCGAGTCGGGCTCTCTGCTCAGCAGGGAGCCTGCTTCCCTTCCTCTCTATCTGCCTGCCTCTCTGCCTACTTGTGATCTCTGTCTCAAATAAATAAATAAGATATTAAAAAAAAAAAGAATGTTTCCATTTTTCCAGAGAGTTCCCTCATATCCCTTTGCAGTCAGTCCTTTCCAACCCTCAGCTCTAGGTGACATACATCCTTTTCAGTAGCTATATAACAATCCCAGAATATATGAGTTCCTTATTTATTTAACCAATCTCCTATTGATAGACATTTATGTTGCTTTCAATTCATAATTTTATTGATTCTGTGTCAACAAATATTTTTGGAGCATCTGCTACGTGCTAGGCATGGTGCTAGTAAAATAGTGATCCAACAAACTTACATTGTGTGTGTGTATATTTAATAGCTTATTTCCTTAAAATCTGTCTCCTAAAAGTATAATTGCTGGGTCAAAAAGTGCATGTTAAAATAATTTAGATAAATATTACCAAATTGCCCTTCAGCAAATTTGCAATAATTTACAGTCCTATCACTAGTGCGTGTGAATGGCCATTATTCCCACACCATCATCAATACTAGGTTTTATAAATCTTTCCCACTCCATTAGGAGAAAAATGGTTTGAATTTATGTATTTTTGTTTATTTACTGATAAGGTGGGCCATCTTAGGGTCTGTGACTTTTATTTGTTTTATGGAAATAGCCCCAGGAGCCAGCCTCCCTAGTCTTCACCCCTCAGAGTGAGGCTGTGGCTGGGCTCTCTATCCACTGAGCTGGAAGGATGTGCTATCCTGTTGGAAGCTTGATGCAGGTCACCCTTTGGTTTCTGAGAACTCCCTACGGGACTCCCCCTTGAACAGCCACTTTGGAGAAGGCCCCTCAAGGCTAGCATTGGCCCTGGTCTCTTCCGTGATTGGACCTGCCCCTGCAGGTGCACCTGAGCAGGTCTACACCACTTAGAAACTGGTCCATAGGAGCAGATGGTAGAGCAGGTAGGGCCGTGCTCTGTCAGCCCACCTCTGCTGCCTGGGGGCACTTGCTGATAATGCAGGAGATTAAAGTTGCCTCCAGTGTGGCAGCCACCTCTCCTGGCTCTCCCAAGAGACTTCCGTCACCCTTCCAGATTTAGGAGTCTCAGGGATATGGCTCTTTATGACTCCCCGGGTTGCTTCTTTCTTGATGGACAGGACGTTATGGTCTGAATTCCCCTTTTGTACTTTCACATCTGCACTCCCTCTCTCCCTTCCCTTGGCTTTTTGGTCATTTAGTAGCAGAAGGAAGAGTTTGTAAGGAGGCTTCTAGACTGCTTTCTTCCTCAGCCATCCTTATATTTAGTTTATATTTTTGTCTTCTTATGTTTTAAATGTTCAATATTAATAATAACCCCACATTCACCATCTTCAGTGCTAACACTGAATTAATGATTTCCTGGTATTAAAACCATTAGGGTCTTCCAGTTGATGCACAGATTTAATGTGACAGTATGTAAGTTTTCTTGTCAACAAGCTGTTACTAAATTGTGTACATTATATCGAGGCTTCTTAGAGACAATGGTACGTGGTTGTAACAGTAAAAATTTCTCACATGCCATACTACTTTGCCGCCTACCAGGATCAAAGGAAATACTATGACGGTGCCTGAGGCGGGTCTGTCACCTCATCCCATTGGCAATACTGGGCTCTGACTAAGGAATTTTCCCAGTTTCCATACCTCTGTCCCATTAAGCCTGTACTGTGTTATAAGCCCAGTTTGGGTCTTAAGAGTTGTTTTATTGTGTTTTCTGAGCCTGGATGTAAACCTTGTTGAGAGTGTCTGTAGTTTGTTCTGAGTGGAGGGCAGATAAGAAAGGACTGTTGAGGCTGGAGAAATGGACACAGGACCCAGAGCTTCTAGAGATGATGGAGGATTTTCCAAGTGTAGACAAGCTGGGAATGGCAGTCGGTTCACAGAGGGTTGGCAGGAGAGGGGACTGGAATGAACTGAGGCCCGGAGATATTTGTGTAATTAAAGAGACTCTAATTGTGGTTCTTGAAGGAGGGGCATAAAAGTACAGCCAGTAGGGGGTGGGTAAGTTAGGCAGGCCGGGTTTTCTCAGGTGGTCAGTCACCTGGGCTGCAAGGAAACTCCACTTCCTGGCTTCCTGGATCAGGATCACTAGAGTGGCCCAGGAATCTGCATTTTGGACAATCTCTACATGTGGTTCTCAGGCCCGATGCAACTAGATCCTCTGGTGGATACCATTGGTCTTGAGGCTGGAAAGCTGATGTTGTCTTCTTACTCTTGCCATTGACCAGGTAAGTGGTGTGGGGCAAGGCCAGGTCACAACATCCGTGTGAAGAAGCACTGCCTTTTCATTGTGCAGGCCACACTGCCTTCCTCCTGCCTTCCTCTTGCCAGACCTTCACTCTGTACTGCTCAGCACATGTCCCCTTCAATTGTTATTTCACATATTGCTGCTTTGGAACCTTCAATCTGATGAGATTGGAAACTTGAGAGCAGGGTTGGCCTTAGACCATGTTGTATCCCAGTGCTAAGCACCAAGCTTTGAACTTGCTGGGATCTCTCTAAATGCCTGTTATCTGAGGGGCCCTGACTGATAGAAAGGCATGTGGATACCCTGCCTTGCATTTGCTCCAGTCTCTACCCTTTTAAAATAAAAAATGTTGTCTAGAAGGAAGTGAAGTCTTTCTAGCATCCCAGGAGATGTCTATAGAGTACAGTTGCATAGCAACGTCATATAGAGTGATAGCTCCAGCTGGGAAGCTTCCAAAAAGACCTAGGTTATCCAAAGAGAGGTATTAGTGAGTGGCACTTCTCCCCAAATCATGACCTAAACCAGAGAACCAGCTTTGTGCCAATGAGCACTATGCCATTGGTGTTCAAATGGGACATTGGCCAACATTTTGACCATTGTCATCACAAAGACCTGTGATCCATGAAAGGACACCTGACTCTCCTGGGAGTGAGGACAGGAGAGCACAACAGTGGAGGGGACTACTTCAGGACATTCTGGTGTCACCTTCTGACAGTGTCTGGTGATGTTATGGGCACTGTCTTATATATTGGTACACTGAAGTTGTGAAAAAGAGGGTGGCTCTTCCTAAAATTCTTCTCCTTTGATAAGATATCTAGTTGGTCAGGAACTGTATCTAGTTTAAGCTTGCCATATTTTTACCCATTCTCTTTGCCAGCTTGTCAGTCCTGGCAGTAGGCCTGGGGTGGGTTCCCAAGAGAACCCAGAAACTGGTTATTTGATTGGTTTGCTTTGGATGGTTAGGGTTTATGGCACAAGGAAAAAGGTAGGATTCTGAGGGTTGACTGTTGCTGAAACAACACATAGGAATACTTTGACAGGATGGTCCCTAAGTCAACTGAGTATGTTGTGGCATAAAAGTACGTATTATTAGTTTTGCTTTCATCCTTGTCTCCTGTTCTCACTCCAGAGCTCCATGGGAAGGGGGTGTAATTAAGCAAGTGTTCACAGCCACCCTTAGCAGCTTGTGAATGATTAAGACTCTTCCCTCAAAGAGTTATGCTGGAGTATGAATTATTACAGTCCTTGGGAAAGCAATCTTGTTTTAACTGTTAAAATTTTAAATATATACTCTTCAGTCCACTAGTGTCACTCCTGAGACTCTATCCCATACACGGAAAAATAAATACAAATTGAAATATTTATTTTGAGGATGTTTATCATAGCATTTTTCACAGTGGCCTAAAAAAAAATTAGAAACTGCCCATCAGTGGGCAAATTGTTAACTAAATTATGGCCCATTCACACCATGAATCCTATACAGCCATCAATTAAAGAATGAATTTGACTTTTCTGCTTTACTTGGGAGACGTTGTTGAGAGTGGACTTGGAAGATATTGAGTAGGAAAAGCAAAAAGTAGATAAGTATGAATAATGCATATTTTTTAAGATTTTATTTATTTGACAGAGAGAGAGATCACAAGTAGAGAGAGAGAGAGGAGGAAGCAGGCTCCCCACCTAGCAGAGAGCCCGATGTGGAACTCGATCCCAGGCCCTGAGATCATGACCTGAGCTGAAGGCAGAGGCTTAACCCACTGAGCCACCCAGGCAGCCCCGAATAATGCATATTTTTGAATAAAGCAAACAACTTTGTACAATTATATAAGCACAAAGAATAGTTAGGAAAGACACATATAGGTTTAACATGGTTATGTTGTTGGGGGAGGGGAACAGTAAAGCAGGTTATATGGGGGAAGCAGGCACCACTAAAAACTTTAATTTTTTTTTTTAAGATGTCTGGGCTTTTATTCTGTAATGTTTCTAAAACTGTGTCCATTAAATGCAAACAAAAAAGGAAGAAGTCTTGGCAGAACAGGATAAGTGATGCACACTTGATGATCAGATTGATTTTAAATATTATTCATGCCATATAGACTAGTCCATGCTCTAGCTGTTTCTATGGATTGAGCCTTGGTCTTCCACTGCTCTGCTACATCGTTTGCTAATGGATCATCCGGATTGGGAGCACTTAACAAAGCCTGGATCGATACCAGAACTGTGGGAATCTGCAGTGCTGGGGACCACTTATCTTTCAAAATATCTAAACATATTCTTCCCAACTTGTCTTCATTAGGATGATAAATTTTGGTCATGAAACATACTTTAGGGGCTGCCATTGGGTATTCTTCTGGTAGGAATAGTTCAAGCTTAAAAGTCCCTCCCTCAAAGGGGGAATCCTGAGGGCCAGCAATGACCACATGAAAATAACGGTTGTTGCTCTCATCTGGTTCTGCTTTAATGCCAGGAACTGGTTCTTCCAGCAAACACTGGGTTTCCTTGATAATCCGGGGGGCGGGCCGGCCATCTTGTCAGATCCCGAGTTCAGCCTCTGGTCTCGACTCTGGCTCCGCTCGCCTCACGCACAAGTGGAAGTCCAGAGCTCCCTAAAAACTTGAATTTCATGACAAGCCATTTATGTAGAGTTGTATATGTGCATGTGTGTATATGTAAGAATTAAGAAATCAGAAAAAAGTATAGATCTTTGCCTGTTGACCAGAAAGGATGTCCACTATATATTGGTAAGTGATAAAAGTAAACTGCAGAGTTGGTTTTATTTTGTAAACACAAACCCACAAAAATTAACCTGTAGTTGTGAGTATATGTTTGCATGATTCTGAGCAAGGATTTCTACACCTGGGTGTAAACACAGGGACCTCAGCTGAGATGTGAAAGGTGAAGATGGAGGATGCAGGGAAATTTCATGCTTTAAAAATATACATCTTTGTATTTTATGTGTTGCAGTGGACATTTGTCTATAATGTATCAGTAATCTATTGCCACAATAATACCACATAATATTCTACCCCCAAAATTTGGTGGGCTTAAAAAAAAACAAACCTTTCCTTGACAGATGGCTGAACGTAGAGGGGGATTGTGCCTGACAGTGTGAGGAATCATTAGTTGCTTAATATTTATAAAGAGGTTCAGAGCTTTGAAAACACTCTTGTAATGTTTCATAATTCTCACCTTTTTGAATTTTAATTTCCATCTATGCATCTGTCTATCTATGCCTCTCTGTCTCTATCACTAGCCCACAGGTTTCTGGAGTACAGTGACCATGTCTCATTTATCATGATAATGTCAATGTTTGGTATTGTTCCTGAAACATGGAAGATGCTAATCAAGAACTCAATAATGAATTTTTTTAAAAAACTATTTAGCTCATGAGTCTGGGTTGGCAGTTTAGGCTCGGCACAGCTGGGTGTTTCTTCTGGTCTTGACTGAGCTCACTCAGGGGAACAGCTGGCTGTTGGCAGGCCTTGACTGAGGCAACTGGACGTCCTGCAGCAGGTGAGCTCAGCTGTGTATGTTGTCATGGTGATCCGCAAGAAAGAGGGCCAGCCCATTTTTTATTCTGTTTCTCTGTAGTTCCCCAATATATCAGCAAACATGAAGCATGGTCATGTGATTGGGCTGGCTGATTATGGAACCTGAAAAGTCTAGCCAGGAGAGCCAGTGGTATAAGTTGGAGTCTAAGTCTGAGAGCAAAAGACTGATGATATCCCAGCTCAAAGACAGTGAGGCAGAGAGAAAGAATTCTTTCTACTCGTAGTCTTCTATTCAGGCCTTCAACAGATTGGACGAGGCCCACTTGTATTGGGGAGGGTAAACTACTCTACTCAGTATACCAATTCAAATGTTAATCTCATCCAAAAACACCCTCACCAGGGGTGCCTGGATGGCTCAGTTAATTAAGCATCCAACTCTTGGTTTCTGCTCAGGTCGTGGTCTTGGGGTTATAGAATTGAGTCCTGCATTGGGTTCCATGCTAGGCATGGAGTCAGCTGGAGATTCTTTCCCTCTCCCTCTGCCCCTACCTCTGCTCATGCTCTCACACACACACACACACACACACACACACACACACACACATTCTCTCTCTTTCTCTCTAAAATAAATAAAACCTTAAACATACAGACATACCCTCACAGACATACCCAGAAATAATGTTTAAATATCGTTTTATGTGTCTAGTTGACACATAAAATTAACCATCACAACCTCCAATCTACTTGGACAAATCCAGTCACATAGCCAAACCCAGAGACAGGGCAATGAAAAGTTATGAGACTACCTTGGTCCATTCAGGCTGCTGTAACAGAATACCAGAGACTGGGTGACTTCAACAACAAGCATTTCTTTCTCTCTGTTCTGGAGGCTGGGTAGTCCAAGATAGGTGATGGTAGATCTGGTATCTGGTGAGAGCGCTCTTCCTAGTTTGCAGATAACTGTATTCTTGCTGAATCTTCACGTCACCAAGTATCTCTTCCTTTGAGTGTACTAATCTAATTCATGAGGGCTCCACCCCCAAGATCTATCCAAAGACCCACATCTTAATACCACCATGCTGCGGTTAGGATTTCAACATAGAACTCAGGAGGTGGAGAGAAACAGGCTGTAACAAAGGGGCATTGATATAGGGAAGGTAAATAATGGGGGCCACTTTTACATCATGCCATTTGTAGTATGGAAGTATTGAAGAAAGAGGACTTTTTCCCTCCATTTAACTAAGAATTGTCACTTACCTGGTGTCATGAGGATTTAGCAGCAAAATTAACTATATCTGGGTTCATAACATAGTTAATATCACATAAAGCAAAATATTGCTTTGGGGATTTGCAAGGTGTGGCATAAATACTTAAGATTTGCCTGATCCAGGTAAGGGATAATGGGACAACCATTACACCCCTGCTCATTCTTGGCACTTCCCAAAACCATAGATAATAGAGTTTCCCGGAAGCTCTGCAGAGTTCCAAAGAGAAAATGACAGCAGGTCTGGGCTGAGGAGTGCCTGCTAAGTGGCATTCTTTCCTATCCAGGCCAGTTAGGGGTAGGGAGGCCATGAGGGGATCCTTTGTCCATCAGGGACATGAAATGTTCAATTTAGGGAATGTTTGTTAGGAAAAAATTATTGAGAGGAATGAAAAGGTTATGATAATGGTCCTCTTGATTTTCTTCTTGGAATATCCAAATAATTTGGGATGATGGGATCTAGTTTTGTGTGATCATACTTGGTGAGACTGATAATAATTGATAGGCTGCATGACTATCTAAGTGAAGAGGAGCAAACACAATAGAAAGTTAGAGGCATCCATAGGACACTTACTACACCTAGAAAAGAGAGCCACTGTGGGCTACCTGTCCACTCATTTGATAGCTGAGAATTTTGCAATAGACGGGAGATTACGGTGGGAGAAGGCTTGGGTACATGATTGATTGTCTTCATTTTAGTTCCTTGTTAATGGAGCAAGGTATTAATGGATCAAGGTAACAACAAGGATGACTTTGTGCTGTTACACAGAAACTTTTCTCATTCAGCACAAAAAACACAACTTTCTCCTCCTGCGGGTGTGGAACATAATGTCTGTGAAAGGTGCCCCAGTGCTCAGTGGCTTCTCACTGGGAACAGATTCTACAGCAAGCTTGATGATGTCAAAATTGAACCTCACACATCCAATGCTTTCTAAATAAAAGAAGAGCCCTGAGATTTTGTGAGAGTGCATCCTTTATATTTCCCGCCACCCAATTACCAATATTTGGTCAGTCTTATTTGGAGAGCTAGGAAACTTATGCAGCTGAGCCTCAGAACTGTATCAGAAGTATCCCAACCTGGCCTGGCAGTTAGTTACACCTGCAACAGCTCCTTCCCACTTCTTGCTGAAGAGAATGGAGATTTGTTTATGGAAACAATATGCCCAGCCCCAAGGGATGAACTATGACTGAACTGGGCTCTCCTATCCGGCCTTACTCCTTTGGCCAGCTACCCATTGTCCCAGGCTTCTTCAGGAGATATCAGGAGATGTCCCAGGCTTCTTCAGGAGATGTTGGCTAGAGGGCTTGGAAAGATAATTCCTGCATAATAAAATATCAGAACTTTGTGAGGAGAAAGCCTTTGGTTCTTTCTTCCTGTTGGGGAGCTGGCATGCAAGGTGGGGCTGCAGCAGCTATTCTGGCAACCATAGGGCAATAAGTGTGAGTAAGCACAGAGGATTGGGGAAGGATGGAAAGGGTTTGAGTCCTTGGTGATATCTCAGAGCCACTGCCTTCAGGCTTCTTGCGAGGTAAGATCATTAAAAGTCTTTACTGCCTGAGTCACTGGTAGTCAGATACTCTGTTATTGCAAATGAAAGTATTTCCAGCTGATAAACCTGGCCTCCTTGAGCCTGGCCAGGGTAGATTTTGCTGACAGCTCCATCATATAAGCTTTGCAACCAATCAGCTCCACCTGCAAAATAGGGATTAAAAGGCCATCTTTATCCATTGAGGTCGCCAAACTGTGGAAGGAACCAAGATGCCCTTCAACGGACGAATGGATAAGGAAGATGTGGGCCATATACACTATGGAGTATTATGCCTCCATCAGAAAGGATGAATACCCAACTTTTGTATCAACATGGACGGGACTGGAAGAGATTATGCTGAGTGAAATAAGTCAAGCAGAGAGAGTCAATTATCATATGGTTTCACTTATTTGTGGAGCATAACAAATAACAGGGAGGACAAGGGGAGATGGAGAGGAGAAGGGAGTTGAGGGAAATTGGAAGGGGAGGTGAACCATGAGAGACTATGGACTCTGAAAAACAATCTGAGGGTTTTGAAGGGGCGGGGGGTGGGAGGTTGGGGGAACCAGGTGGTGGGTATTAGAGAGGACATGGATTGCATGGAGCACTGGGTGTGGTGCAAAAGCAATGAATACTGTTACGCTGAAAAGAAATAAAAAAAAATTTTTTTTAAAAAGACCATCTTTACCTCAAGTAGTTTCTGATTCAGAAGATCAAAATGTGGTCTATGGATCAGCAAACAGTATCCCCTCAGAATTTGTTCAAAATATTAATCTCAGGCTCCCACCCTAAACATACTAAGAAAGTTTGTGGATGGGGCCAGTAGTTTTCCAGGTGATTCTGGTATGATGGAAAGTTTGAGAACCATTGATATATATAATAGAGAGTCAAATGGAGTGGTTGCATGTCAGACACCTGGGGAACTTCAAGATTGTCAAACTCCACCTGCAGAGTTATGATTCAGCAGTTCTGCAGTATAGCCTATGAATTTATGCGTCCCAAAAGGCCCCCAGGTGATTCTGAGTAAACCAGCCTTGGAAACCAGTGGGATGCATATGAAAGCAGGTCACGTATGCCAAGGGGCTAATACACAAGTAAGGGATGAGGAATTGATCAGGGTGCCTCTGGGGGTAGGTGAACTGTATTACGGACTTTTTCACCTGACAAGTGAGGGAACTGACCACTTGATCTTAGAAGCCTTTTTCAGCTTTAAAATTCCTAGGATGCCAGCCTGAATTTTGCAAATCTGGCTGGAACAAGCAAATGATATTGGTAATTACAAAGGCTGTTGAGCAACAAGTGGATTTTACTAAAGTCAAAAAATCAGGCTCACTACCCACCATAGCCAGACCCTGTAAATCCAAAACAGGTTTTCTCTTCTGCTTTTACCAGGTTTATGAGACAGCAGGTTTGCACTTCAAATGTTCATTTATAGAGTGCTAGACTACACCTGCTTTGTGCTAGGCTTGTGCTTTGGGGTTATTTTATTTGGAGAATATTGTTTTTAAATAACATCACCTTCAGGGAGCTTGCTTTCTAAAATGTGCTGCTTGTTAAGGATCAAAACCACTGACTGAAGCAGCCTACTCACTGCCCATCCAAATATGATTTACTCTCTGTCCTGCCTCATCTTTGCCTTCTACTGGAGATGCCAATCATTTCTTACCCACCCCCATATCTGTTTTTTAGGAAACTACCATCCCGCTTACCAGGGATTCTGTTCCTTCACTCAACTCATGCCACGTTAGTTAATTCCATGATGCTGTGGAAAATTTAAAAAACAAGCAAACAAACAACAACAAAACCCTCGTTGACTGAGTTTGGAATGTAACAAGATACCAGTAAATCAGTCAATAAAAGGAAAAGTTAAGCATTTATCCTTTTCTATGACTGTATCTTAGGGTAGGTAATCAAATAGTTGATAAGGAAGAGTTTGTCTTCATATAAGCTGGTAAATGGAAAAGGCATGATAAAATCAATATGCCCCTTTTGCAAATCCTAATGAATTTATGGATCTAGGAAGTGATCACCAATGGCTGTTACTTTCACGAAAAGAAGAACAAGAAGACATGTATCTCCTGAGGAAAGTTATAACACTGCCTACATAGAGAAAAAAGAAAAGAAAAGAAAACTGAATCTGATTAAAGTCCCTGTAGATTAACTAAAATTTGCAGGAAAGGTAGAGGACAGAATCATGGCATGAAAGGGATACAGTTACCATAACCCTTACTGGGAAACTTTCCAGGACCAATGACCCAGCTTTTCCAATAAATTGCAGGGGGAAACATTGTATAGAGGGGAAAACCTACATATTCACTGAGAATTAAGGGTCATATTAACCAATCATAATGTTGGCTTCTGATTCAACAAACCTTAAAAACTATAGGATAAATAGAGAAATGTAAACAATGCCTGGATATTTAATAATGTTAAGAAAATATTGCTGACTTAGGAGCAGTGATAGTTTTGTGGTTTTGTCTTTTAAAGGGAATCCTTATTCTTTAAGCTACATATTGAAACTTTTACAGATGATTGAAATGACATAATCATGAGGGGTGGGGATGGACAGGGATATGGAGAACACAAGACTATCCATGAATTGATAACTGTTGAAGTTGGTGATGGATAACTAGAAATTCATTCTGTAATTCTTCATAATTCTATATATTTGAAGTTTTTCTTCCCAAATAGTCCAAGAATCTTTAAAAGTCATTTTCATTTCTGTTTCTGTTTTATACCGGCCATACTATATTAGTACAGTAGTTCATCTTTATTACTTACAGAACTCCCAGTTTTTTCTCATTCTTCATGACTAAGGGCACACAAATTTTTGAGTTTTATGTGTTTCAAATTTGACAGCCCAACCAGACTGGGAGGTCCATAAACGCAAAGATCTTCCTTTTATATCTTTCACAGGGCTGATAACTTTTTGCAGCCTGTAGAGTACTCACTAGGGAATACAGCTTGTTAAAACACCATTCTGGAAGAGGTCATTGCTCACATGGTCTCCCATTTGTGCATACCCTGAGCCTGACATCACTGAGGCAGAGAACAGAGAAGATTAAGAACAGAAAAGATTAAGAACAGAGAATAGAAAAGATTAAGACCGAATATGTCTCTATTATAGGATGGACACCCGTACAAAGCTTACTGTACAATTAATACCCAATTCCAAATACCATAAAGGAGAGCTTTGATTCTAATGTTTAGAACCTTCTTACTAAGGTATACTAAGGTAAGGGGAAACCCTCAGCAGGGGGTGTTAACAAAACCCCTATCCAAATTCTCCCCGCTCTCATCTCTTGCTTTTTGGGCCCCTCATACAGCTATTGTGGAAACAGTGGCCTCATATATGAAGGCCCTTCTAATTTTAGAAAGTTCTCTATCTCTCCTCCAGTTGCTCTAAGACATTCCCAAGATTACCTCAATTACCTTTAACTTCAGCTGTCATTTCTTAATTATACAGAACTTAAGGGAGCTTCCCCAGTTTGCAGATTTACCATCCATCTTCTGGTCCTGGGAGTGCCTATGCCTTTTATGTGATGTCATACTTCTTTTGTCTCTCGGGTTCAAGTGTCTCTGCTTGCTGAGCTTTGGGACTGGGAGAGGGGCTTTCTCTCATGGTGATGTCTTGCAGCAAAGGCGGTTTGCAGCAGAATGCAGTATCCACAAGAATTGCCCCTTGGAGCAACCTCTTTTATAACGTGTACAGAATCACCCAGAACCCAGCTCTGTCTCTTTGTGTACCCTCTGCCAGATTGTTACTGTATCTTAGAAGACGTCCAGGTGGTGCCATGGTGCTGGTTTATAGAAAAGTGTATTCTGTTTACTTAGTCCAGATTTTAAGAGGAAACCTTACACCCAGCCGTCCACATGCTTCGGAATGTGCTCAGATTCAACAGACCATACAACTTAAATTGATTAAATAATACTTGCGATAATAAAAGCCAGCACTACACACCAGGCACTATTCTAAGTGTTTCATATGCATTAATTCAGTTAGTTAGTTCTATTATCACTCTTACCTTTTAGGTGGAGAAACTAAGGACAAAGGGGTTAAGTAATTTACCCAAGGTGACAAGGCTAATAAGTGGGAGCTAGGCTTTGACCCCAGGCAGTCTTACTCCAGGATGTGCTGCCTCTCTCGTTGTGGGAAAGCACTTGAGATTTTTGAGATTCCTAAAGCTGGAGTATAAAATTACCCTGGTTTGCTTATGCATGCTGGAAAAGTGGAAAGAACTATAGATGAAAATTTAGAAAACCTGGGGTCCAGTCTGGTTTCTTCCGTCATCTATGTGTGACACACAAAAGTGATTTTGTCACTCTGGACATATTTATTCATCTCTAAAATAGAGAGTAATTCTGCCTGTTCTTACCCTCAAGAACATAATTGTACAAATCTGTTCAACATATACTTTGTTCAAACATAACTTTGAAGAAAAGTGCTATATTGAAGAAAGTTCTAAGGACTTCCATTTTTAGAAGAGTTTAGGAGGACTTAGGTTTGACATCTGAGTGTAATAAATTCCTACCATTCGATTATTTGTTTTCAAGGTACCATTCTGTATGTCTTTTAAGAACTAACGTTTAGCAATGCTGACGGCAGGCTTCAAGACGGCTGACCCCCAGTAGACACCAAGAAAACCCATGGCTCTGGGAGCATCTTTCAACATGACCAATCCACAGTAAGTAACAGGTGGGATCTCTGCTCTGGGGATGATGAGTTAGTACCTCAGAATCGTGGGTGCAACCAGGAGCTCCTTCCTCAGCCCTGGGAAGATGGAGGAGCTCCAGGCAATTTTGCCCTCAAGCCTGAAGTTAAAATTACATGTTAAAAATCAGCTCTTTCTCTGAGTTTCCTGACCAATATCATCTCTTTTTTTGGTTTAAAAGAGCAGAGGAATTTTGTAGCCCAAAACTGTTGCTATAAATCTTCCTTAAGACAAGGATCTTCGGATTCAGACAACCACTATACACACTTCCTTTAGCAGGAGGCCATAGAAACTGGGGGAAACTTCAAAAGCAAACCTCAGGAAGATTAGGACATGCTTAAGGTAAATTAACAAAATGGGAATTGCAAGGAAGTTTAGAAATCATGAGAGGGTTTCTAAAAGCAGGCTTTAAGGGCAGAACTCTTAAGGCAGAAGTGCTTTCATTTCCCAAATCTGAGATGCCATGTGGACCACCACTTCTTACCAAACACCAGCAAAGTCGTCACTTATTTTGTGTTTTGCAACTCACTGGCAAAAATACCAAGATGGGAACAGCATTCTTTCTGTCACACTGCATGGCCCCAGCCTGCCTAGCTATGGGGCTGGCTGCTGTCATCATGGAGCAGGAACCCATTATCTCTTGCCCACAGTAATGCTGTGTAACAATGAACTGTGGTACCTGTGTAGAATACAGTAGTCAGTATTTATTCCTCCATGTGTGGGGTAGCCAGCTAAATAGCTGCTGATCTGGAATCACTCTTCAACATGGGGCTTGGCTTGCTGTCAGCTGATCTGCATGAAACTGGACTCTGCTCATCCTCCCTTAGGCTAGGCTGGTCACCTTCCAATGGCAATATCGGAGGTACAGGATAAATTGAAACTCCTTTTCATGTTTCTGCCTATGTCATGTCTGCTAACATCCCCTTGACCAAAACAAATCATAAAACTGAGCCCAGCATCAAGGGTGGAGAATCATAGTCTTCCTTCTGATGGGAGGAGCTCTGCAGGGTCCCATGGTTGAAAGGAGAGGCTGAAGAAAAGGGCCATTAATACACATTGTCCATCATAGTGTTCTTCATATCTGAGACCAGAGTCTAGTCTCAACACCCAGGCTATGAACTGTGGGACCTTCGCTCTCACCAAGGAAGGCCTTGTTTTCTCCTACGGAGATGACCACATGAGCAGAAATGGTGCTGGGCTGCTGTAATCACTGGCAAGGGGGAAAGAGCAAAAAGTCAGGAAGGATGAAGTAGGCTGTACCCTGCTGCTCAAAGCCACATCCTGTTAGTCTCAGAAATTCACTCCAGCCCTCTGAATAGCCCATGGGTCAGAAAGTTCTCTGTGTCCAGTAAGCTACCCATAGCTTCCGTGAGTAGCCCAAAAGAAAAGAGAACAAACTCAACTCAGCATCAACTTTTTTGGAAACACCTGGAGGAGCCAGGATTCCCTACCAAACACCCACACTTTTATTTCAATTGTCGAGAAACACAGAAGTCTCACATCCTATAACTGTTCCTCCTGAAGATCTTGAGGCATTTTGTAAATGTCACACAATGATGAGTACTACTCTCTATGCTTGACAGGTAGCAAAAAGCCAAGGTTTAAATAAGACCTACCAAAGAGAATTGGGGCACTGGAAATTACTTGGTGAATCCAGGTGGTTTAGGCTGCCAACCCGTGGCATTCAGATAAAAATCCCTCTTTTTCCTCAGTTATCTGGATGATTCAAGCAAGAGAACAGCAGACAGATTCAGCTCTAAACTTCCTCGATAACTGCCGCTGTGTATGACTGGTTAGAATTCAGTGATGGTTGGGAAGGAAAAGTCTGGAACTTAGAGGTCCCCACCCACGTGTAGGGACTAGTCCCTGCAAAGCTCCTCCGCTATGCTCCATGTCTCTTCTCCACATCAGACGCTAGGGTGAGAATGAATGGCCCTTAGGAAGCCTCTGTTTCACCTCCTTGTGTTTCAGTTGGAGAAGCTGAGGCTCCAGAACGTCAGCATCAGAGTCAGCACCAGAGCCCAAGAGCAGCGCCAAGACTGACTGCCACCCCAGTTTTAAAACTGGCCTCTCGATGTTCCCCCGGATATTTCATCTCTACTCCTCTCCACTCATGCCATTTTTCTTTCTGAACTTCATTGTTTAGCCAGAAGCATAAGACCCAGCCCCTCAGATTCTACAGGTTAAGAGAGGGTCAGGGATGTGTTGGGGGACCAAAGATGGCACCCCAGGAAGTTAAACCAAAGTGCTCTTACCCAGCATCTCTCCACAGGGTCTCTGCTGGTGTTTGGACAGGACACTGCCACGCTGCCGGATATGTAATCCTCCAGTCCCACTGATGTCAGTAGTGGCTCCCTGTGGTCACTGTGCCAGGCAGACTGCCACACATCTGCTGGGAGCAGTGACGTGGGCCCTCAGTGAATGGGCACACAGTGATGGGAGCATGCAGTGATGTAGGCGACAGGCAGCTCCATGGAAGTTTGATCAAGTGGCCTCCATTTCCTATTCTCAGCCTTAAAAGGGGAGATGTAATAGGACCAGTTTGTGTAGGAAGAGAGTGGTAGCCAGGGACAGCTGTCCTCTGCTGTCCTCACTGTCCAAGGCCCACACGGTCTCTCCAGGTCAGTTCCCCAACCACCAGAAGGACGTCCAGTCACATACAGAAGCCTCTTCCCTCTTGTGGTACAGAGAGTAGGAACATTTCAGAGAACCTTTACAGAGAAACCCAGGAGACAGTTTAAAAAGAATTTATTACTTCGGGGCGCCTAGGTGATTCAGTCAGTTAAGCGTTTGACTCTTGGGTTTTGGCTCAGGTCACAATCTCAGGGCCCTGAGACGGAGCCCCAAATTGGGCTCCCCACTCAGCAGGGAATTGGCTTCCCCTCTGTCTCTCTTTGCCCCTCCCCTTGCTTGTGTTCTCTCTCTCTCTCTCTCTCTCTCTCAAATAAATAAATCTTAAAAAAAGAAAAAGAATATATTACTCCCATATAAAGTATAGGGACCAAAAAAATCTGAAAAGTCTAACCCCTGGTTTTGCTGGTGGGCAGAATTTCGATCTGGGTCTATAGCCCCCTTGATAAGGATCTGACCTCCATAGCTCCTATTTGCAGATATGAACAATTCCTCCTAGCCTTCCTCCACCATTCTCCAACTGGTGGAAGAGACAGGGGCTTCAGTCCAGGCCCTTGGGTGGCCAGTGTGGAGGATTGGCGACCTCAAGCTTCCTCCACTCACCCCCAGCACAGCATGGATTCTGACGCATTCTTCTTTCTTCCCTTGGAGAGTAGAAGAATTACTTTGTTCCTGAAGGTTGACTGCCCTGTCGCTCTTCTCCCCAACTCAGGCCTGCCATAGAAGGAGGAATTTCTGAAGTTGAGATCATCTCCCAACAAGTAGACGAAGAAACCAAGAGCATTGCTCCTGTGCAGCTGGTGAACTTTGCCTATCGTGACCTGCCCCTGGCTGCGGTCGACCTCTCCACGGCAGGCTCACAGCTCCTGTCAAATCTGGACGAAGATTACCAAAGAGAAGGGTAGGTGCCGGGAGTTTTGAGTAGCTAAGAAGGCTCTTGCATAATCCCCCGAGTTTCCATGGGTACCTCAATGAGGCAGCACAGAGATTAGAGACCAGAAGTTCACATCAGCCACCCAAGTTCGTTTTCTCCTCAGACATTGCTTCCTCAGAAAAATGCTTTGGGCACAGAAATATCTGTACTGCTAGACAACCTCTTATGTGACATTTGCTTGAAACTCAGAGATTCATAAAATTGTTTTAGGACTGAATTGCTCTTTAAAGTCCCGTCCAACCTCCTTCCTGTACACTTGGGAACCAGGAGACCCACAGGGATTAGGGACTGGCCCAAGGTCACAGATCCCATACGGGGCGGGCTTGGACCGCAATGCCCATTATCAGTTAGCTCCTACCAGGGAAGAGGCTGGGAAGAAAGTATTATGCACACAGTAACATGCTGAGTGTGTAAGGGAATTTAGCAGCATTTAGCTGGGAACTATGCAGACATTAGCTGCTCTCTTTTCAGCAAGGACATGTAGGATATGCTAGTCCTTGATTCAGAGGAGTGGCCTCTACCGACTCCTACTTAGATTGTCAAGCAGGTTGGATGCCTTTGTTCCCCAGTGAATTTCTCATTAGCCTGGTCTGTCTTACAAACCTTCGGAAGGTGAATGGGTGTTAGAGCTAAATGAGGCAGGGAGACACACCAGTTCAATGCTCCCCTTTTATGTAGCGGAACGTGAAAGATGGGAACAGGTCCTAGGGTCTCCCAGCAGGTCAGACTTTTCTCAGCCCCACCCTGTTTCTCTTAGAGAATTTTAAACATCGGCCAGGACCTTTGGAGCTACTTCTGGGCCACTCTTCTTGCTCAGGTGTCTGTACATAGTGTGGAACATGCAGGCTGCTTTGAATATAAAAATGAAGGGTTGCTGGGTTATTTTAGAAGCAAATGAGAGGGCTTAGCTAAAGTAAAATTTGCAGAGCTTGGATTTTCTGTGTTTGTTTCCCATTAGGGGCTCTCCCATTTCCCCAGAGAAATTTCCTAACAATTGTGAAAACATACACCTTTTACAAAAACTGCACCCTTAGGGCTTTTTCTGAAAATATAATTTTCTCTAGGTATTGTGCATAGTAGAGTCAGGAGGATAGTGGGGGGAAAGGACAGGCAAGCAGGTGGAGATAGTGAGGGGATGCCTGGCACCCTGAGCACTGTCGGCACCTGTCTGAGGGGAGGACTGGCTTCTGGATCTCCAGATCCTTGAGGCCCCAAGTCAGGGCCAGTGTCAAGTCCTGCAGCCTGTGCTGTTGCACAGGCCCTGTGTCTGGTTTAATGCTTTGCTGCTGTGGCCTTGAAATTAATCAGTTTTGAAAAAGCCTTGCATTTCCACAACTTAGGTTGGGTACTTCCCTGAGCCCCCGGTCTCTGTGACACTGCATTCTGGTGGTCGGAAGTGGTAGTGCGGCTGGTAGCAAATCCCCATCTTTCCCAAGGACCAGTTTCACGCTCAGCCTGAGCCAGTGTTAGGCCCTTTTCAGGTCTGTGGTCAGAAGGTGTGGAGAGAAACGGGGGGCAGGAAAACCTCTAAGGGTTCTGGCTTGGGGTAGTGTGTCCATGGGCAGCCTCTGGGCTCGAAGTACACGCTGGCCTGCTCCCTCCCTGCCCCAGGGAGGGCGATGGGAGGCCTGCTTTGTCATTCCTGGTGCTCCTGAATTAGACCCCTGCAAGGTTTCTTTTGATTAGGGAGAGTACAAATGAAGTGCCCGCCGACGGAGAGGCTCTTGATTTGATTTGAGCCTTCAGGTGTGCCCGGAAAGCTGCAGCCCAGGAAGGGATTTGCAGGCTGCTTGAGCTCTCTCAGGTGAGGAACTGCCCTGGCAGTCAGAGGGCTTCCTGGAGTAAGGAAGAGCAGGCATGGGGCAGAAGCCAGGAGAAGAGGAAGTGAAACAAAAGCACACTGTGGAGGGGCCAGGCCTGTCTTCACAAGGCTTCTTGGCTCTTGCTGCATTTCCTGGGGTTTCCCAGAAAATCCAAGCTGGCCTTTTCTGAAACACCGCAAAACAAAACCTACAGTTCGGGTCAACCTTCCAAAAGGTATGACATAAGTCTTCAAAAATACCTCTTCTTCCTGTTACCAAACAAAATTTGGTTGAGTAAATTTGAAGATCTAACTGGCTTTTATTCAGTGATTCATGAATCAGGTGCCATGCCATCTAGCAGATAGAAAGGTCGTCTGAGGAGCTGAATGACACGAAAGATTTTCCCAGACAGAAGGAGGCAGCACAGGAGATTTATTCCAGGAAAGAGTGGTTTGTTCGGGCAAGGCCTCCTTCCATGCGGGATGGCAGGGTCTGTAAGGAAGATGACCTCACTGGTGCTGACCAGGGAATTCCAGGGGGACTGCTTAAAGATTATATTCCTGGGAGAGGCTGAAGCTACAATTACGTTAAGTGTTAAGTCTCAGATTGCTGATGTGGGGCTTAGCATGGGTGACTCCATTCTGGGCTTGTTATGTCTTTTTTAGAACTGCCAGAGGAAGTGTGATATAGATACATGAATGTTGTCTGTAGGAAGAGGAGACCTCAGGGACCCCAGCAAGAAAATGCCTAGGGACCCCACTGCCCTGCCATTGAGTTTTGAACTCAATAATGTCTCAGTGCTTTTACAATACCCAGAATCCGAAAGTGTTAGAGCTGGAAAAGACCTATAGAAAACATCTATGCTAAGTATTCTAATATTCCAGAGTCCAGAGAGTGCAAGGAACTTGCCCACGGTCACACATCAGCAGACTGAAACAGAGCCTGATCTCCTGGCTCCTGAGCCAGACCACTGAGCTTCTGTTTGTCACCTGGCCCTTTACAACATCATAGCTGTGACTGTGGTTAACATGGCTTGCCCATGTGACACCGCTGCGGCGTCAGATACTTTTTGCCCATGAAAGCCCTGTGAAGAATCAGTCGCTGTGATGTGGGTAAGCCCCCCCAGCCATGGGGAAGAGCCCGTCCCCACCAAGCTCCCTGCCTTTCCTAAGAGCCTGTAGTCCTTCTCATGTGCCTGCTTAGCACAGCCCAGACCGCAGCTCTCCACTCTGCTCTCTGCTCTTCCACACCCAGGCTGCGGAGGGCTCGGGGAGGAGAACCAGCCATCTGTGCAGATTGGCACCTTTGTCAGCTCAGGCTGCCACAACAAAAGACTGGTGCCTTAAACATCAGAAATATTATCTTCTCACAGTTCTGGGAGACAGAAGTCCATGATAAAGGTGCCAGCAGAGTTGTGGCTGGCGGGGATGCTTCAGCTTATAGATGGCCGCCTTCTTGCTCTGTCCTCACATGGCCTTTCCACATTACATGTGGGTAGAGGGAGAATGTGAGCTCTGGACTCCACCTCTTCTTTTTTTATTGTATTTTATTTCTTTATTACTAACATGTAATGTATTATTTGTTTCGCGGGTACAGATCTGTGATTCATCAGTCTTACACAACACACAGCGCTCCCCACAACACATACCCACCCCAGTGTTTCCACCCTGCAGGCCCCTCCCTGGCCTCGTGTAAACCTGATCACCTCCCAGAGGCCCCACCTTCAAATACTATCACACAAGAGGTTAGGGCTTCAATATAACATGGGGGGAGCGGGGCACAGATGTTCGACCCATAATAGCACATCCCCAAGACTCAACGTCTCTACTCTCAACTTGCTCTCGGTTCCGCCTGACCATGTCCCCCTGTGGTCCTGGCTGGCGGGTACTCCTGGTCCCAGGTGGTCATCTCAGATTGCTTCTATTTTCCTCAAGTCCCCCCTTGCCTTCAGCAGATGACCTCCTCTGTTCCTTCTTCAGAAAATAGAAATTGTTCCAGTGGGCCTGCACCCCACCCCTCATCCTTTGAGAGCCCCCCTCATCTCGGAGCTCTGATCCCCTTCCCCTCCCACCTTCTAAATGTGGTTCCATCAGTTACATTCTCACCCTGATTCACCACACACTCTGGTCTCACATTCTCCCTTGACTCTGTGTCCCTTTTAGCTGCCACCCTCTCTCTCCTCTTCGTGTCCAAACTTCCTGAAAGCCTCATCTGCACTTGCCACGTCCCTTTTCCTCCCAGTCATTCCTCAGCCTGCACAGTCCAGCTTGAGCCCCATCTGCGTAGTGGTCTGTCCCGTGTTGCTGGGGCCCTTCGGTTATACTCTGGCCAGGACTGGAAACTAGCAGCCACTTCCTCCCTCTTCAAACCCAGCCTCCCTGGGTCTGCTGCTCTACGACACTCTCCTGATTTCTTCCCGCCCCTCTGGCCCTTCTAAGCCTTTTAAAAATTGTTCTTTCTCTGCTTGGTCCCTCAGTGTTGAGGCTCTTCATTTTCTGTCTTTGGTCATTTTCTCTCTACTTTCATCCAGTCCCATAACTTAATATTTTTCAGCTTGCACTTTGAAAGCCATGTCTCTAGTGCAGATTTCTCTCTCAATCTACCGGCTCATATCCACCTACTTCCTGGACATCTTCACAGGGATCCCAAACACACCTCAGAATCCTAACAAGTATCCGTGGAATAGTCTATTCTTCTCCTGAGTTGTCTGCATATTTGACAGGAGAGTTATTGTCTCCATACACTTCATTGCTAAAAAGAGCCTTTTCAGTAACAGCACCCAAGTCCAGCCTGGAGAGCCACAACCTGCCCCTCCAGAAATTCCGGCCATCTTAAACCCAAATCTGAACCTGAGCTGTCTTTTCCCAAAATGTATTTTCTATAGTTCCCATCAGTGGATCTATACCTAGCTGCCTGGCCTCCCGACCCATTCCTGCCAGAATGAGTCACATGTGCATTTTGGCTCATTTCGAATGACTCTGAGCTGCCTTGCCACCTTGACAGGAGCCACCAAAACTCTGTAAAGCTAGTCAGTCAGCTGTGGTCACACTGGAATTTGTGTCCTTCCTCCTTGCCTGCTCTGGCTCCTTCTCATCCATGTCCACAGCCCTTGAACCCACTGCCACCAGCAATGGCCCATTGTGGCAATGTTTGTCAGTTCAGGAGCTTCAGAAACCCCAGAACCACAGGTACCCATGCAGTGTGGGCTCCATGCCAGGTGGGGAAGAACAGCCTCCCCCCACCAACCCCAGCCCACCCTATACTATCTGTGAACCCAGAATTGGCTCTGCTTATAGCCACAGCCTTGGTCCTGTTTGCTGCTGACCTTCACCCCTCTACCAGCAGCTGTCCAATCTAATCCACAGGGAGGCTGGCACACCTCGCCCCTGTGGTCATCATCCTTTCTCTCCCTGCCTCTTCCCCCCCACACTGCCTGCTGGGTGCCTCTTCCTTCAATAGTGACACAGCACAAACCCGCAAGTATGTCCACAGATGAACAGTCAAGAGACAGGAAGGGGGGAACAGAGAAGGTGTCTGAGCCCCACCCAAGCTGGTCACAATGCCGTACTACACCAGTAGTAACCTGAGAGACCAGGCCAGTTCCTTTGCTTTCACCCCTCATGTTCTGCCATCTCCACGTCCTGTAAATTCCTATTGTCTTAATATCTCTTCATTATACCACCCTTCTCACAAAGGATTGGTGACCATCGGCCAGCTACTTTGAACTGCATACAACAGAAAGCCCATCTCAGACTCAGCCAGACTTTGATTAGCCCATGTAATATGGAGCACAGAGTCAGGCAGCATCTGGGTTGGTCCAGAGGCTAAACAGCATCAGTAAGGACCAGAGTCCTTCCATCTCTCTGTTCTGCTGCTAACAGTACTGGCTTCATCCTCACACTAAGGTTTCCTTCAGTTTGTGAGAGAGCTGCCTACATTCCTCATTCATGTCTGGTAAGAGAGAATGACTGCCCACTATGCTGTTTTAAGAGGAACAGAGAACTTTCCCAGAAATATTTACCTGCTCTCTCTTCATGTCTCATTGGATAGAATTGGGTCATAAGGGATATGGGACCCATCACTTGAATGCTATCATTTGCCAAAACACATTGCTATTACCGATGGGGCAGGAGTGGAATGAATATTGAAGAATCACCCACAATGTACTACAGCCTTCAAGAGCACCAAATCTCCATTCATAGCCTTTGATCTAGAATTAAATCTTTTTTTCAGCTTTTCTTGTCATCATTTGGGAAAGGTCTAGGGCCATTGTCTGCCTTCTTAAGACTGTTTCTTCTGTAACTTTGTCAACTTGATTCTCTGCAGTTTGACTTGCGTTTGTCATCCCGGTTGACAATGCTTTGTTTCCTTGTAACCAAATCCCTTCTGCCTGGTTCTTGTTCTTTGCCATTGGACATCCCCCCGTTCAAGGTGGGGAAGTGAGGCACAGAGCTCTTTTCAGTGAACCAACTGTCCGCTTTTAGAAGAGGGAAACTAGGTTTGCAGGAGGCTAACTCATGGCACAGACTGGAAGTTCTACCTTCTCCTAACCAGCTACATTGCATTGGAGGCCTGGTTGGATTGCAGAGTCTGGGCTAGACAAGAGGCCACAAAAGGAAATTCAGAGAAGCCCAGGATCTCCACCCCAGAGAGATGATGATGATAGAATGTGTCGAGGAAGGCAGTATAAGGCAAGAGTCATTCACCTCCCTTTTTACAGAGGAGACTCTGTGGCCACAGAAAGAAACAGTGCTCCCCATATTTTTGGTGGAAAGAGGATACAGAGAGGGTCATGAGATGTGGTGGGATAGTCTTTGTCAAAAATATAAAAATAAAAGAAGAAATGAAAGATATTCAGCACCTTGTAATTATTTCTATTTTAGTGTTCTAAAAGGTTGAACCTGAGAGTTCAAGGCTAGACCCCCAGAAAACAGAAGCTTGGAGGAGGAGGAGTAGACAGAAAGGATGTTATTAAAGATGATGCCAATGTCACATTTCTGTTAGAACTTCACAGTCAGAGGAAGAAGACATAATAGGAGCACAGGAATGGCTTTTTAGATGTCAGGCTGGGAGAAAAAAAAAAAGATAGGTCCAATATAGCAACATCTTTAAATAAGGACTAAACTAATTTTAGATATACCAGCAAACAAAGGCTGGAGGCAAAGAAGGTGGAAGGGGAGGAACGTACTAAACCAAAGCCCAAAATACTGTCCTTTCTCCCTACACTGTCTAGCTCAAGGACTATCTCCTCCAAGAAGACTTCTGTGCCCCCACCCCACCCATGGCAGGGCCTCACTTCTGTATACCCCTAGCCCTTTGTCTCCCTTTGTCTCAGCAGGCATGACACTGGGCTCTACTGGCCTGCTCACCAGTCTGCTTCCAGTACTGGACCATGTGCTCCCCTCAGGGCAAGGATCAGATCCTTTGAGCCTGAAACAGAGACGGTGTTGATGGAAAGAAGGAATGATTTGGATGAATGAGGGAGTGAGTGGATGGATAGGACTGTGTTAAGGATGAACAGAAGGGGAAGCCAGTTCTGTTTGGGGAAAATTGGGGCTGGTTCCCAGACTTTGGTGGGGTCAAGGATGAGCCACAGGGAGGGAACAGGTTTCTTATGCCCCAGAATGCAAGGCTGTGGTCCGTGGCTGGCCCACCTCTGAGCATCCCTGCTAATTCCACATCCCTCCACAAAGTCATCCCAGAAAAAGTAAATCAGATTTACCTCAAAACATACCAACTTCACCTAGAAAAAGGAAAAGCCTGGTACACCAGGGTGGTTCAGTTGGTTTTGCCTTCGGCTCAGGTCATGATCACAGAGTCCTGGGGTTGAATCCCGCATCTCCTTCTCCCTTTGTCCTTTCCCCCTACTTGTTTGCTCTCTCTCTCTCTCTCTCTCTCTCTCTCTCTCTCAAATAAATAAATAAAATATTTTTTAAAAAGAGGAGGAAGGAAAAGCCTTTTGGGGTTCAGGGTTAAAAGACAGGTGCATCCCAGCCATGACTTGCAAGTGCAGCCTAAAAGTTCTATATCTTCACTTGGCAGGCAACATCTTTTGCATTTTCTCCCCAAGGAGAAAAAGTTCAGGAGGAGCTTCATTAATCCATCTTCTTGATGTCAGCAAGATTTGTCTATAATAAAATGCCACTCTTTCCTCTGGTGTTCCGACCCGGCCCCAAGCAGTCCCAGTGACTATATTTTCAGTAGGCTAAGATTTGCCGGAGGCTTCTTGAAGCCCCAAACAGGCAATAAAGGTTTAATTAAGATAAAATAAACTTCCTGGTAAACACAGGTTATCTTCTTCTCTGTAGTCCAAGAATCTCAAAGATTTTTCTTTGATTAAGAGGACGATAAATTCACGGATTGATTCTTTCTCAGCAAAATAAACCGCCAGTCCACTCTGACGCGCAGGTGCAGGGTGTACGGCCACAGACTAGCACTAGGTGGCGGCAGAGAACCTCTGACCGCCTTCGCCGGGTGCGTGAGTGTTGCCTGGAATGGCGGAGGAAAATGTAACCCCACGGACAAGTCCCCCGCTGCAAGTGGGCTGAATTTTTGGTGTTTGGGGGTCCTCGGTCACCTTTGGAGGCACCTGGAACCTACACTTTGCCCAATAGAAAGAGTGTGGCTGCCTCAGGATTTGCCAGTCCACAACTCAGAGCCTTTCTCTCCCTGGGAGAGAAAGAAGCCCCAGTGACCCTTTCAGATATTTAGCAAAAAGGTGTCCCTGTGGGCATTGGGTCGATGGTTCTCCCGAGTGGATATTAGTCTCTTTGGAGAAGTCTGTGCATGTGAGCTCATTTCCCTCTCCTTCTTTTTTTTTCTCCCTTTATTTGTTTTGTTTTTCGGAGTGGCCTAGGGCCAGGGCTCAGTCAGAATTCCTTTACAAGTCTTAAGCCTCTGTGAGGATGAAGACCCTGTCCACTGTCTTGTGCTCACCACATAATGCAGTGCCTCGAACTTAGGGGGCACATAATAATTCTGCCTGGAATGGAATGAACATTGAGACTTCCCTTGTTTAGATAATTAATCCCTTTTCTAACACCCACATACCTAAATCATCATCACAGTAGATATGCATAGTAGACATGAAGTAAGCACTGTTATGTGCTTTACATATGCTATTTTCAATATTTTAGCACAACAACTCTGCAAAGGTAAATAATACCCCTCTTTTGGAGATGAGGAAATTAAGACTCAAAGATTACACTCAGAGTTCAGTCTGCTGCAGGAGTGTGACTTGGAGACTCCAGTCACCACCCAAACCCAGACGGAAAAGTCTGGCTTTCCCCACCATCCATTAACAGAAAAAAATTGAAGGAATTGTCTTCTAAAACAATTAGATGAGTTAACATTTGTAAAGTGCCCAGAAAAGTCCTATTTCATAGTAAATGCTGTATTGTATTGTTAAGTCAATAAAAAATAAAGCCTAGGTCAATGCCAGAAGTTGGATTAAAGTTCGCCTCATGGCTTTCTCTGACAGTGTTTTAATCACCAGGAACAAGTGCAGTAAAGTCAAGTGGGGCCCTGGGCTGTTGTGTTGACCCTTGACACCACCGGGGCTGCAGGATCCAAGCCACAGGTGTTAAGCATCACAGAATTGGAGCCCTTTGGGGCTAGAAGGGGTTTCAGACTGCCCAGTCCTGGAGTTTGAACCTGGAGCTCACATGTCCTTCGACAGTCCCTCAGTGAGATTCAAAAGGTCCATGACCCCTTAGAATGTGATGCCCAGTGTTGTGGTTTCCTGCATTTTTCAGGCACAGGGCCACAGTTTTCATCCCATTAGAGAGCTCTGCGACCCAGCAGGGTTTTGAGGCTCTGGTCTAGCAGTGCCTTCTGAGGTCCGAGTTAGCGGCAGGGAGGGAATCCTAGTCCTTGGGACTTCATTCCAGCCCTGCTTGCTACCAAACAGGCTTCTGACTCCCTCCACCCCTCTCCCAGTTCCTTTCCTAGGGCACTTGATGGATGAGAAATCACCAAGTAGGACTGGCAGGTCCATCTGGTCTGGCTGCCTGCAGGGAAATGAGCTTTTCTGTCGTCTGCTGCCTCCTCCTGCCGTTGACTCTCCACTGCCTGGGAGCACCTTTTTCCACCACTTGAAGGGCCCCCATTACCCAGACTCTCGCCCCGCCCCCTTCCCCTATGATGCACATTCCCAGCCACACCAGCATGGCAGGCACGGTGGCCTGACTGGTCAGTGGATTGTGGGGGCGGGAGAGGCCACACGGGCAAACAGCCTCCTATCCTGGCGCTGCAGCTTCTGCCTCGCCTTTCATAAAGGGGCTGGGTGAGTTCCAGGGTTGGGAATGCAGCCTGATGGTGCAGTGACCTGGAACTGCCTGCTTCCGAGCCACTCCCATGGCCTTATCTCACACGGAAGATATGTCGGAAATTTGCCAAAGTTCATCCTAACTTTCTAGAAGTTATTCCTTCAAACATTTATCAAAACACCTCAGAATATAAAGCAGATGTAAAGGTACCCAGCATCCCCACTCCCACCCCAGGATTTCTCGGAGGCCTCAGGAACTAGTAGAACCTCGCAGTAGAACACCTGCCTACCTGCCAGGAGATGCCATCTGGCTGCTGATATTTACAGACTTTGGCAGCCCAAGCCTGCCTCCTGGAGCTGGCCCCTTGCTGTCGCTGGAGTAAGCCCTGAAATTGATAGACGCCTGCCCTCTGGTGGCAATTCCAGGGATAACACCACCCTGAGGCCCAGCTCCAGGGCCCTGATTGGGTGGGATGCTGAAGGAAGTATCTTCTCTAATTAACAAGTCAATGCTGATTTCCCTTCTGGCCCATAAGCTCCTTGACTCATTATTTAACCACTCGGGGATATTTTGAAACTGGACACATTCTATTTTTCTGTTAAAACATAGTCTCTTAGGAATGTCTGAGTCATTTGAATTTCACAGGAATTTTATTAGCAGCTTGGGATTTCCAAACAGCCCCTCAGCCAGAAAGTGCAGCTTCAGCCCAACCTCTGTCCTAGAGCCTTGGGGTCCAGGGTCCTGCTCTTCAAGGAGCTAGAAGCCAAGAGCCTATTTGGATTCTGACTTCAGCCTCATATCTCTGGCTAAGGAGGCCCTCGACACCTCCACAAAGGTACACACTCAGTCTCAGTGAGTGGGGGAGCCCCACAGGCTGGGCTGGCACCCACTTGCCTTCACTGGCTTGTAGCTCTTGCTCCCAGACTCCCTTTGTCATGTTCCATCTGTCCCCCGAAATACCTGTCACCTCTCCCAAAGCAGTTCCCCCCAAGTCACTCGCCCTCACACTGAAATGTGAACTCTTACTCAGTGGGCACCCAGCAGGCCCATGATTCTGCATTTCCATCCAGGTCCCAGAGGATGCTGATGCTGCTGGTCCGTGGAGACCACTCAGCTTCAAGGACCTCCGACATTGGTTCTTAATCTCGGCCACACACTGGAATCACCCAAGAAGATCAAAAAATACTGAGGCCCGGGTCCTACCCTAGAGGTTGTGGTAGAAATGGTCTGGTGTGTGGCCTGGGTCCTGGAACTTTTGAAAGCTCTCTGGGTGGTCCTAGGATGCAGCCTGCTTGGAGAACCACTAACCACAGTGCAGACTGCAGATTTCCAGGCCCAGCTCCTCGTCAGCTTCTCTGTCCCTCCACCTGCTTCAGTTCAGTCCACCCCGTGTGTGTTGCCCTGGGGTCTTGGGGTCCACATCTACCATGATGCAAATAGAACCTCTTAACCTTGTGCAGAATGGGGGCTGCCTGAGGTTCCTCTGTGGTGGGCCTGGTTGAGTGCTGGTAGTTGAAAGCAAAGTTGGGGCAGGCATGAAGGACAGTCGGGTTGGCGCAGATGGAAGAGCAGGACAAGCGCAGTGGTCACGGGCTCCATTCTGATGCTGCCTTGGGGTTCTCTGGGAACTGTGCCTGTTGTGCCCTGGGCCATAGGAATACCTGCACTGTCTGCTCTCGGTGGGCTTTGGCAAACTGCACTCAGCCCTGTCTTCTCCCAGCCCAGCTCCTGGCTACTGTTCTTCTCCTGTTTATTCTGTTGGAGGTTCTTTGGGCGTGAGCAGAGTTTTGCCATCAATAGTTGCTTTGTAATGTGCATCCCACCACACCCCAGGTGGGCCAGGCCACACTCCGTCCAGCTCTTTCTCAAAGGTCAGTTTCTCAGAGCAGTCTAACCTGACTGCCTTATTTAAAAGGTCACCCTTGGTGCCCATCCCCGCCCCCAGTACCTCCCAACTGTAGTACCCACCACATAATCTGCAAATGTGTTGTGTTTACTGTTGGACTCCCTCCTCCACTGAGATGTAAACTGCCCCAGGGTTGCTGCCTGATCACAGTGCCTCCCTAGCACCTGGCGGGTACCTGGCATTCCTTTGACTTCCCTGCCTGGTTTCTGAATCCTGCTGGGTGCCTGGTTCCCTGCCTGGCTGCTCCCAGAGGCCGAGGAGCGCTGTGGCATCAGGGCAAGGCTATTGCCCACTGCGGGCGGACTCCAGACACCTGCTCTTTACTGGGCAACGAGTCCCCAGTCTCAGCCACCCCGCTTTGCTCCTACAGCTTCTCAATAACCTGATCTGGTTAGGAAGTTTTTCTAACCAAACAAGAAAATAAAAATCAGCATTTCAGCATTTTAAGCACCAAGTAAAATGACTTTTCCCTCCCATGGAAGCAGGTCAATTGAGATTGGAGTCTGCTCTTTGTAGAGAAACCAGTGTTTTGTTTCATCCTCTTCTTTCTTTCTTTCTTTCTTTTTTTTTTTTAAATTTATTTGAGAAAGAGTGAGAGCTAGAGAGAGAGAGAACGCACACAGAAGGAGATGGAGAGAGAGAGAGGCAGGCTTCCCTCTGAGCAGGGAGCCCGATGCAGGGCTCAATCCTAGGACCCTAGGCTCATGACCTGAGCCAGAAGCAGACACTTAACTGACTGAGCCCCCCCCCCCCACTCATCCTCATCTTTCTTTGGGAACTTGTTGTTGTGGTAGAGGGAGAAGACTCTGAGAGGCACATCCATTCACCTGGGGTCTACAAGGCACAGAAACCAACAAATGCACTGACCGCATGGACAGTCTTCTGCCGGTTGCTCAGGGTGACACGGCCCAGCCAGATGGCCTTCGCAGCTCCCCTTTTTAGTTATAACTATAGGACATGCTTGCCTCCCATTTCAGATGACAATGAAACGACATCAGTTTTGGGGGCCACCGATAATTGGACTGGGTTTCCGAGAGGATGTGGAATTAGAGCAGAGTCTCCTTTGGAGCTGGCAAGCAAGGTGCTTATGGCGATGAGTGATCTGGGAGGAGCTGACAGGAGGGCAGGAGGGAAAGTGCTGAGGCAGCTGCAGGCTGGCATGAGAGAGTTGTGAAAGGGGGAAGGATTAAAATAGGGCCCCTGGGCTGTTGGGGCAGGAATATCACACAGTGGGAAAAGGAGAAGGCGGGGTGGATGAGCCGTGCAGACAGGTGAGGAGCAATCAGCTGAGTAATTAAGGCCAAGGAGATCTTAGAATTCAATTCATATCCAAAAGCAGCAGCTGCTGGTAGCAACAGTGGGCGGCAGCCTCTAGGCCTCTCTGAGCCTCTGAGTTGTGAGGTGGAGGCTTCAGCAGCTCGTCCTCCTTTTGGGGGCCTTTCCTTCCCTGGCTCTGGCTTCTCACCTGCAACTCCGGGTTCCCATGCGTCCCTCTGACCAAACCACAACCACCCTCACCAGACCCCCTCCACACCCCTCTGCTCTGAACACAGGACGCCCAGTTTCAGTTGAATTTCAGACAAACAATGAATAATTTTTTAGTATAACTCTATCCTTTGTGGTGTTTGGGATGTACTTATACTAGAAAATTATTCCTTGTTTATCTGAGATTTAATTGGATATTCTGTGTTTTCTCTGGCAACCCTCCTGAGCTCCGTGTGATGTCAGTTTGGGGTCTTTGTACCATCTTCCAACAGCTGGGGGCTCCTCCAAGCTTTCCCCAGATGGTTCGTGAGGAAGAAATTCCACCTCAAAGCACTCACAGTATTCCTTTGCAGAGAAGGGAACATCTCAGAATGCCCTCTTCCAGTGACATCCTTGGGATCCCAGGGCGGGGCGGGGGATGGATGCGGGTGCTCACCCCCCTCAGCAGTTGCTCCCTCTGGTTGAAGAGGAGGGAGATAGCAGTGTTTGGGTCATCAAATAACATCAACATTCTCATCAACCCATTTCAACAACATGGTACTTCATAGGTCAGATACATTCCCTCATTTAACTTTCAATAACCCAGGAGTTAAGGAGTTTTATGAATGGGAGACTGAGGCCCAGAATGCAGAGATACCTTCACACATAGTCCTGAATGTCCAAAGGTGGAGCCAAAAGTGAGGGTTTTCCCTGCCGAGTGCTGTCTCTGCTTCTTCAGGATGCCTAATTCTTCCTCACCAAGGCATTGAGGCTTGGCTTCAGCACCCCCACCCCCCTAGAGGCACCCCTCTTTCCCAGGATCTTGTGTTCTGGAAGGGAATACATCAAATGCCCTGAGAGACCTACCCAGCTCTGAGGTTCCGCCCCTCCTTCCCACCTTCAGTCCTACTCAGGAAAAATTCTGCCCTTGGTGGCTTCATTTCCACCTGTTGGGGTTTCCCAAAAGATTGTCCATGAAGCACTAGTCCCACCAGATGCTCGGTGATAGGACATTGCTATGATCTAGCGAGTTTGGAAAGCATGGCTACTGTGATCCATTTCGAGCATGGTGATGCATAATAACATATTCAAGGCACTGAAATGTCCCACCTAGAAAAATATCCATTTGAATTTGACCCAAATTTTCCAAAACATGTCCAACCATAGAAATTATCAAGTGACAACCATTCACATTCTGTGGAACTGGGATTCCATACAACCCACTTTGAGAAACAGAGATTTAGTTCAAATCTTTGCATAGCTAAAAAGCGCTGGAAATTCATTCATTAGTTTACTGAGCATTTATTAGAGGTGAACTGAGGGCTTCCTAACTTTAGAGCCTATGCTAGATTCCGAGACCAAACAAGTCGTACGATAATAACAGCTCATTTTCATGCAGTTCTTACACCCAGCCAGGCTCTTTGATGACCTTCATGATCTCCTCCAGTGATTACAAGGAACCTATGCAATGTGGGTTTCACACCCATTGTAGAGTCCGAAGCACGAACTGCTGCTGCTGAGCTGCCCAGGTCAGCCTCCGTACCTAGCTCCATCGCCTCCTGAGTTGGTTTTCCTCTTCGTGATTCTACCCAGTGACCTCTCAAAGAAGGTTGCATTTTGCTGAGAGACGCAAAGCTGGGGAGGAATGACGAGGGTGGGTCTGAGAGCAGAGCTATGGCCGGGATCTCACCCTCTGTCCCCGCCTCCTGTCCCACTTTTGTCCCCACAGGTCTACCTGGCTGAAGCCGTGCTGTGGGAAGAGAGCAGCCGTGTGGCAGGTATTTTTGCTCAGTGCGAGTCTCAACAGTTTCCTGGTAGCCTGTGTAATATTGGTGGTGATTCTCCTGACTCTGGAACTTCTAATAGATATAAAGCTTCTCCAGTGTGAGTAGCAAGAGAGATACATATGCAAATACATATGATGTCAATATTCAATGTGCATCCATCAGGGGTCCCCAACCAGCAGTGCAATCTACCCCCCAGCCTGATGCCACTGTCGTGCCCCTGGCCCCATGGCTCATGGGGATTGCAACCCAGGGAGGAAATCTGGCAGCTCCTCTCCCCATCACCTCCAGTATCTGTTTACCCTTTCTCCCTAATGTGGCCTCTACAGCTGCCCCTGCCCTTCACAATCAGAAACTGATGAGATCTAAAACGTTGGGGACCCCTGTGTGCACTGTTTTGTTTTTGTTTTTGTTTAATTTTTCCCATTTGGAGTTTTCCAGGTTGGATTTTTCTATAGCTTACAGAGAGTTCTCACATGTGGAGGCGATCACCTTGTAGTAACTAAAAGGAACAGCAACCACAGGGATGATAGGATTGCTTCTATTGTTATCTAGCCGTCAGTTGGCAGAGTTACTTATGGCTGTGAGCATCCTGAAAGCGCTTCTCCATACATCTGACCCTAGCAGGAACCCTGGGAGGTGGATGTGACTGATTTTATCTCATCTTATAGGCAAGGGAATTAACATTTGGAGAAGTTAGAGACTTCCCCTAGGTAAAGGACTTCAGGCCACCAGGCCATTCAATGGCCTGGCCAGTTTCCTTCCCACTGTAGGTCTCTTGGTGTTCATCCTACTCTTGTGTTTAAGGGAGCCTGATGCACATGGCCATCGACGGCTTGTCTGCTCCCTCTTCTGTCCTTCTGGGTGTGCTGTGGTAATGTGACTGCTGGGGCGGGGACACCTCCTGCCCCCGACCCTTGCAGACCCCTATTTAGTACACCAGTGGGGAAAGCCAGGCGTCTTCACTCTTGGCTTTGGATGAGTGAGTGGTTTCTGGTAGAACTCCCGGATCGCCCCCCCACCCCCGCCGCCACATTTCTCTGATTCAGGAAGCAGATTATTAAAGTGCAAATAAAAAAGAGATGAAATTATTGGCCCCCAAGATTCTGCCATTGGCAAAATCAAGACAATAGACCTAGCCACCCCCAAACCCATTAAGTTGTCTTCGACTTGTTTTCTCAAATGTCCCAAATTCTTTTACTGGAGCCTCTCTTTTTAGGATCCATCAGAGTCCCTTCCACGCCCCATCAGCCTTCCCTACTCCCTAAGAGAGGATGACAGGGAGTACAGAATTGCTTTTGTCTGATAAGCCTCCTTGGGTTTTGTGCAGCTGGTGGCCCCTGGGTTCCAATCAAAGTATCTTCCAGCATAAAGTGACCAGCACTGGTTTTACACTCAACCTGTCTTCAATTAAACCATGTTGTATACTTTCACTCCCACTCATCCATATGTCTGCTTTTTATGAGGTCTTGGCCATAACAGAGTCTTTCTTTCCCTTTCGTAGGTTATACTTGGGGCCCTCGGCTGCTCAGGTTGTGACATGGCATTGAGTAGAACTGAGAACCTGGCCGACACTGGAATTTTGCTTAAAATTAAGTATCCAGGAGATTGATTTTGGTGGGAGATCCAATAGCAGCTCATAAAAGGCATCTTAAATTCCATAAAATGCACAATCAGAGATTTATTGCTCTTCTAAAGCAAACCGTAAAAAAAGGCACAGGAATTCATTTGAGAAATAATGGGGAGAGATTTTATGTTTTCAGAATCATCTGGAGGTCTTTTCAGAGTCACACAGGCCTCAGACTCTCACTTTCCACTAGTCCTCATGTGGCCTGGGATGGAAAGAATCCACAGTGCATCCAGGCCTCATCCTCTAAGGGTCACGTTGGCCCAATGCCAGGGTACCCCGAGGTCTCCCACCTGGAACCTGGTATTGCAGCCTTGCTGTATATGCTCTGGGGACATGCTCCATGGCTGGGTTTCTGCCCGCCCCCAGGGTTCACTGATCTCAGCACTTTGGGGGAGACTGTGGGTTCTTCTCTTTAAAGCCAGCTTCCCCACTGAGGCCCTGGATATTTTCCTTTAGCCCCTCGGGCTGCACGCTAAGCAGGCCTGGCCCAACCCCAGAAGAGAAAGGGCATAGGCGCATTTTCTGCAACATTCCTGCACCCTGTTTGGGCCCTGCCCACTGCCCTGCGGTGTTTCTTTCAGGCCTGCCTTCTGGGAAGCATCCCCACCCATCTATTCTCCATCAGAGCCCACCTGACCCTCATCCTGGGCCCCAGCACCCTGCTTTTGACCTCACTACTTGATGAACTATGCCCTTCTTAGGCTTGGAAGCTGGTCTTGGCTCCTGTATTTTAAGAGGGTCTTTCAGAGCAAGCACCTTCACTCCAAGGATTCTCTGGTGGAAGGTGGGTTGGGAGCTTTCGGGGGCTGACAGCTCTCTCCACTTGCACTCTGGAGTCTGGAGGGGAAATGGAGCCACCTGGAAGGATAGCAGAGCCCGAATGCTTGTCCTTCCACGCTCAGTAGGTGAAGGCCCCTGTACTGGGGCTGCCTCCACCCTCATCCCCCAGACACCCTGGCCGACTGGCCTCTCCACACTCAGAGTTTTCATAGTGAAAAGCCAAAGTAAGCTTGCCTTGAGTCCCACTGACAGTTTTGGGACAAAACTAAGCCCACAGTTTTGGAGGGGAATGGTGGTAGGAGTTTCTGAAAGCTCATCTGCACTTGACCGAAGCTGCCTACCCAGCTCTGAAAGCCACGGAGGTCTTCATAAGCCCGGCTCTGGAGGGCCCTTTCTAGGAGGATGGCTGTAGCTCGAAGCCCACAAGGCTGATGGGACTGAGCTGGAATTCTGGGAGGCGGCCTATGGGGGAGATAGAGGAGGCCTCTCAGAAGGAAAGAACAGCACCACTGGCCAGCCGTCCTCCCACCACCTCCACCACAGACACCATTTTAAGTGGCCCTTGATGTTCTCCGGCCTGATTCTGTCCAGATCTCAATGTTCCCAGGAGCAGGCCCTGGGCTCCCAGAGGTCTGCCTCCATGCTGTGAAGGCCCTCTACCAATGCACCTAACTCCTTCCACCTAAAATTGGCCCATTATTGTGTTTGTTGCAGTTTCCAGTGCATTCCAGTTTGCCGGCATAATTCACTGGATCAGCCTGGTCATTCTTTCGGTGTTCTTCTCAGAGGTAGGTAAAGACTTGGGTCCTGTGACCTCTTTAGGACAACTCCTGCCCTGGGGAGACCAAGCCCTGTTCCCTAAATATTTACCAGTGTCCCGCCCTCTGCTGGCCCTCAAGGCTGCACAGAGGGGAAAACAAGGCAGGGGGCTGGGCTCTGGGCTAGGAGGTGTCAGTGCCACTGCTGACGCCTCCAGGGAGGCCTGAACCCCAGCTCATGATCCCTGCGTGGAATCCCAGAGGACAAACAGGTGTCCTCCGAGTAAGGGGTAGGCAACAACATGTGTGAAAGTGAGACTGAGGAGGAAGTGGCTGAAGGAGGGCAAAAGGCCATGTGTGTGAGCAGCAGGCAAGGGGCTGGGCTGATGCCCGGGGGGCCTGCAGGTGGTGAGAACTACCCAGGGCTTGGGCACACAGTGGGCAGAGAGAATGGAGTCACAAGCCTGGGCAGTGGACTTGAGCAGGGGATGCAGGACTGTGGGGGTCTGCTAGGCCGAGTATGAGCAGAAGGCCACAGGAATGGAGTGGTGGGCTCAGGGATCACGGACACCCTTTACCATTGCTCTAGCCAGCCAACTGAAGCCCAAGTCAGGATCTCCCTGTGTGAGGTAAGAGGGAACGAGCTCCTGGGGACTCCTGGGCCACTGGGTTTTAGTGTGAGCTAGTTGCCCAGTGTGAGACTGAACCATATGGGCAGCCAGGATGCCAGCACCTTGCTCTGCCTGTACACAGGGGTGAGTGACCCTTCTTTCGAGCAGTCCCCAGACCATCACCATGATACCCTGGGCTGCATTTCAGTGCCGTTGACTTCGGACTGCTGTGGGCCAGGTCTCCCAGGGGGCTGGGAAGGTTGGGCTTTATCTTGTGAGCAGTGACAAGTCATTGAAAGATGGGAGAATTTCCTGTGGAAATCCAGTTCTTCCCAATGGAGCAAAAGACTAGCCCAAGTCAGCTGCTCACTGTCCCTATCCGCCCATTTGCCCCACCTCCACGGCCACAGGCCCACATCAGCTCATGCAGAGGGCCCAGTGGGGCCTTTCAGCAGGGTCAAAGCATGGGGAGAATGGCAGAAAGAAAAGGCAGAGAGCCTGTTGGAGAGATGCGTGCACATGCATACACACACACACACACACACGCACACACACACACACGGCTCACGTCAACATGGATGCTGCTACCCCACAGGCTCAGGGGGCTCTGGGTCCCAGAGCACAGCAGTGCCTCGAAGGGAAGAAGGATGCTGTGCAAGAGGAACCTCGTGAGTGAAGGTATGGAAGTACAGACTATTTGGAGACATGGTCAGGAAACCCAAAGAGTTAAGAGTCCCGAGGTCCTCTTGTGGGCTGGCTCTGGCCCCTTGTAGTAGCCCTCAATAGCCTTCAAAGATCAGTCCTGAATCCTGAGTCTGGGTGTGCGGTGTGGTGGGGCTGGGTGGCAGGCAATCCAAGCATAGAACATTCCCTTCCCATGCCTCGATTCCTGCAGCCCACAGAGCTGGCAGGCAAGCCCGGGCCTGAAGCTCTGGCTATGGGGGCAGATCCCAACATTGACCCTCCCGGGGAGCGTCACCACCAGCTCACTGAAACCATTGCCCTGGAGGTGACTCAGCAGCCCCTCCACAGTGTCTGCTTCCCAGCCTCCCTCCCTTTGGAGGGTCTTGCCCTCCCTAGCTCCCTTGCCTCCACTCCCCATGATTCCCTCCCACAAACACACAGGCCATGGCCAGATGTCTCCTTGATGCAAACCTTGGAAAATGTGTCCTGTGCCTGTGACTGCCAACAAAAATGTTTCATAAGTTGCTGCAGTTTTTCCCTCTGTCCCTCTGCTTTGGTTTTATTAGCTTTGCAGAATTTATTTCCTAGCATGAATTTGGCATTCCCTTCCTGTCACTGCCAGAGACAAGATGCCTGAGACAGACACGCCCCTGCGCAGAGGAATCTCAGCCTCAAACCGCCACCCACTCCCAGACACACACCCAGAGTGGGAGGGCTCCCCACCAGCTTCCCACCAGTCCCTGCCCTTGGCCTTGTCAAAGACCAAAGACCAGGCTGGGTGGAGCCATAACCGGGTAGCATCAGAGGAGTAACGCGGAGTAACAGAGGGCTAACAGGGGAGTAACAGGGCACCCTGCCCTGTGGGAACTCAGGGCTGCTACACGCTGATCTCAGGATGGGGCAGCCCAAGTCATGCACCTGGGTTTGCATATATCACGGAGGGCCCTGAAGAACCAAGCATCAGCAAGCGCAAGAAAGCCTCAGAGAGGTCCCCCTCCACCCCTGTTCCCCAGTGGGTTTGGAGTTGCGGGATAGTGTTTGTGCTCCTTGGTGACTAGAGCACCTCTGGTGAGAAGTCCAGGGGAGCCAGTGTCCCTCAGCTGTGCATTTTCAGTGGCCTTTTTCAAAGGGTACATACAAAGAGAGTGACCTGGGGTTACCTGGCCAATTCTGGCCAAAACTGGGCCCAGGCCTCTAGGCTCCTAATCTAGGTTGTCACCACTGCATCCCTCTGTGACCCTAGTGACAAAAGGTTGTGAGGGGACCGAGACTCTGGGGGAAGGGCCAGGGCCAGGAACCGAGAAAGAAGAGATCCAGCCCTGCAAAGCCTTGGACCCCTGACCTAGCGCAACCAGCACACCCGTCTCATCTAATGTGAAATGAACATCACTCCCTTGAAGTCTGGCCCCGTTTTCCTCAGGAAATACCTAGAGACGTGTCTGTAGGCCGAGAGTGGGGTCATTCCAAGACTCCAAGCCTGGCAGGACTTAATGAAGTGTTAATTCACAGATTCTACAAAGGTTTGACCTACAAGGCTCCTGATGCTGTGATAGATGCCTTTTGACCAGTCCTAAGCAGTATTCTAGCTCTTATCTCAACTAAACTTTAGGGCAACCCAGAATGTGGGCGTGGCATTTGACAAGTTGGGACAGTGAGGCCTGGAGAAGAGTAGAAAGCTGCCCAGGGTCTGCAGGGATGACAGGTGGGACCAGAAGCAGCCTCCACCCCATCCTTTGCCCATCTCAGTGCTCTGAGGGCTATTTGAAGGCTGATGGGTCACCCTGTGCTGTGCGGCACCAGGAGACATGTCTAGACCCAAAGAAGAGAAAGTTGAGGCTGCTCTGGGCTCAATTTGAGGACATCTGTTCAAACAGGCTGTGCTACTTGCCTGAGATGCTTCTCAATGTTGTGACAGTGAATATCAGGCAGGCAGGCTGGGTGGGGTCCCTAAAAGGACCCAAGGTGAAAGCAGGTGCCCCAAGAGTTTCCTGGGCCCTGATAGTCACTGTGCTTCCAGATGGCTCTGTAGCACCCAAGAACGAGCAAAACTTTTGGAGTCCAGATAGAGAATTGTACAAATGCTGTTTGTAAATCATAGTTAACCCAACCCTTGGCTGACGTCGGGACCAGCCAGCCACGTGCAACCAGGGAGCCCAGCTGCTTCTCTTCCTGAAACTGTACGGGGTTGGGGCCTAGCCAGACTGGACCACCCAGCAGCAGGGTTCTCGCACAGGCCAGGAGGTGTTGGCCCCGTCCCCTAATGCTGGGCGTGGTGGGAGGGGGAGGGTAGAGAGGCCCAGCTCTTTTCCTGGAAGAGGAGAAAGCTGACCTGTGGCTGGCCCTCTAGATAGGAGCCTCAAGACAGTGGTGGAAGCAGCTGCTGCTTCGTCCTCCTCTTCCTCTTATTATTTTATTGAGGTGAAATTTGTATAACATAACTCTTTTAAACTATACCATCCAGTGGCATTTAGAGCATAGCCTGTGCTAGGTCACCTCTTTTGAGTGCCAAAACATTTTCCTCCCTCTCAGAGGAGGCCTGAATCCATGATGCAGTCACTCCCCACTCCCCCTTGACCCAGCCCCTCCAACCACTGATCTGCTTTCTCTGTCCGGGAACTTAACTAGTCTGGGTATTTCACATAAACACAGTCATATGATCCACAATCTTTTCCATCAACGTAGCATTGTCAAGTTTACCCATGTTGTTGCATGGCTTAGGGAGTCATTTCTTATTATGTCTGAATAGGATTCCATTGGATGGAGAGGCCACATTTTGTTTTTCCACCTGTCAGTTGGTCAAGGCTTCTTTCGCCATCAGTTGTGGGGGCCACCTCCTCTCCAGTGCAGCCGCTCCATCTCAAGGGAGCGTGGCCTGCTGGCTTACCTGTGCCTTTACCAAGGGAAGGCCATTGCCAACTAAGCCAAACTGACCCAGGGCTTCCTCTTTCCAAATCAGCAGCCACCCCAAGACTCTGGACTCATGAGGGGGTCCCTTTCCCACCTGCCACTTCCTCCCAGGGATGAGCCTTGGTCATCCCACAGAAGGCAAGAAGCAGTGCTGGGCTTCACACTCTGAGAAATGATGCATTTGCGTCCCCTCTGTGTCTGACGAGGATGCAACAAGAGGGAGCCAGTTTGGCCACGGGAGTGCAGCACGTGGGGCAAGTCACAGGCGCTCTCTGGGCCTTGGCTTCCTCATCTTTGACCTGAGGGACTTGGGCCTATCCCAGGGGCAGGGCTGCCCTCTTGACCCCACCAAAGGGGGCGCACTTCAGGAAGAGAGTCTGGCTTCCCTGTCTGCCTTTCCACGTTTCAGAGAGGTGGAGGGAAATCAGGGCCCCAAACCTTCCTTTCCCCCAGCTGAGAGAGCTTCTGATTGCACTTGTGATTGCACTTGTCCCTTCCATAATGTGAGCAGCGGCTGCCCCACTACCTCACAGGAAAAGCCTGATAGGATTATGAAATTGTCCTAAAAAGACTGAAGAGGAGGAAATGGGTAAGAGCCCAGAGCACTGGACTTCTTGAGGGATCAGGCTTGATTCAGAAGGTGCGAGGCTGCCATCCCCAGCCCGGGCCGTGTGCCCCCACCGCCCCCATGGGACCAGCACTGGAGCAAGCCTGCTGTGACTTCTTGCTGCTCTTCCATCACTGCCAGGAGCCCTTGGTCTTCACACACCTCAGCCAGGCACCTGAGGTGCTGTGCAGAGATAAAAATCTGGTGCCACCGTGCAGGCCCAGCTTCGGGGTGTCTGTAGTTGGCTGGGAAGCAGCCAAGCAAATATGAGAGCCCTGGAAAGGGGGCTGAAGTTCAAGCTCAAGGTAGTCATGGAAGCAATCTGTCCGCAGAGGTGTGATCTTGCAAGTGGGTGAGCTGGAAGGACCTCAGGCAGCGGTCACAGAATGCATAGGGGACAGAGGCGGGAGCCAGCACCCTGTGTCTGGTTGTCCACTATGGCAGCGGAGGTGGTGAGACATCTGGGGAACCCCAGCAAGACCAGATCACAAAGGCCCCTAATGTCTTGCTCAGGGGTTGGGGTCTTGATCCAAAGCCAGTGGGGAGCCGCCAGAGGCCTCTAAGCAGGAGAGGGGTGTGATGACATTGGCTTTTTAGAGAAGTCACCTTGATATCCAGGTCTGGAGGAAGTAGGAAGACTGGAATTTGGAGACCATTTAGGAGGCATGGCTCAGCTGTTCAAGGTTAATGGTTTGAACCAGAAAGTGGAAGGGAGATGGAGAAAGGGACAAGGGGGAAAGAGATTAAAGAGCTACACTGATCACAGATCATCACCGGTGGCCAGGGGTTGGAGGGGAGCACGGCAGTGGAGAAGGCCAGCCAAAGAGGCGACAGTGATGGGGTTTGCCAAGCGGAGCTCCTGCCGGACACATGGACTTAGGGGGCTTCTGGGTATGGGTGGGAATTGCAGCCAAGGTAGCGATCGTCCCTGGATGGGGTTAGGGAGTAGAGAAGAAACTGGGGCCCTGGGAAGCACTGTCGGTATGGATGGAGGAAAAGAAAGCCCAGATGAACGAGCAGGTGTAGCCAAGGGAAGTGGGAGGAGAACCCAGAGCCGCTGGTACCCTGGAGACAGAAGGGGGATTCTGGAAGAGGAGGAAAGTGCCCAGCACACTGGACACTGCCACACTGAGATAAATTGCAGGACTTTATCCATGAGAGCTGGCAAGAGGAGGTCATCGCTAACAAGGTAGGAGCGGTTCCACCGCTGTGGTGGGGCTTGTGGCAGATTACAGTGGGTGAAGTGGAGGCACCACCTCCAAACCTCCACCTGGGAGAAGAGGGACGGCAGCAGCTGAAGGGAGACATGGGATCAGTGAGGGATGTTTTAGAATGAGGAGACTGAGAGGGTTCTTGGGCTGACAGGAAGTTCTGGAACTCAGCTTTGCACAGCCTGTGTGTTTCACGCTTGCTTCCTTACCCGAGGGCTGGCACAGAGTACACACACACAATGTAGAAGGGACTGACAACTGGTCGTGTTGTCTGCCCTACGGGTCTCATACCCATTCTTTCAAGGGAGTTGAGCACCTCCTGCCAGAATGAAGCCAGCACCAGGGAGAGCGCAGCAGTTTGCCCATGAGCCCTGGTCCGACGGAGGTATTGGCTACTGTGTCTGGTAGGGACAGACCCCTAGGGAAGACACCAACCTCCTGGGGAGGAGGCTTGCTGTGCTCCATGCCCATGGATTTTGAGGGTGTGAGGATGGAGGAGTGAAGGGGAGGATGGTCGCTCTGCTCCTATTTTATCAGCCCCTAAGCCTAGGAGGCACCATTGTGCTCCCCCATCACCCCCAGTCTGCACCTGTTGCCCAGAAAGCCTTTCTTGTGCGCACCAATTCAAGACTGCTTTCAGAGCCTACAAAGGTTCCTCACATTTCTTACTTCTTCCTTGTGGCTGGATCCTGAATTCCATGTCTTCCTCTTGCTGCTCTCACTTAACCTGGGGATGGGGGGATTAAGAGGAAGGAGCCAGCAGCTAACTTAGCAGAGAAAACTCGCCTAAGAGTTGATGTGCTTCTTGAAGAAGTGCGTGGGGTCAGCCTCCAGCCACCTTGTGCCCACCGCGGTTGTTCCCAAGGCCAGCCTGCACCACACTCCACCACCCTGCCCAGCTACAGTGTTGCTGGGGCACAGGCTCAGACCTAGGTGTGTGCTGCTCCCTTCTCCCCCGCTGGTGGGGCCTGGTTTCAGGGATGGCTCTGCAGGGAGCAAGGGTGCCAGCCCCTACTCTGCTCACCAGGCAGTGAGCCAGGGTATCTCCCTCTGTCTGGAAAAGGGATACCTTTTTAAAATTTTATTAGAGGCGTTCTACCGACTAGCAGGTGCTTCTGCCTGTATCCCCCAAGGTTCCCGAACCCTAGAAGCTCATCAGACCCCATCCCAGGGAGAGAAGGTGGGGCCTTCTCAGGAGGCGCGGGAGGCCTTACTGCCACCTGACTAAGACAGAGTCTGGAGCAGATGCCAGAGTCTCACTCTTCCCTCCCACTGCCTAAAGCCTAAATCCCTTCTCCAGGGAGAGGGGAGAGGAGTCCTTCCAGAAAGCAGGGCTTCCTGAGGGGAAAAGATGTGGGCATCCGAGGTGGGAACGAAGAGGGGCTAAGGACCAAAGGGTTTACCTGTTTCTCCCTGAGGCTGTTTCTGCACCTGCAAGATGGCAGGGGAGCTGGGCTTATAGTAAATATGTGATGCTCTCATTGAAGTTTCGCTAAGAGTTTGGCCTATCCCGTGTGCCAGAGCATCCTTAGCTCTTGAAGGCAAGGTTGGAATGAAGGGGCTGACAACCCTCAGTCCTAGGCGGGAAAGAGGCAGCTGGAGCTTCCAAGCTCCAGGAATTCCGAGGATTTGGGTTTCCTTGGACCCTTGCTTAAAGCCCTCTGCAACTCTTGGGGGCAGGATTGCAGGACAAGGGGCCTCAGGTTGGAGGGAGTGATAAAACAGCCCCTCCTCACTGCCCTGCTCTTGCCTTCCCTGTGGAGCTTCGTAGCAGCCTGGTGAGGCAGGCAGCATGGGGCGCTGGTCCACCCTCGTTCTAGCCAACGGCACATGCTTAGTAAGGGAGAGAGCCACAAAGAGGATCTGACTTTGGACTGTTACTGTAATTCTCCTCCCTGTTGCATCTAGGCATGTGGCCTCCCTGTTCCCAACATGGGGCATTGTTGCTTAATAAATCCCTGTGGTTCCCATGGGTACCCTAGGGAAGTTTGCGAAAAAGGCATATTCCTGGGCCCTGCCCCCATAGATTCAGATACCTGGATCTCCATGCAAGCCCAGGAATCTGCATTTGAGACAGATCCCCAGATGCTGACGCAGGGAGTCCTTGCCTGCCTATTGAGAAACACAGCTGTGACTGGATCAGTCAGCCCCTAGCAGGCAGTGTGGCCAGGTCCCTGTCTCCGTGGGCAGGGGAGTTTGGCAAAGGATGCCGCAGACGAAGGCCGCCAGGTGGGCTGTCTCCAAGCTGGGTTCTCATTCTAGCTTTGACTCAGACTTGGAGCAGCTGTCTCCACGCCACCAGTTCCCCCTCTGCAGTGGGAGGCTGGGCCAGGAGGTGTCTCCACAGCTGCCTTTGGCTGTTGTGTTTCCATGGACTGGGTTAGGAAGGAGGAGGGTGACCTGAGTCGGACCTCAGAGGATGGGTCCCAGTGGGATGGGCCAGCAAGGAGGGAGGCAAGTAGCCCATGCTCCAGCTGCTCCGCTGGTTTCTGTGGCTCAGCTTTAGCCCGGTAGCCATTCAACTTCCATCCCTTCCCGGAGCACAGAGGCTCCATGTGTGTTGTCCGCTGCCTGCTCCTCCCCTTGTGGGGGTTGCTGGCTGCATCTCGAGCCTGGCCGGCTCCCTTCTTCATCCCCCAACCCCGCATCCCCTGGACTGCTGCCTTGTTTATCAAGAAGTGAGAGGATTCCTTTTATATGAGGGTCCTAGAGTAGTCAAACTCAGAAACAAAAAGTAAAGTGGTGGTGACGGGCACAGTGGGGGGAGGGGGGTGGGGACGGGGAATTGGGTTTTAATGAGTGTGATGGAAAACTTCTGGAGATGAGCGGTTGCGAGACAGTGTGAATGTACTTAATGCCACAGTACACTTTTAGAAACGGTTAAAACGGTAAAATTTGTGTTATGTGTATTTTACCACAATTTTAAAAGAGGAAAAAGGAGAAGTAGCAGCCCCAGGAGAAATCCTGTTCGGACCAGGCCTCTTCCCCTCTCTCTTGGCCCAGACTTTCTGCTTCTGGGAGCCTCACAACTGGGAATTTGGAGTGGATGTAGCCAATGTGAGATTTCAGAGGAAATAAACACCACATTTCAATGTCAGCACAGTTAGATGGATGGAATAGCAACCAAAGAAACGAGGTCCATCTGTGGTTATGCTGCTAGAGAATACCACGCAGAGTCAAAAATGTCCAGGTCCAAATGCCAACTCACCATCCAATGCCTGAGTGACCTGGGAAGCCCACTTCATCTCTGTGAGCTTCAGCTTCCCTCTCTGCAAAATGAGAACCACATGTGAGGCACTGGCCCAGGGCCTGGCACTTATTGGTATGTAGTAAATGGCAAAGGTTAATTTCATAAAGAATTGGGAGATTCGAGTCATTTAACCCATCTCCTTGGCATAGGGGAAACTGAGGCACAGAGAGGAGATTTGATTTGCCCAAGGCCACACAACCAGTCCATTACTGAGCTGTGACTTCAAGATGTTTTGGACCTCAACCCAGGTTTCTGGAGTTTGTCCTGCAGTTAAGCATTGGTCCCCTATCAAGAAGCCATGTGAGAATGGACATCGGGCTATCACATGACCCTCTCTGTTGTCAAAGATGCCGCCAGGATCCCACCTACTCATTCCTTCATGAAGACAGGATAGGCTTTAACAAGGAGGAGGTGAATTTTATCAGCCAAGCCTTTTCGTGGTGTAAGTGTGGGTGGAGATCCATGGGCAGTCAGTAGCTTTGTTGAGTTCAGATGGCTGGTCTTATCCTGCAGCCCATGCAAGCGGAGACACCATCTGGTGTGAATTACTGGGAGCTAGTCGTCTTGCTTTAGGAAGGGCCTCCAGACACATGTACCGGGGTCCTCTGGGACTGGCATGTACATACTCTCTTTGGAGTGAGACATAGTCCTGGGGAGGAGCCCTCTCCTGAAGGCAGCAGCACTGGAGTAAATTACTAGGGGTCTTAAGGAATTCTTCCTTCATGCGTGCATTTGTTCATGGACTCAAACCACACTTGCATTCTGTGTCTACCCCGCGTGCGAGAAATCCGTGTCTCTTGAGCCTTGCCTGGGGGATCAGGGAAGAAATCACCACAAGGTACGATGAAGCACCCCAAGTGCTTGATGCTGATTGATGTCCCCAAGTTCTGCAGGAACACCAAGGAAAGACTGAGCCCAGGGAGTGTGGGAGACCTTCACAGAGGTGACATCCAAGCAGGGGCCAGAAGGACAGGAAGGCCTTTTCCAGGTAGAGAAGGGAAAGGGCACCACTGCTTAGCACACTGGCCACACTGCTCTAAAAAGAAAACAGAAAACACAAGGACTTCAACAAGGTGGGGTCCATTTCTCTCTCATGGAAGAACAAGTGGGGTGAACAGTTCAGGCAGATGTGGTTGTTTGGGGCTGCTGGGGACCCAGAAGGACTCCATCTTGTTGCCCAGCCCTCCCTACCAAAGATGACTCACCCACCATACCTGCACAGTCTAGTCTTTGGGCAGAGGGAAAGAGGAGAAGGAGCCTAATGCCTTCTACAGCTGGGAGATGTTGGCTGTAGCTGGGTGACCATGCTAATTATCCAATTATTCTCTAAGAAAAAGAGAGGAGATTGGGGGAGAAGGGAGGAGAGCGAACAGGCAGTCTGCCATATGCAAAGACAAGGCAAAAGAGGAAAGAGCTTGCATGTTTGTAGAATTGTGGCATAAACAGGCGTGCAGGAGATGACTCTGGAGAGGGAAGTGGGATCGGGGTATATTCTGTATGTCCTGGGAGCACTGCAGTGTGTTAGGGTGTGGGGTGGGGGGAGGTTTGCGTGGATCGTGATGCAAAACGATCGTGATGCAAAAGGAGCTGAGGCACAGTGTGGTGGGGAGGACATATAAGCTGAGAAACTCTCGGAGGGTGGTAAAGACATTTTCCATTACTGAACAAGGAGGCAGAGCCCCGATTCTGAGCTCTGGAATCTTCTCCGCTGGGGGGATGGGCAGGGGCTGGAGAGCAGTAATCATAATCTCTTCTCTCATTTTCTCTCCCCAGACTGTACTTCGGATTGTGGTGCTTGGGATCTGGGATTATATCGAAAACAAAATAGAGGTAAAGGCCAACGTCGATGCGCACCCCCCACACTGGCCATCCTGGGAGCCGGAAAATATCCCTCCGTGTGGGACCCTCAAAAAGGCTTGATCCTTCCACACTGGGTGCAGAAGTCCCTGTGGCTGTGTTGTTGGGGTTGGAGGGCAGGGGACAGGCAGATGGAGAAAGTTCCTGGCAAAGGGACAGCCTGAAAATTCTCCTCAAAATTCTGCAAGATTTGAGAAGTTTTTTTGAGTCAGTTGGAAAAGCTTTGAAATGTGTCTTAAAACAAATGATTCCACTCTAAAATGGCCCAGTGGTCAGAGAGCTGGGCAAGCTTGTTTCAGTAGAGTATCCCACCGCTCTGCTTTCTGTAAAAGGATCTGGTTTAGTGGGTGGGAATGAGAGGCCAAGGAAGCCTGGCCGTCGCTGGGAGTTTTGTGCATGCAGGACCAGGACCATGTCCACTGTCCACTCCTTCCTCACCCACCCCCCACCCCACATCCATGCTGTAGCCTCTTTGGGCCACGTGCTGGGAACAGACATAAAGGCCTGGCCCATGGAAGTCCAGATGAACCCAAGCTTGAGCAGGCAGATAGAAGGTCGGGGCCCAAGTCTGAATTGCCCATACTGGGCCCTCTCTTCTCCTAGCCCTTCCTCCTTGTAGTGAGAGACTCAGCGTCAGATAGAAATAAGATGTAGGCTCTCGGCTCCTGCTACCCAAGGGGAAGGATCCAGCCTTCAGCCCCCACTGCCAGTGAGGGATTCAGAAAGGCTAGAACAGGAACACTGGGGCATGGAATACAAGCCCACTCCAGGAGGGGATGAGACACTGGGAAAAGATGCTGGGAGCAACCCCAGGCTGTCGGAACAAAGTCTGTGGATGGGCTGAGGTCACTTAAGAGGGAAGAGAGTACCATGGGCATGTCTAGGAGTGGAGAGGTCACTGAAGAGATGGAGGAGGGTTAGGGGAGACCTGAGGTGGGAATAGGGGAGAACTGATGTGAGGACAGACCTCCTGGAGAATTCGGCCATACCAGCTGCTTTGTCTGACCTGCTTCTGGGACATCCAGGAAGTGGCCCATGGCACTGAAATTCAATTCCTCTCACAGGTGTTTGATGGGGCTGTGATCATCCTGTCCTTGGCCCCGATGGTGGCATCCACTGTGGCCAATGGGCCCAGGAGCCCCTGGGATGCCATCAGCCTCATTATCATGCTCCGGATCTGGCGGGTGAAGAGGGTCATTGATGGTGAGTGGTCCAAGAAGGGTCAGCGACGCTGGCAGGGTGGCAGGTGGCCACTACTGAGCCTGGCACTGTTGACTAAGAGCAGAGGGAGGCCACGTGGTACGGGGTAGGTGGGAGGCATGACCCCGCCAGCCTCAGGGACTGGAGGCCAGAGCCTGCTGGCGCAGAAACTCCAAGCCTGTCACCACTCACTCCATGTCACATGTCCAGGAGCTGCACACACTGCCCAGATGTCCCATGCAAGCACTTGAGCATTTGCTCCAACATAACTATTTATTGTATGTCCGGCTGGCCAGCGCCTCCCATGAGAACTTACAGCAGGGCCTGCCATTCTGGAACACCAGCATTGCACAGCCTGAGGGTTTGGACCCACGCCTGCCGCCCGCCGCCTACAGACTCACCACTGGCTTCGTCCAGCCTACTGGTCGAGGGATTGCTCCCTATGGGGCCCATCTCCCCTCTGTCCAGCAAGGGGTGTCCCATCCCCAACCTGTCGACCTGCAAACAGCTCAAGATGGTTTCTGGGAGAGATGCTGGCTTGGTCTGCGTTTTGGCTTGCTTTGGTCAGTGTTAGTGGTGCGTGCTCCCATGTGAGCTTCCATTCCCAGAGAGTGTCTGTTACCTCTGCTCTTTCCCTGCCTTTGCTACCATCAGAACCAAAGGCCACCCTCCCAAAGGAGCCACCTCTTGTGGAGAGCTGTGCCCTGACCTGGGTCATTCCTCTATTTCCAGGAAATGATGACAGACCTGAGAGTGTCCCCCCGGAAGAGGGACACCCAAATGAGAGAATTCTGGAAGCCTTGTCCCTGAAGAACAGGGCAGGGTACTAGGATGGGGTGACCTGGTGATGGGGAAGAGGGAGAAGCCAGCTCCAGGTTCCAGAAGGTGGTCCTTAGACCTCCCAGGACATGACAGAGAGGCCCACCTCACCTCAGCCAGACTCAGCACAGACCAGGCACAGAGCCACCACAGATGGGCTGGCCTGCCCCTCAAGGATGTGGGCTCCTGCAGGAGTGTGGGCAGTCTGAGCCAGGTGGTCGCATGGAGGGGCAAGGCACAACAAGGAGGTTATATAGATGACGATTCCTGAGCTTTTTTTAAAGTAGCAAAACCCTTTCTTCTGCAAAATCTTATGCAGCTCTCCAGTGTGAAAGATAGATTAAAAGGGAAGCATTTTGGTTGACTTGAAGTGGGAGGGGGCAGAGCCCACCTCCTTGCCCTCTCTTCTCCTTGGGGCATCTCTAAGGACCTTCTGGAGCAGGTTCAGACCACGTTAGATAGACTATTAAGACTACAGATTGTATCATATACAGACTCTTAAGTCACTCTGGCCCTGAAATTTGGTTGCAAATGTCAGAAATTGTGGCTATGAGGATACCCCAACAGCATTTGCAGGGGAGTGGGGGAAGGGTATGGGGCAGGAAGGACAGCCTCTGGGGTCTCTCATCCCCCAGTGCTGTGGGGTGTGATGTCTTTTCAGGGAGCTAGCTCCTAATCCAGAATCTTCATTCAACTGGAATGTGACTTTGTAAGGTCCAAACCGGGAAGGCTTTGAGAGGTCGTCTCGTCCATTCCTGTCATTTGACGGATGGGGAAACTGAGGCCAAGAGGGATAAGGGTCGCACAGCAAAGCAAATTGGAGCTCAGGCCCACTGGCAAGTGCCAGTGTGCTCTTTATCTGTACACTCACCCTCATCTGCTCAGGGCGTGTCCACTCACAAGAACATCGTTTCCCTTCAGAGCAGGAACAGCGCCTTCTGGCTCTTCTCAGCCAGCTGTGAACAGCTGGTCACCCTCACACTGATGGGTCTTGACAGTCCATTGCGAGCTCTCTTCCCAGCTGCTGCCCCTTTATCCTGACATAGCAGGCATGGCTGTACCACTGGAAGCCTCAGGATAGGGATGTGCTGGGTGAAAGTGTGGGTGTTAATTTGCTTCTCTCACCCTGGGTGTGAATTGGCTTCAGCAGAGTTCTGAGGAGGCAGAAGCCACTGGATACAGCCTTGGAAGCCTGGAGACGGGCCTGCAGGACAAGTGGGCTGCCCTCCAGTTGAGAAGCAAACAGAAGAATTCTGCTTTCTCTGCCCCACATGATTCCTGCAGCAGCCAGAGAACACCCAGAGGGTGGGAGACCATGGGTGGAAAAGGAATCGAAGAGTGGAGATGTGGAGAGTTGTAGAATACAGCAGCAAGAGAGGCATGTGACCGAAATTTCTGACTAGTCAGGAAAAGCTGAATTCTGTGACATGAGAAGAGCATGAAGGCCAGAGGCCAGGGTCAGGTCAGGAGTTGATACTGAGACTTCACAGAGCCCGGAGAACTGCCCAAGGGAGGGGCCCATGTGGCTACCACAGGCTACAAGATCTGGGGCCCTCCAACCCGAGGCTAGACTCTCTCTGGGTGAATAGGACTGTCCATGAGTAAAAGAGACCCAGAATGACAGTGACTTCAAGTGGAAGCCTTTCTCTCACAGGAAAGTCTGCAGGTCGGGAGTCCCGGGCTGATGTGGCACTCTCTGTAGTTGAGACTCCAGGCTCCTCCTGTTTGTTGCTCTGCCATACATTGTCTACTTTCCAAAGTCACGCCATGGCCCAGGATGGCTGCTCCAGGGCCAGCCATCACATCCTTATCTCAGCCACTAGGAAGAAGGAAGAGAGGAAGAAGATAAAGAGGCAAAAGGGAAGCCCCAGCTGCCTTTCCTCTTTAGACATCTTTATTGAGATATAGTTCCCACACCATGAAACACCCATTTAAAGTGCACAATTCCTTGGCTTTTAGTATATTGCTAGGGTCTTGCAAATATCACCAAAACCTAAGCTGAGAGCCTTTTCACCACTTCAAAAAGAAAGCCCATACCCATTAGCAGTCACTTCACATGACCCTCCCAGCCCTAGGCAGCCAGTAACCTACTTCCTGTCTCTGTAGATTTGCCTCTTCTGGACATTTCCTATGAGTAGGATCATAGTCTGTGTGTTCTGGTGTGTCTGCTTTCCTTCACTGAGCAAAAGCGTTCAGGTTTCATCCATGTGTAGCCTGTGTTTCATTTCTTTTTATTTTTGCATCATGCTCGTTTGTATGGACGGGCCACATTTTCTCTATACCCTCATCCGTTGCTGGACGTTTAGCTTGTTTCCACATTTGACTGCTGGGAACATCCATGTCCAAGCTTTTGTGTGGAGGTGTTTTCGTTTCTCTGAAGTACCTAGGCATGGACTCGCCTTGCCCTGTGGTCACTCTGTTTTAGCCATCTCAGGACCTGCTCCACTGTTTTCCAGAGCGGCTGCCCCATGTCACTTTCCCACCAGCAGTGAGTGAGGATTCCAGGATTTCTGCTTCCTTGTTACCGCCAGCTCCCGGAAGCTGCTGCATGACACCTGCACTTGCCTCACAATGTCCAGACTGTGGTCTCACAGCTGGCCATATCTGCACAGGATACTCAAAAGTCCAGCCCTTGCTCCGGGCAGCTGTGCACACAGCCAGAAGGAAGGGTGCTGTCACTAGGACAAAGGAGGAAAACAGTTCTCTTGGTCACTGCAGGTTAGGGTTCTAGCCCTCTTATACTGTCTGGGTACTGTGGGGTGCCTAGACATCCCCTGAGCCTCTGCACCCCTTGGCTCCTCTAGGAACCACTCCTGGACTTGAACCTGCCACTGGCTGGCTGCTGGGACCGGCCCCTCTCCCTCCTGAGCCCCACTACTGCCAAGTTCTTCACGGAGCTGTCTCTGTCTTCCAGCTTACGTCCTGCCGGTGAAGGTGGAGATGGAGATGGTCATCCAGCAGTACGAGAAGGCCAAGGTCATCCAAGACGAGCAGCTGGAGAGACTGACGCAGATCTGTCAGGAGCAAGGGGTAATGCCCTGCCACTCCCGGGTCTGTCCAGAGCCAAGGGCCCCGGTGATGCCTAAAACCGCAGAAGACCAGAACTGCAGGGACCCCGAGGACACATGGGGAACATAAGGCCCACAGAGTGGGAAACCAGTCTCTGAAGGTCACTCCTGCTCGGCCTCACCAGGCCTGGGCTCAGCACCAACTCTCAGGCCAGGGTGCTTTCTCTTTGTACCATGGTGACCAGTGAGCCCTCCAGCCTGAGCCAGCCATCACCGACTTAGTTCAGCAGAGTCTTCTGGACACAGTGGTCTCTAGAGCAGGGGACAGCTTCTGTCCGCAGCGGTTGCTGGGCACCACTGTGGACCAGTCACCACCCAGGACCCCCCGACACCTCCCCCCGCAAAGAGGTGTTCACAGTTCTCTGTGCCTTCCAGGTGCTATGGGGAAGACAGAGAGGGGCCCTATGAGGCCGTGCTCAGCAGAGCCAGTGGGGCGGGGCAGGGGGGCAGCTGGGTCCTGCAGCAAGACTACAGAGCTCTGTAGAAACACAGCCTCCAGGGGGGGATGTTCTGGTACCTGGTGAGAATGCCAGTGAGATTGCCGCAGAGGGGACAAGCGAGCGAGGTGGTGGAAAGTGTGGAGGAGGATAGACGAAATAAAATATATGGTCATTCTGGCCTCTCCGTTGGATTCTGGGAGGAGGACAGGCCACTGCCCCTTACCCTATGATCCGCATAAGCTATGCCCCCCACCCTTAGTCCCCAGGGCCAGCCCAGGCATAGAATGCCCCAGCTACCTATCCCGTGTGGGGCTGAGCGCTTCTGGCTTGCAGTGCAGTGAGGATGGACACCACTTGCTCCCTCCCCCTGCCCCTCTGTGGAGCCCACAGGCATTCTCTGTGAGGGTCTGAGGGCCACATGCATCTGCCTGGCTTTTCACCCTCAAACGTCCTTCATCTCATACATAAACACTCTGAAGAAGTCAGACAGAGTCACCTCCCATTCCGACAAGCCCTGTGCCATCCCATCTTTCATTTTGGTTGTGATGTACCCCTTGCCTGAGCCCTTGTCCCTTGTCAGCCCTACCTAACTAATTTGTGTGCAGCCGGCATGTCCTGGCTTTTCCACTAACCACAGCACTGTCCTCCTGCAGCAGTCACTGCTCCCTTAACCCCTGGCCCTGCTGTGGGCCTCCGCTGAGCACTGGGCACTTGCTGCCGCGGGCTCTGGTTCTCTGCACCCGGGACTGCTGCTCCCATGGAATGGGATGCTCCTGCAGGATAAACCTCATCTGACTTACATTTGCCCGCAGCCCAGCACCCTCTCATGGTGGGTCTCCAGGGCCCCCAACCCCAACCTCTCCTAGCTGGAGGAAGAGCTGGAGGGAGTGGGAAGTCTGTGGAATGTCACCACAAATTGATCCCTAGAATTGTCCACAGGAACAGGCACACAGAGTCTTCAAAATCATCTCTTTGGAATGTCTGTCAGGGAACCAAATCTTTTTATCTACTTTGGGAACACGATGGCCTTTCATTTTAGCACAAAATGTTTATGAGAGACAAGAGGGGACATCAGGGGACACAGCCCTCAGGAGAACATCCTCCTTGGGATACTGGGCATGGGGCAGTCTTTACAGGGTTGTGGACCTGGGAAGACCAGTGTTCTAGTCCCTAAGTGGTTGGCATCTGCTTCACTCTCACCTGTGCATCTAGTTTGCCAGCACCATCAAGGCCTGTGCTGGGCACTGGGGGCACTGTGGTGGAGAGGATTTGGCCCCTACCTGCAGGAGGCTCTGGGTGGCTCAAGTCTGGCAGGCCCCAAAACAAACAGGGGCAGTCTGGTGCATGCCTGGGGAAGGGACATGTCTGGAGTTCTGCATGCCCGGGGGGCAGGGGAGCGGATGGGTTTCCAGAGGAGCTGGCATTGGGCAGGGCCACTTGGAGAAGGGTGCCTGGCAGAGGGGACAGGTGAGGCATTAGAGTGGGTGTTGCACCAGGGGAGCTCAAGGCCATTCAGGAAGGAGGAGGCTGGCTTGGGAAGGGCCTACATGGCTGATCTAGGAATTTGGACTCCATCCCGTAGGGAAAGGGGAGTCCTGGGGTGTTAGAAGCAGGGGTGGGAAGTCTCAGGTTGGAGTTTCTGATGGATCTCTCTGGCTGCTGTTGGAGGTGGGATGGGCAAGAGTGAGGAATAGAGATAAGAAGCCTGGGCTGAAAGGCTTTTTCAGCCACCCGGAGGGGAGAGGCCTGGGTTCAGAGGTCTAGAAGAGGAGGGGAGAGGACAGATCTGGGTGTCAGCCAGGATCTGGCTGGAGCTTGGTCAGGCAGCTTTCAGTCTACTAATAAGAAAATGAACACCACGTGGCTGCAGTTGGCCATGTGACAGACTGCGACAGAGTACCACATCTGCCCTTCATTAGCTCTCACACAGCCCTCCAGCCCGGCAGAGAACAAGCTGACCCACTGCAAGCCTCACAGTCACAGCGCGTGGGCCACATGGCCGAGAGAAAACCCTACTGGCAGCCCCACCCCCAGTTCTTTCCACTAGGACCCCCGTCCTCAGCCCACAGAGACCCCACATGTGGCCTCCCTCCCAGGGGTCCCAGCCAAGGGGAGACTCCCTTGGATTCTGCACAGGAAAGAGCTAATAAATAAAGACAGATTTCCTCTAGGTAATGACATCTGGAAAAGAGATGAGCAGAAACAAACCATTTTAATTTAAAAAACACCTGAAGCCTGTCATCTTAGTTGAGGCAGCAAAAAGGGCCAGCTGGGCTGGAATTCCAGTGGGTCGCAGGGAAAGCGGGAGAAGCCCGATAAGAGCAGAGAAACCAGGGCTGCTGCTGTCCCAAAGCTGAGCACTGTCCTCTCCATGGTGTGGGGCACATAGACACCTCATTCCCAGGTCTCTTGAGGACCAGGTTTGAGATTTGACTGGGTTACAAACAGCCTTAAAGAAATGAGAGTGCTGGCTCACAACACATCCAGGACGGCCAGACACTTTGAGAGAAGAGCGCCCGGAATGGTTGAGAATAGACTTTAGGGGCAGACCTGAGTGCAAAGCCAGCTTGGCCACTGATGGGCCTTGTGGCTTTGGTCACTGATGGGACCTGTGTGGCCCTTGGTTTTCCTAATCTGAAAAAGAGGAATAGTGACAAATTCCATGAAGGATGGTTGTGACATGGTGTAGCCTGAAGCCTGACCCACGGTGAATAGTGACTGCCAGCCCACCCCTTCTCCCCCGTGTACATCCATTTATTTTATGGATAAGACGACTGAGGTATGGGTGACTCGCCTGAGAGTTATCAGCTAGTTGAGGGCTGTGAGAGCCAGGAATAGACCCAGCTGTCCTACTGGAACACTGTTCTTTCCCAGCCCACCTTGCTTAGGGTCGCGTTCTATGTCGTTTTTCTACCCATGTCACTTCTCGGTGCTCGGTGAAGACATTGGCCAGATGATGCCCCAGGATGTCTTTAAACCACAGCCTGAGCGCAGCTCTCAGGGACAGATGTAGCGGCACTCAGCCATCTTGGTGGTATTTCCAGACTCTCCCACTGTATCCATCTCCCTGCTACCCCCAAACCCCCTCTTTGTCAAAAACTCTTGCGCTCTCTCTTCCTGCTGGAATTCTCAGTTTAATAAAGCAGTTTCCACATCAGATTCATAAGTGCTACCTAAAACGCTGAAATTTACCAAAGTTCCCATGAAATGTTCAGGATCTCAGATTAAACGAAACAGTCAATTTGTATTCATCCCACTCTCTTCCTGGGGTGTATCTGTGTAAATATTTCCCAAGACATTATTCATCATAGCTCTTTTTAAAATAAACTTTATTTTTTAGAACAGTTTTAGATTTATAGAAGAGTCATGAGGATGGTACAGAGTTCCCATGTTCTCCACACCCAGCTGCCCTGTTAACATGACATCTCCTATTAGTATCATGCATTTTTACAACTAAGGACTTGATACTGGTGTGTTATTATTAAAGTCCATACATTGTTCCGATTTCTGTAGTTTCTAGCTAATGTCCTTGACCTGTTCCAGGATCCCATTGAGGACACCGCATTACATGTGATTATCATATCTCTTTAGGCTCCTCCTGGCTATAAAAGTTCCTCTGACTTTCTTTGTTTTTGATGACTGACCATTTGGAGTACTGTTCAGGTATTGCGTACGACGCCCCAGGACTGGGATTTGTCTGATGTTTTTCTCATGATTAGACTGGAGTAATGGGTTTTGGGGGAGAAAGATCGTCACATCACATCACATCGAGGGTACCTGCTGTCAACATGACTTCTCACCGTCTGACGTTGTCGGATCTCTGCTCTGTAAAGTTACTCTATTTTATTCATCTTGGCTTTTTTAGAAGGTTTAAATTGCTTGTCGCTGTGACCCTGTAGAGACTCTTGGGTGACATAGTTTGCTGGTTTCTTGCATGAATATCTTGTACATTTGATCTTCTGTGCCACGTGGCAGCTCCCTTCTTACCACAGGCACACCCATTGTGCCCCAGGACCACCTTATGTTATAAATGAAAGTGTCCTTAGAGGGCATCTGACACAATCCTAGATTCGACACACGGGGGCGCTCTGAGGCACAGAGAAGGGGAGAAGTGTGCCCAACATCACACAGCAATTAGGAGATGAGGATGGAAACAGGGTCTCTTACCCCCTCACTGCAGTGCTCCCCTGCATCTGGAACCACACTGGCCTTTGGTCTTCCCAGGGAGACAGGACACAGTGTTTCCCTCATTTCCATCATCTCTTCTGCCTGCTAAGCTCACCTCATCCTTAACAGATTCCTCCTGGAAATCTGGGGCCAGCAAAAAGGAGGACACTCTGTTAGGCATTCTTACCTTTCTGAAGCCCTGGCTGGCCTTGGGTGGCCTGCTTCCAGATTGCTCCCTTCTGTGACGGGAGCAGATAGCCTCAGACCCTCTGCTGAAAGTTCCTCCCTTTCCCTTGTATTTTACTCTCTGTCTGGATCCTGGCCAGATTTTCTTCAGAGTTAATTTTGCCGGTACACAGATGGGCTCCAGAGGCGGGACGCTAGTTACCGTCCTTGGGAGAGATGGTGTGAGTTCTTTGTCTCCGTGTACTGGCCGCTTCAGAAATTAAAACTGTTTGAGGTGCAATGGTTAAGTCACTGCAATGATATAGTCTTCCAGCTCATCTTAAGAAACCGCTTCTGAGGGTTTATGTACAGCTGTGTGCAGGATCTAGCTCTAATTCTGAGATATATTCTGAAGTCCCTGTTGTACCTGCTCTTTGCCCCGTAAGCTTTGCCTTTGGCCTAGAGTTAATAGGATCCAGCCTGGCTCACTGTCAAAATGTATTCCTCTTCTCTGCTGGGTCCTGTGGGAAGGATGGAAGAAAGTTAATTTCTCTTTCCTCAGTACCGTTCACCCTGAGACCATTTGCAAAAACCCAGGTATCAAGGGTGACTTGAGGCCCAGCCTGCAAGGAGGCACATGGAGCTCTGTGAACCCCTTAGGACAGCCTTGGGCCTTGGGCCAGCATCAGTCCCTGAATGAGAGGAGTCCTCTGTGGGAGCAGTCTGGAGGGGTGGAGGGAGTCTGCTTAGACAAGGGGCCAGCAAGTGAGATTCTGACCTCCACTCTGCCAGCGGCTAATCTCCCCTTTAATTCCTGGGCCTCAGTTTCCCTGTTGGGAAAAATGGAGGAAACAAGGCTTATGTCATGAGGATGCCCTAAGGATCAGACTAATTCAAGTATCATATATAAAGTCTGGTCTACTGGAGTCTTTCAGTAAATATAAAAAAAATGGAAAGAGAGTAAAATAATCACTCATATAATTGTGACCACTTACAAATGCACCCCCGTGTATTTTAGCTTCCTTTGACCTTACAGTCAGAGTGCATAGACTAGGTCTTATTAACACCTTTGTAAATGGAAAGACAACAGCTAAGAGAGGCTGTTGCTTGCCTAGGGTTGCCTTGCGGTGGAGGGCATCAGGTCCGTCTGCCTACGCCAGAAACAGGGTGTCTGGACAAGTCACTGGCAGGAGTAACACAAGCTGCTACTTCAGACAAATCCAGACATCACAGTGGCCTAACACAAGACGAGTTTGTCACTCACACCACAGCCTGGTGCAGTTGCCATGGACAGCTGGTGATGGCTCCCCAGTCCCCGGTCACTCTGGCCTCCAGGAGCTGGTCATTTTCTAACTGCTGCTTCTAAGTCCTCGGGGCTTTCTCCCTTCAATGGGGGAGAAGTAGAGAGTTGTGCAGTTAGTCAGGCTTCTGCCCCATTTTGTAAGTGGGACTCAGTCACACAGGCACACTTGAGGCACCAGAGGCTGACCGAAGTGGTCTATGTGCCCAAGAAGAAAACAGTCACCTGAAATGACGCCCATGGGCTCACGACGTTCTCTGCCCCTCTCCCTAGTCCCATGGACAGTCACATTTAGTAATCCTCCCTGGGTGGTGCAAGTCTCCCTGGCCTTTTTCTAGAAGAAACAGGATAATAATCTTGACCTCAAGCAACAGGCATTTCCGGTGGTGGTAGGCAGTGGTAGGAGGAGGTAGCAGGAGGTGTCCTGCTCTTCCCCCTCCACCTTCCCCACCACACACCTTTCCCTCCATCCACTCTACCCTCATGGCAGGGAGGGTTATAGTCCACTTGTTAGGTTGTGGGAAGTGACCTGGGGGCCTTGCTCTGGACCCACAGCTCCCTGGTACTCAGCACCCCTGACAGAAGGCCAATGGCTGCACAAATTCTCACCTTTAAGGCTGGGCAGCCAACTCAGAGCAGGGCCTCTGTGGCCATCAAGAGATTGGAAATCATAAAAATGGGGTCCCATCCTGGTTCTGGGGGTGGTGCTTGATAGTTCATTCCAGAGAGTCCCCTCTTTTTTCCTGGAGAGGCCACAAGTCCCCAGCTCAGCACAATTGTCTTTGTTACCTGGATTATTCAAGATTCCACTGTGGGAAGGGAAGTGTGTGTGTGTGTGTGTGTGTGTGTGTGTGTGTGTGTGTGTGTGTGTTTAAGCATGGGAAGTGATTTGTAAAACAGCAGATAGCTTTAATGACAGGCCTATTTAGCTGATAAAATTAGCTATCAGAGGAATAACTTATGTTATCCTTTTGCCATAATTTAAATTTATGGCCAACTACCAGTCATCTTCACAATGGATGGAAAGGGGCCAAGGTCGAATTCAGCTTCCCCTGCTCCTAAATCATTAGTTTGCAACTGTCTCCTGATTTTTATTGTTACCAACAATGGCAAAACTAATGGAAATAAACATTGGATGCCATCCCAATGGCAGATAGGTTTGAAGGCAGGGCATTCTGTGCAGACAGCACTAATAGGATGGAAGAAAATTATTGCTGTTGCATTAGATACCATCCAGCTTCTGGCCGGAGTGTGCATTGATCAGGCCAAGGCCGTGTCAAGTGTACTCCACAAACCAGACCATTAAAGGCAGAGATGGACTGGGTGTGCCGGCCCTGCCGCCCCAGGGGTCTGGCCCCACCTGGGCAGCCACTAAAAGCCCAGCCCCAATGGAAGGGGCCTGACTCCTCTGTAATGCACACTGAGGGCTTTCCTATGGATCCTGGCGGATCTGGTCCGGTTATCTGATAGAAATACTTAGCTAATGATGCACATTAAGAAGGGCTGTGATTGCACTTTCATTCTTCCTGGGACTCAGGATGGTCTTTAATTCCCCATGTGCCTTCAGCCCTGGAGGCCCCGGCAAGCCCTGAGAGCCTGAGTGTTCCTTCTTACCTGTTTTCAGCAGTTTGACTGCAGCATGTCCAGGGTGGGGTTTTTGTGTTTATCCTGCTTAGGATTCTGCGTTTCTTGAATTTGTGGATTGATATTTTTCATTAGATTTGGAAAGTTCCTGGCCACGATTTCTTGACCGATTGCTTCTGTCTCATCCTTCCATCCTCCCCCTGGAGCTCTGGTTGCATGTTCCGCGCTTGGAGCATGCCTCCCGTCTTACACCCTCTTCTGTTCACTCACTCTCCCTTTTTTTTCTTCTTTTCTGGCCATAAGTTTCAATATTTTTCTATAGACCTATCCTCAAGTTCAACAGTCTTACCTTCTACTATGTCCAGTCTGCTGCTAAACCTACACAATGGAAAACCCAATCTCAGACATTGCATGTTAAGGTCCTAGGAGCTCCACTGGATTCCTCTTACAGGTTCTGTTTCTCTGCTGAAATGCTCCATCCATTCTGTTCATCTTTCCCCCACTTTAACATATTAATCACAGTTATTTTGAAGTCCTTATCTGCTAACTCAAATAGGCCTAAGTCATCTTCAGTGGAAATTCTAAGCAGCCTCTGAACTGCTCTGTTTTTGTTATCGTTGTTGTTGTTGTTGTTGTTGTTGTTGTTGTTGTTGTTGTCAGAGAGAGAGCGCCTGCGCACAAGCAGGCAGAGTGGCTGGCAGAGGCAGAGTAAGAAGCAGGCTCCCTGCTGAGCAAGGAGCCCAATACGGGACTGGATCCCAGAACCTTGGGATCATGACCTGAGCTGAAGGCAGCGGCTTAACCGACTGAGCCACCCAGGAGTCCCTGAACTGCTCTATGTTTTTATAATCAATTCTTTTTTTGCTTATTTGCATGAATAGTAATTTTTACTGTGTGCTACACATTGTTGATAATGTGCTTTAGGGATTCTGGATTATGTTATCTTTCTGTAAAGAGTCGGCCCTCTGGGAATGGGGCATTTCATCAGGGAGCTGGGGTGGCCCTCAAGACAGGAGCTACCTGTCCCTTGTGCTTTATTCCCTCCCAGCTGGGGTCCCAGAGCCAGCATGGACCTTGTCATAGACTCAGAGTTCAGCTAGTCTATTTGCCTTATTGAACACACAGTAAAACCGAGGGCCAAAAAGGAAGAGACTCATCACAAGTCAGGGTGAGGGAGGGCAATGGGCTGAGAACTCAGGCTCCTGCCTCCTCCAGCCCTTACTTTCTCCCCACTTGGGAGCCTCCTACTCTTTCCTAGCCCCTGTAGCCATCAAGCCCTCTGTGTACCGCTTGAGCTCAGTCTCTTTCATCTGGTCCCTAAGGCTTCACCTTGATAAAAAGTCTGTGAAGCTAGAGGCCAGAGGCCTGGGGTCTGGGCCTGGCTTTGTTTCTGATGCATCCTGTAGTCTTAGCTTTTCCCCTACCCTGTCTCCCAGGACAGAGACTCCTTCCCACCTGGAGCCCCAGTTTACCCACTGACTAATTAGGTCCTGATATCCTAGGACCCCTGACAGCCTTTTGGTCAGCTGGGGAAGCACACATAGCCTTGTTCAGTATAGGGAAAGCAGCAGCCAGGCTCTGAGGGTCCCAGGGCCCTGCCAGTCCCCTGGAACTGAGCTGGGCTAAACTGAGAGCCACAGAGCTATCTGCAGTTTCCCTGTGAAGCATCTGTCCTTCCTCCTCAGGCCAAGGGCTGAGAGCATCCAGCCACCACACCCTCTGAAGCTTGTAAAATTACATCCCTCTCCTTTACCCATTCCAGTGCACGCCCATGCTGACACTTCAACCTCCTAAATAATTTCCTCACCTCCTGTCTCCACTGTCTCCAACCCAGTCCAAATTCTGGTCATCAGGCCTGGGCTGCAGAAGAGTAGCATCTCGACTATTGGTCCTATTTCCACCCTGGCCCATCTCCGTCCAGTCCTTCTCTGCTCTGCTGCCAGCATGGGCCTTCCAAAGTGCTCATCTGAATCAGCACACCACCTCCTCCAACACTCTGCCTTCTCTTCAAAAGAATTCAGAGGCTTCTTGTTGCCTTTTTTTAAAAAGTCTAACATCTTATCACATCTTACTGTGGCTAACGGGCTCTGCCTGGAGTGGCCCCTGCTGATCTCCCCAGACTCTCTCACCTCCCAGTCCTCTCTCTTGCAGACACACCAGGCCTTCCCTGCAACAAATGCCACCCAGGGTCAGCCCCTGGGACTGTCATGGGAGATTTACTGCAGTGCTGCAAACATGGCCCCCCTCACTTGGGGCCACTGAGGACTCACTTCCAAGCTGGGAGAGGCATTTCCATTCCAAACCACATAATAGAGTTTTAACATAGCCCTCACCATGCTTTACCTGAATGAGTGAATGAATGAATGCATGCCTGCCTAGGAAAATTCTCATACACTTGGGGTTCATATCTCTAGCCTAAAACTTGTTTTAATGTATGTGCCTATGTCTGTACATGTGGGCTTGGGGCTGGGCAAGCCCTGGCCTCTGGCTGTCTGGCCTAAATTCCAGTGGGACACTCACGGGCAGCTCTGGATCAATTACAAGTTATCAATAATGCATCTGCTCAGAGTGGCCTAGGAGGCCATTAGCCTCCTGGCCCTGATGAGCAGCCTTGGAGAAAGTGGGCTATGTATGCCCATGGGAAGTTCAGATCAGCCTGGGTAAGAGGGGTTCCCAGCCCCAGTGGAGCTCAGGAGGGTTATCTCATCAGCCCTATGGGACCTCTGAGAACTTGCTGCCAGAGGGGTGGTTTGACCTCTCTCCCCATGCATAGAAGGCCACCCCGTAGTAAGCCAGCCTCACTTTCTCAGCCTCTGCAAATAATAGACCCATTCGAGTACTGGGTTCTTGAAGTCTAGAGTTGGAGCCTAGACCAAGAGCAGTGTTAGGGCTCAGTATGGGATCAGGCCTGGGACTCAGTGTGTGAGCAGATGTAGGGCTCACAGCATAACTATGGTTGGAGCTCAGTTTGTGACCATGGTCAGAGTTTAGTGTGTGAGCAGGGTCAGGGCTCAGACTTTGTCTCATCTTTGGGCTAGTACTGGGGCTCAGTCTGAAACCACAGAATTGAGAAAAGCTAATTAGTTCATGCATTCATTTATCTAACAGTATTTATTGCGTGCCTTCTCTCTACCAGGCAACAAAACAGACAAGATTCCTGCTCTTACAGACACTATATTTTATTAAGGGGTGAAGGGCTGCGGTCATGGGCTGGAGCTCTCACCCCTGGGGGCCAGTTAAGTACACTTCTTCCCAGCTCTCCATGACATTGTGATGGTAGTTTGCAGTCGGTCTTGGAGGAGTATCTACCACAGAGGTTAGTATGAACTACTCATCAGGGTTATTGTTTTTTTTTTTAACCAGTGTACTATCACTGCAGTAAGAGAGGGAAAACCAATAGGCAGTCCTTAAAGAAAATGGTGGAATGACCACACATATTTATCTGATCTTCTTTCCCAAACTCCACTAAAATGATAATTTAAAAACTATAAACACATAAGAATTAAGAAAGTGTCCCTGGAAGGCCTGTTCATAACAACAAAGAGGATAGAGATTTCGGTGGATTTGAGGAAAATGGACAGAGGATGAGAAAGGGGTAACCAATCTACCAGAGTGGAGAAATTATAACAAAAGAGCCTATGGAGGATAGTGAGGGAAATGGGCTAATTCTCCCCTCGAAACCCCTGAAAGTTTGGGAGGAAGGGGGTGAATAAACCGGAAGCTGACCAAAGGGAGAGGGTTTGGCTAAATGCCTGTACACACATTTGAGCCCCCCAGACTCCGTCCCAATCCTTCACAGCCAAGATACCACATCTCCCCACCGAACAGGAATCACAGAGGTTTGTTCTCTGAAGAAACTGAACCAGAAGGCTCTGCAGGAAGGCCCTGGGTTAGAAAAGGGCCTGGGGAGAGGCGCAGGGCTGAAACCAAGGATTCAGTGAAAATCCTTCCATGTAATAGAGGGTTCCTTTACCCCATTCCCCTGCCCGGCTTCCAGCACAGAGGCAGCCAGAGGCTGATGGGTTTTCTGAAAAACTGAGTGGTCCCGGAGACAAAATATGCGGACAGTGACATTGGGAGGTTGCCCTGATGTCAGTCTGCTGCCTGGCAACCCTAATGTTAGTGAGTGGTTTAATTGTGCATTTCACTGACACCAAAAGAAAAATATTAAAATAGATTTTAAAAATATCAGAAGGTGATAAGTACAATGCAGAGCATTCAAGAGGCTGGTGTGACAAAGTACATGGATGGCTACCTTGGGGGGATGGGGGTCAGGTCTGAGATGGGCAGGGCCAGACGGTGCACCTGCTTTGTAAGTCAAGGGTAAGGAGTTGGGTTTTCTCCCAACTGAGGTCTGTAGACAACGTGGGGGTGACATGATCTGATCTAGGTTTGTGAGAATCCCACTGATTCCTATTGGGGATGGTAAAAGGCTGTAGAAGTTGCAGTTGCCCAGGTGGTGGAGGTGGAGGGGGGTAGACAGGCTTGGGGTAGCACTTGGAGGTGGAGCCGGACATGGGGACAGACTGGATGGTGGGGGAGGGAAAGCAAGGAAGCAAGGGAGGTGATGACATTTTTGGCTCCAGCTAAGATGAGATAAAACCACCTGAGGAGCAAGTTCTTGGATATAGTGAAGAGTCCTATTCTGACCAGGTTGAGTTTGTGATTCGTATCTCCCAATTCCGTGTTGCTGTCAGGTAGGAGTTGGAGGTGTGAAGCTAACTTTACAGGGAGGGGTCAGGGCTGGACGCTGAGTATCATGAGCAAGTAGGTAATCTAGGTAGGGATCCCAGACACTGGGCTTCCCTGGGACCACCCTGCATGCCCATGCAAGCTCCCACACACCTGCTTCAGGCCTTTGGGGTTTACCCGCAGGTTGTGCACAGCGATGCAATGTGTGCTTGGGGCACTAGGTGGCAGTGAAAGCTTTCCTGGCCGCTGAGCCCACAGTCAGGCCCTTCAATGTCAGACCCAAACTGTCTTGGCCCAGATGGCCCAGAAAGGTCCCAGAGTGTAAACAGCCATTTCAGCCACAAACCCAAGAAGCATCTGGGAACCTCTTTGGTTCCCCAACAATAACAACAAAATTAACCAAAATCAAAATGTGTGCAGTGTTTTACACAGCCCTTACTTAGCACTCATGTCCTTAAAGAGATCCAGGGGGCGAGAACCCCTTATTATACAGACAAGGGAACAGAGGCCACAGGGCCAGAAAGCTGCAGAGCGGGGAATGGAGCCCAGTCCTTTCTGAACACCTCGTAGGAGAGGGAAGTGGGTATTGCTGGAAGACAAATGGCCAATGGACGGACAGCCTAAGGAGCACAGGATGCCAGGGTGGGCTCCCAAGGCTGGTTAGGCTGGCGCTGTTTGTTCCGGAGCATGCGGTCTTCCATTCAGCATCTGTCTAAGACCCCTGACTATGGCTTTCGCTTTGACAAGCACCATCTGGGTCACACATTTAGGCAAGGAACCAGAAAAAGATTCCAACCCAGGTTTTCCGATCCCTCCTTCAGCGCCCTTCCCACAGACCACGGCCGTGTTTCCTCTCACGGCCACCTTGTCTTCCCAATGCGGCGAGACTGTAGAGTATTGCAGGAATGAGAAACAGGAACACGCTGTAGTACTTGGAGAAGACTCCAGAAACGCCCAAGGCTCTTGCGATCCAGACCGGTGTCACTGGAGCCTTGTAGTGCCCGCCCCACCCACCCTGCGGACGCTCCGCGCACGCCTTCTGCCCACCAGGCTCAGGCTCGGGCTCGGGCTCAGGCTCCGCCCGCCCCTGCGCCCACCGCCCCCACCGCTCCTCTCCTCTTGCAGTTTGAGATCCGGCAGCTGCGGGCGCACCTGGCGCAGCAGGACCTGGACCTGGCTGCGGAGCGCGAGGCGGCGCTGCAGGCCCCTCACGTGCTCAGCCAGCCGCGCAGCCGCTACAAGGTGGTGGAGGCCGGCACGTGGGCCGAGGAGACGGCGGCCGAGAGCGTCGTGGAGGAGTTGCAACCTTCGCCAGGTGAGCCTGCCCACGGACCCCGCGGCCCGGCCCGGCCCGGCCCCAGGGAGGGCTCTGTGCCGAGCTGCCTGCGTCTCGGGGAGACTGGGGCGGGGCTCCGATGGCGGGGTGGAGGGTGCAGGACGACCTTTCTGAGCCTGGGAGCAAGAGTTTAGCCAAGATACCTCGACCCAATCTCCAAACGATCCTAGTGACCTGTACCCATTTCATGCCTGTGGGCCGCTGCCGTGCTTTGCATGCGTTATCTCCCCGGTCCTCAGAGCCAATAGGAAGTATGACTTGACTATTTGTGGATGAAATAAAAGTCGTAAAGGCGCATCATCAATAAATGGGCAGAGCTAGGCTTCAAGCCGGAGACCTGAGACCCTTACTGGACTGCGCAGCCGCAAAGGCCCAGACAGGAAGTCCAGGCCTAGGGCCACGGCCAGTACGGCCCAGAAACCTGTCTTGGCGCTGGTAGTGAATGGATGGATGGCGGGTAATGTTAATGGAAATGGGAGCACGGGGCATGACCCAGGGCACTGAATAGAAGGCCAGCGGTGTCACCTCAGACAGGGGACTTAATCCTCTGAGCCTTGGTTTTGCTAGCTAACAAATGCGAACAATGCAGAGCCTTCCTCACAGAGTTGTTGGGAGGCTCGGGGAAGCCAGTGCACGTGGCCTCCGGAGCTGCAAACAGCCCCACAAATGCCAGGTATTGTTTTCCGATGGGGTGAAAATACCCGCACCTGGGGACACAGATGTGTCAGGTTTGGGTCTTCGAAGGCTTTCAGGAGGGTGTGTTCTAACAGGCTCAGGCCAGGGATCTACCTCAGCTCAGGGGCATCAGGAGCCAGGCAGGGGGTGGGATCTGTGCCCACCTTAGGGCCCCAAAGGGATCCTGAGAGCTCCCAACACAGACACCCCCACACCCCAGGCACATTTCCTGTTCATGTCTGAGTCCTCCCTTCCTAACTTGCACCTGAAAATGTTAATGTTAAAATGATGGGTAAGGGGTTATTTCACTTTACTAAGAAATTCTTTTAAATATTGACCTCCCCTCATAATTCAGAATAATTCACCTTTAAAGGTAAAGGTACTAAAGTTTATCAAACCAGTCCAAGGGAAGTTTTCACAGTGTGAGCTGGTTGAGTCCTCACACCTCCTTTGTCTCCTGTGAAGCAGGAAACTCAGACCCAAAGAGGTCAAAAGAATTTCACAGGGTCACACACTAGAAATGATGGTGCTGAGCTTGAAACCCAGGCTGTGGGACTCTAAACCCAAGCTTGGTCAAGGGCCCCTTCACCTTGCCATGCCATGTTCCCTTTGCCAAGACAGCCAGGCAGGGCTGGGCAGTTGAGAGGTGGGAGGCTGGAGCCCCAGACTCTGCTACTCCACAGCTCTATGACTTGAGGCTTAGTGTTCCCTTCTGTAAAGTGGACTCACAGCTCCAGCTCTGACTGCCTCTAAGGAAACACGAGGAAGCTAATGGGTGTGAGGAAGCTCTGGAGTAAGGCACTGGGAATGGCTTTTGTGGAGTGGGGTGATTGCTATTATGATCTCCTGAGAGACCTTCACACCTCAAAACTGTAGAATTTGAGCACTGGGAGAGACTTCTTGGAATCCAGCCGATGCACTAATCCCATCTAAAAGTCTTACTGGCCTCAGTTTACCTTCCTTTAACAGTAGGTGCTCCAGCCTCCCAGGGAAGCCCACACCAACTCAGCTTCAAATGGCTCTGCCTATTAGAAAGTAATTCTTCAGGCACACCTGGGTGGCTCAATCCACTAAGCATCTGCCTTTGGCTTCAGGGTCCTGGAATTGAGCCCCACAGCCAGCAGGCTCCCTGCTCAGCGGGAAGTCTGCTTTTTCCTGTCCTTCTATCCCTCCCTGCCATTCATAAACACACACACTCTCTCTCTCTCATAAATAAAATCTTTTTTAAAAAAATAATAGTTCTCAGACTGAGCTGAGGTCTTGCCCCCAGGTACCTGCCTCTCCCACTTGGCTGCAGTTTTTACTCATTGGTGTGGGCTGAGGCATTCTTTCATTTTATTCTTTTATTGAGGTATATTTGACACACAATGTCACACTAGGGCATCCTTTTGGAGACTGGCCTCTAAGTGTTTTCTCGTCCAGGGACTTTCACTACATTTCTACACCAGTCCTCAGGGGAGAATCTCCCCAGGTTTTTGCTGTTTTGTCCCTCCTTGAACGTTCCAGTTTTGGTTCCTCTTGGAGTGACATCCAGAACAAAATGCAGTTCTTGGGAGCTGCAAGACCAGGGTGGAGTGCTAAGGGGCCACCCCTGATTTTCTGTTCTGAACCAAGACCCCTTACATGTGGCTTCCAGGAGGGAAAAGAAGGAGGCAGAGTAAGACTGGAGAAAGCTGGGTCACACTTGAAGCCCACTTAGGGTCAGTTTGACCAGTTCTGTGTCACCAACCAGGATGTTACTGGTCTGTGCCGACCCTCTTGGGGGTCAGACTGGGGGGTGTCTGAACATGGCACTCAGGCCTCCCAGAGAGATGCCAAACCTGTGCCTCTGGGAGCAGCTGCCGATGCCCCTCCCATCTAGTCCTGGACCCCCACCCTGGCCTCCTTTCCTTCTCCTGTGACACCCCCACCACCCCCTCTTTAGATGCACACCTGCCCTCCACCAGTCCCAGTCTGTGCCGCCTGCCCCGTACATTCCCCCATGTGCCTCTTGGGCCACCTCCCAGCCAACCTCTAGAGCCATCAGTAGCAAAGCCAACACCTCTGAGGCGGAGGGCAGAAGCGGGGGAGGAGGGCTAGCAAGTGGTGAGGGTGATTCACAGCCTCCCGTGGGCCCCGGGAGAGAGGGCATCTCCCGGCTGATTTCTCTTTGACCAGGAGCTGTGTCCAGGGAGGGATTTCCATGACATTAGAAATTATGGCCAGCAAGCTAGGGGTGCTCTGGGCCACTCTGGGGATGGAGAAAGGGCAGCATTTGTTTCTTCCGATGACCATCAGGCCAGTGAGGGCTCTGAAGCCTACCACGTCACAAGCGTGCACAGGCAGTCTGGGGATTAACCTGCAGAACTGAGCAAGAAGTGACAGGAGCTTGGGGAGGGGGCCGCGTTTGCTGCGGGAGAGCAGCCCCAAAGGGCTGGCAGGGTGCCGAGGGGTTCCTGAGGTTCAACAGTTGTCAGCAGGTCAGACCCAGACCAATGCCGACCAGCTTCTGTTTAGACTTGCTCTGGCACAAATCATTTTTAAAACCCAGGCTGCAAAGTTCCAGGCTTTGGGGCCTGCCAAGTTCCCGGTGGCCCTGTGTGGTCATTAATACTTCCCTCCCAAATTTATTAGTCTTGAACCTCGCCCATAATTTATGAATTACACCCGCCGGTGAGAGTGCTACAGGGTGCACTGTATATCACGGCAAACCCCAGAGTCCCTCTGTGCTGCCCTGGCGCTCACAGAAACCCTCAGAGTTGCCCCAGGCCAGCCGGTCTGGGCTTCCCCTCTGCCAAGCAGAGCTGGCTCTGATGTGGACCCTAGGAGGGGGAGGCCCGTGTGCTGTGGAGACCAGTTGGGGTTTCTGCCACCACTGGCCTCCTCGTGTTCCTTAAAAAATTAAAAATAGAACTTCCATAGAATTCCACTTTGGGATATTATTATCCAAAGTAAACAAAGGCACTAACTTAAGAAGAGGCACCCCTACATTCATTACAGCATTCATCATAATAGCCAATATAAGGCAACAACCTGAGTGTCCAGTGGTGGATGGATGAAGTAGATGGGGTGTATATACACAGTGGAATATTACTGGGGGACCCTGAGGATCCAGAGGATCTCCAGAGCTGTCGAGCTAGACCAGGAGGTCCTCACATGAAGTAGTGAGGCAGCTGTCAGGGCAGAGTAGGCTACGGCGATCCTGAGGAAGGGATGAGAGTGGAAGACTCAGGCTGGGTTTGAATCTCAGCTTGGCCTTGAACAAGTGACTTAACCTCTCTGAGTAGGACTGGCTTCATGGTTGGGTGACCCTGGGTGTCCCACAGGGCCTTGAACTTGATTCACTGCTCTGCTGTCACCCTCTTGAAATTCTTAATGCTTTTTTTTAAATGTGTAATTGACATATAGCATATTACTTTGAGGTATACTGTGTAACGATCCCATACTTATATATATGGCAAAATGATCATAATCTAGTTAACGTGTTATAAAATCATTACAAAGTGTTTTTCTCTTGATGAGAACTTTTAAGATTTACTCACTTAGCAACTTTCAAAAATGCAATACATCACTACTAACTGTAGTTCCGTGCAACATCACATCTCCAAGCTTATTTATTTCATAACAAAATCTGTACCTTTTGACTCCCTTCACCCATTTCACCCAGCCCCCACCTCTAAAACTACCAGTGTGTTCTCTGTGTCTGTGAGCTCCAAGTTTCTTGTTTTTGTTTTGTCTTTAGATTCCACATAGGTGAGCTCATACAGTATTTTTCGTTCTCTGCTTGACTTATTTCACTTAGCGTAATGCCCTCCAGGGCCATCCATGTTGCAAGTGCTGTGATTGCTTTCTTTTTTGTGGCTGAATAATATTCTGTTGTGCGTGTGTGCATGCATGTGTGTGTATGTGTCCATACATACCACATCTTCATCCGTCCACCACTAGACACTCACGTTGTTGGCTGTTGTAATGAATGCTGTAATGAATGTGGGGGTGACTCTTCTGAAGTCAGTGTTTTTGTTTTACTTTGGATAAATACCCTGAAGTGGAATTCTATGGAAGTTCTCTTTTTCATATTTTGAGGAACCTCCATACATTTTCCATGTAGTTGCAACAGTTTGTGTTCCACCAACAGTACACAAGTGTTCCTTTTCTCCACATCCTCGCCAGCACTTGTTGTTTCTTAAGGTGTTGATTTTAGCCGTTCTGATGAGTGTGAGGTGATATCTCATTGTGGTTTTGATTTGCATTTCCCTGTGATTAGTGATGTGGAGCATTTTTTTCATGTGTCCGTTGGCCATCTGGATGTCTTGTTCAGGAAAAATTTCCAGATCCATCCACTTTTTAATGGGTTTGGTTCTTTTTGCTATTGAGCTGTAAGAGTTCTTTATACATTGTGGATATTAGCCCCTTATCATATGACTTGCAACTATCTTCTGCCATTCAGTAGGTTGACTTTTTGTTTTGTTGACAGTTTCCTTTGCTGTGCAGAAACTTTTTAGTTTGATGTAGTTCCTCTTGTATATTTTTACTTTTATTGCCTTTGCTTTTGGTATCAAATCCAAAAAACCCACTGCCAAGACTGATGTCAAGATGCTGACTGCTTATGTTTTCTTTCAGGAGTTTTATGGTTTCAGGTCTCACATTTAGGTCTTTAATCCTTTTTGAGTTAATTTTTGTTATGATGTAACATAGTGGTCCAGTTTCATTCTTTGGCATGTGGCTGTCCCGTTTTCCCAGCACCATTATTGAAGAGACTGTCCTTTCCCAATTATATATCCTTGGCTCCTTTGTCATAAAGTCATAAATTAATTGGCCATATATGCATGGGTTTATTTCTGGACCTTCCTGGTTTTTGAACAAGGGACCCCACAATTATGCTGCTGGTCCTGTCTCTGAGCCCCAGTTTTTCCAGAATAAGAACAGTAGCAGAAGCATATCTTCTCTGAGAAGTATTGGGCTTTTGGTCATAGGCACAGCCCTCACGCATGGCACACAGCAGGTGCCCTCCTGTGAGGGCTGCTGAGGCATGGGGCAGCAAAGTGGAGTTAGGGAGCAGAAGCCCCAAACCAAGAATCAGGGCTTCCCTCTGAGCATTGGGGGCTGTGTCTGCACAGGATGTGGGGTCCTGGCACCCCACCCCACAGCACAGCTCCTCCCACCCCCTCCAGGGGCCCCAGCTGACTCACACCCTTTCTCTCAGCCTCTGCCTTGCCAGGCAAGTTGGGGCTCCACCCCAGGGGCAAACACAGATAATGAGCGTTGCCATGACCAGCACTCCAAGGGCTTTGGGCGGATTAGTCAGGATGCATTTGCAGAATGCTTTCACCCCAGGAAGAAAGGTGCCAGGCAGCCAAGAGCAACTGCAGCAGCCGCCACAGAAGGTTCAAGACTTTGGGGTCCGGGGGTGCCTGAGTGGCTCAGTGGGTTAAAGCCTCTGCCTTTGGCTCAGGTCATGATCTCAGGGTCCTGGGACTGAGCCCAACATCGGGCTCTTTGCTCGGCAGGGAACCTGCTTCCTCCTCTCTCTCTGCCTGCCTCTCGGCCTGCTTGTGATCTCTGTCAAATAAATAAAATCTTTAAAAAAATAAAAAGACTTTGGGGTCGGTTGGGAACACTGTGGGCCGGGATTCAGAGGGGTGAGGAACAGCCCCGGGCTAGACTTGACAATCGTTCCTTATCTCAGTAAACCTCACAGCTCACCAGCATCCAGGTGTTTCATCTGCATTTTACTTGGGAGGTAGCTGAGACTCAGGGTGCCCAGGGATCTACCCGGGATCACAAGGCGGTGGGTTTGTCCGGGAGCCTGTGTCCTGAGCTCCGTCCTCAGTGTGGGGTGGCTCCTCTGTGGTCCTGGGGCGCCTTGGGGCTGAGTCAAGACAAACCCTGGAGCAGGGGATTATTCTTAGGTGAAAGGTGAGCAGACCCCCTGTGGAGGCTCAGTGCGGCCTGTTCTTCACCATAAGCCTCTGGACTTGCTTCTCCTCTTTTCCCCACCAGTCACTAGTGTCCAGGCATGTACCAGTGACCAGGAGCAAGGCTATGTGCCGTAGGATGACAGGGCCTCGCAGAGGGTGAGGTGGACGGTGCCGGGAGGCCCTGCAGGCCTCTGACCCAGACACGGTCATCCGTCCTGTCAGCACTATTGAGTGGAGGCTGCCATGTGCCAAGCCCTGTGCTGAGTGCGAGGGAGATGCCAAGTAAGATGCAGCCCCTGCCCTCAGAAGCTCCCAGTCCCTGCCGTGGGTGGGGCCACGACCCCAGCCCAGGTGGTCTGTTCTGGAGAAGAGAGCCTGCTTGAGGCAGAGCGGGGAAGGCTAGCGCCAGCATTGCTAGAGGAGTCTGGGCAGGCCTTGCTTTCAGATTTCTTTTTTTAAAGATTTTATTCACTTATTTGTCAGAGAGAGAGAGAGAGCACAAGTAGGCAGAAGCAGAGGGAGAAGGAAGCTCCCCTCTGAGCAGGAAGCCTGATGCGGGACTCGATCCCAGGACCCCGGGATCATGACCTGACCCGAAGGCAGATACTCAACCATCTGAGCCACCCAGGTGTCCCTCAGATATGTGTCTTCAAGCTCATTCTGAGGCCCCTGTGTGGGTCCATGTTTGGAGTAGAGAGAGCACATGCAGCCTGGACAAACGTGCAGTGGCCACCTGGGTGAGATCCAGGCTCCGTGTCATACGTATCCACGGAGCTAGCGATCCCATTCATTAAACCCGCAGCCGTGACTAGAGTCCAAAGGGGAATGCATGAGGTCTGACCTACAGCTGGACCACCGGACCACAGCAGAGGCATCAGGGGTCCCTGGACTAGTCACAGACTTGGTAGGAGTTGGGTTGTTGGTAAAGAAAGAGAGCACCGTGTAATGACCAAGGTCCCAGCCTGGGTGGGCAAGGAAACCATTCACCAGATGGAGGTGGAGGGAGAAACTGAGCTCTGTTGCAGACATGATGCGTCAGAGGTGGCTTCAGGTCCTGCAGGAGAAGTTGTCTCGTTGGCCAGATCAGCCAAGAGCTCAGGAGAGACATCGGGCCTGGCCTAGCTGGTTTTTTTCAATGGCGTGGATGAAGATGGGTCATCCTTGGTTAGCACGGAGCTAGGAGGAAGCTCTGATCCCTGCACTGAACCAAGATTAAGAGTGCTCCAGAACGTGCCACCCTGCCCGCTGAAACCAGCAAGCTGACACTGGCCTGGAATGGGGATTACGAAGTCCTCCATGGGGGTGACCCAGCCAAGTGTGGTCAGGGCTTGGCCTGCCCTGCCACCGCACCGAAGCCCTGGTGGCTCATGAGTCTGCAGAATAGGGCGGTCGCTATACACACCGGGAAGGCGCTGGGCTGCATGAGGGGGTGATCTCGCCAGATCTGGGGAAGGACAGGTCTCCTGAGTCATCCCGGCCTCTCAGGGCAGTGGCGAGGATTAAAGAAGCGTGGTGTGTGCCAAAGCCAAGGTGTGGCGCTTGAAAGGCACAGTGAATGCTGGCTCCCTCCTTTCCCCTCCTACGCCCATTCTGGTCACCTCTGTACCCACAGGAAGGACTTCAGAGAAGAGGCTAAGGACTGGGGGGCGGGTGGGAAACGGACAGTGGTTTCCCAGAAGAGACTCTCAGGAGGGCTTTTTAAGTATCAGAATGTCTGTCACATAGATGGTGAAGAGCAGGGGGCTTAGCCCTGGGACCTGTGAAGGCAGGACCACCGTCTGCAAGGCTTGATTAAATGAAGATGAGCTGTTTGACCAAGGCGTGACACCCTGGGGAGGCCCTGATTGTGTGCCTCAGAGGCAGGGAGTCCTGGCCTGGGTACCCCGTGCAGGGTGGGGCACGCTGAGATCCTACTGAGCACAGACAGACAAGAAGCTGCCCACAGCTGTTTATCCCAGCTGTTCAACAGAGAGGTGGGCGCTCCCTTCTGGGTACACAGGCCATGGTGGAGAGCCCCCAGCAGGAGGAGTGAGCAATGCCTGCCCAGGTATGCGGGCCACAGCCTGGGGCCTCTGGTCTCACCCCTCTTGGAGCTGGCGGAAGTGTCTTGAGCCCTCCAGCCAGGCCACATTAGGACCTGCTCCTCAAGAGCCTCCCCAGCCCCTGGTGGTACAGAGGAAGAAACTGAGGCCCAACAAGGGGATATGGCTTGCTCAAGCTCTCATGGCAGCAACACACACAGGACAAGAACTAGGATCTGGGTTTTTTTGTTTTTTTTTTTTTATTAAGATTTGCGGTTTCCCTTTTTATAATTTTTTTTTTAATTGAAGTACAGTTGACTCACAATGTCACATTAGTTTCAGGTGTACGACAGTGATTTTACAAGTTTGTACGTTACACTGTGCTCACAAGTGTGGCTACCATCTGTCACCGTACCACACAGTACCACACCTACACACAGTATCATCGACTGGATTCCCCATGCTGTACCCTTCATTCCATTACCAGAAGCCCACAGCTCCCGCCCCGCTTCGCCTGTTTTCCCATCCCCCAGCTCCTCCCATCTGGCAGGTACCAGTTCTCTATATGTATGGGTCTGTTGCTGCTTTTTGTTTGTTTATTCCTTTATTTTCTGGATTCCACCTGTAAGTGAAGTGATATGGCATTTGTCTTTCTCTGACCTAGCATGATACCCTCTGGGTCTATCCATGTTGCCTCAAGTGGCATGATCTCATTCTTTTTTATGAACAATATTCCAGTGTGTGTGTGTGTGTGTGTGTGTGTGCGCGCGCGCGCGCGTGCACGTGCTTTTCTGTGTACCACATCTTTATCCATTCATTCATCTACAGATGGATACTCAGGTTGCTCCCATTTCTTGGCTATTGTAAGTAATGCTGCATTAAACATAGGCGTGCATGTATCTTTTCCAGTTAATGTTTTCATTTTCTCTGGGATCCAGTGGTGAAATTGTAAGGTAGCTCTATTTTTCACTTTTTGAAGAACCTCCATACTGTTTTCCACAGTGGCTGCTCCAGTTTGCATTCCCACCAACAGTGCATGAAGGTTCCTTTTCCTCCACATTCTTGCCAACACCTGTTGTTTCTTGGGTTGTTCATTTTAGCCATTCTGACAGGTGATATCTCATTGTGGTTTTGATTTGCGTTTTCCTGACGATGAATGACATTGAGCATCTTTTCATATGTCTGTTGGCCATTGGGATGTCTTTGGAATAATATCTGTTCAAGTCCACTGCCATGTTTTAATGGTGTTTGGGTGCTTTTTGCTGTGGAGGGCTATGAATTTTTATATATTTTGGATATTAGCCCTTATCAAAAATAATTTGCAAATATCTCCTCCCATTCAGTAGGTTGCCTTTTCATTCTGTTGATGGTTTCCCTTGCTGTGCCAACACTTTTTAGTTTGGTCTAGTCCCAGTAATTTATTTTTTCCTTTGTTTTTCTTGCCTTAGGAGACATTTTGAGAAAAACATTGCTATAGCTGACGTCAGAGAGATTTCTGCCTGTGCTCTCTTCTAGGAATTTATGGTTTCAGGTCTCATATTTAGGTCTTTCATCCATTTTGAGTTTATTTTTGAGTATGGTGTAATAAGGCGATCCAGTTTCATTCTTTTGCATGTAGCTGTCCAGTTTTCTGGGGTCTGGGTTTTTCTTCTTCACCCCAGGCCACCTTCTATGAGTAACTTCCTTGGGATGAATTCTCATGAGACCGTGGATACTTCAGCTGAGTTAATAGTTCTGCCCATGTATACAAGGACCCCTCAGCCAAGGCCGGAGGATAATCCCAAGGGAAGTGACTAGAACCTCCTGTCTGGCCCAAGAGACCTGGTGCCACCCCCTCCTCTCACTGCTTGCCAGGAGCAGCTACACCAGCCTCCACCTACTTCCCAGGGTGACCTGCAGGGACAGAGAGCATTTACCACATGAATTATGAAGAGCCACGGAGAACTGTATGGCTGTGTGATTTGGAGGGAGCATTGCTGGCTGATCCTGGACCCAGGCCTAGGGCCAGCCTCAGGTCCCTCCCTCAACTTGGGCATTAATGCAAAACACACCTCTTACTGGAGGCATTTAAAGATCAAAAGAGGGCAAAAAAGCTTTTAAGAGCCAGGTCTATATTTGTCACTATGCAGCCTTCCAGGGTCTGTGCTGATTGGCTTCTGCAGTGATGTCAGGTGTGCCCGGGGAAGGCGGCCACAGAAAGCATCTGGCCCATTCATTTGCAGACCACCACCCCTGGGAGAAGCGCCCAGGGGTGTGGGCTCCCTCCGACTTCTGTAGGAGAGGAAGGACTAGACTCCCGTGTGTTGAGGGCCTTCTGTGGGCCTGACTCCACTCGGGAAGTCTGACATTTGTTAGCCTCTTTATCCTCCTTAATGGGTAAGCGAACAGAGGCTTAGAGAAGACCATTTAGCTAAAACGTGGTGGGGCTGAGGTTTGAAATCAGGTCTGATTCTAGTACCCTTTCAGGACTCTAGGACTCAGGGAAGACCAGTTGCTAAAGAGCAACCCCTGAGCTCAGTCTGACAAGTTGAATCAGTGGAGTCAAGGGTCCTCATCTTGTCACTCTCCAAACCCTGCCAGGTTCCTCCTAATTATCACTTGACCCTTATCCCTCCATTCTGTCTCATCAGGCATCACCACCCGTCCCCACCTCAGAACCTGTCAGCCTCACCTGGGCATCATTTCTGGTCTTCCTGCATAAAGTCTGGCACCTTCTGAACTACTCTCCCCACAACCTTGGGAGTGAGTCACACCTGATCATGTTCAGACTTTCCTGTCATTCTTCACTGCCCTTGGAAAAAGGCCAAGCTCCTTGGGATGGTTTTTGGGGTCTCTGGTCATATGCATTTCCTCCCATTCTCAGGCCACTTGGAATTTCTCACTTCTTTCTCCCACTCCTTCTTTACTCCTATCAAGACGATGAATCAACATTTTCTTGAGACTCTTGTTCCTGTGTTCTCTCCTTGGATGGCTTTACACCTTGTCACGCATTATTCATGCAATAATGAATTACTGAGTGCTCACTGCTTGCTAGGAACTGTGTAGGTCGGGGGAGGGGGGAGGGAAGCTTAGCCCCCAGTCCATCCCCGTACTGTGTGGGAGAGAGGGTCCTCTGACAGATGAGCCAGCAGGCTATCATGAAGAATCAGCCTCTGCAGCTGGCTGTGTGGGGCCACTAACAAGGGTTTGAGACTTTTGTACCAAGGACAGTGTTTCCAGACACCCTGAGAGCCCCGGGTAGACTCAGAGACTTGGGCCATCCAGGCAGGAAAAGGCCTGAGGAACTATTTCCTTATCCCTCATCTCAGAGATGGGGAAACTGAGGACAGAGAAGGAAAAGGCCCTGCCTATGTCCTGTATCAAGCTAGATACTTCATGAGGACCTGGGTCGCTGATGCCCAGTGCAGCCCAGCCCTGGGGCAGATCCCCCACTGAGGATTGGGAAGCTGCAGAGAGCTCCAGGAAGACCAGGGCCTCCTTTCGTGGTGATGGATCGGGGTGGGAGTATGGAGGGAGGGGCACAAACTGGCCACAGCCTGCTCTCAGACTCTCGGCATGCTGCCACACTGCCCTTTCTCTGTCCTCTGTGAAGGTGCTGCAGTGAGAGATGACATGAACAGCTACGTCAGCCAATACTACAACGGGCCCAGCAGTGGTGAGTCTGTGTCTGGGACCACTCTACACACACCAAACCTCTATGGCCCCACGCAACCCCTAACATTGAGAATGGGGATAGCTTGGCCTGGCGTGCCCATCCCTTGGTGTCTGTGGGCCCATAACTGCAGACAGAGTTCAAGGTTCAAATACCTGTAGCTTTGGCTCCCAGCACAGTCCAGTGCCGGGTCTGTGGATGTGGAGGTTGAAGTGCTCTGTGATCGCTAATGAGGACAGCATGTGGGACCCTCATGTGGAAACGGGGCTGGAATCTAGAAATCTAAGAGACCTCAGTGCCTCTCAACCCATGCCCCTCATGGCATGAGGACGATGGGGTGAGGTTAACAGCAGAGCTGGGCTTAAGAAGCAACAGTTATGGGGCATGTCCTTGCTCGATTTGTTTCATTCATGCTCTAGAAAGAAGTCTCAGTGGTTTTCATTTGTGGGCAAGGTTGAGTTTTCCAGGAATACCCCATTCTCCTTAGCCAATGTCTTGAGTCTCGTAATTTGTCTTTGACAGTCTGTGAACTCTCATATACTCCCTTATGAGGCTAGAGTGTTACATTGTGTGATGTATAATACAGTGGATTGTTTTCTTTCCTACAGTGTCATCCCGAAAGAGCTCTTCTCTCTTTCTCTTTCAAAGCTGCATCCAGTCTGCTGATATCAGAGAACACCATCTCTAGCTCAGACCCCCAGTACACTCTCCCCACCACTTTGGGGAGAGATCTTGCCCCCACTACACCCACTGTCATGCAGTCCCTTGGTACTTCCTTAAAAACCTTCTGGAGTGTCATCTGTCCTCACCCTGCAAGGCATCCTACAGGGGTGACACAACCTGCTGAAGCCACAGCCCTGATCATGTCACTCTCATTTTGGCCCCATTTAAAACTATGACTCCACCATGAAGCCCAGATTCTAACACTGGTACCTCAGGCTTTCTGAGTTAGGATAAACTAGGCTATGCTGCAGTGGCAGATAATCCCAACATCTCCATGGTTTAAATCAACACAGTTCCATGGCGGATGAGGCAGGGAAGCTGCTCCCAGGTTGTCATCTTTCCTCCATCGCCTGGGGGTGGAACAGCTACCCTCTGTTCTAAAACACTGCTCACTGCAGGCAGAGCACGGCTGTTTTGATTGCCGCCACTGATCAATCGCACGGATCATTGGCCAGCGCGTGTCACATGTCTGGAGAACGTGGCAAGAGGAGGGCAGGGCATAACCCTCCCTGGGGCGAAGCAGCAGACACAGGCAGATGGGACGGCAGAGCCAGACCTCCCTACCCCTCACCTGCCCCCCCCCCCCCCGTAGAGCTTGCGCAAACTCCCTGCCTGCCATTTGGGTCAGAGCCACCCCCAGCAGGGCCTACAGAGGCGTAGTAGAGGCCCAAGTGTAACCAGCATCCCCTCCTTTGTTGCAGACAGTGGCGTCCCAGAGCCAGCCGTGTGTGTCGTCACCACAGCTGCCATAGACATCCACCAGCCCAATATCTCCTCCGACCTCTTCTCCGTCGACGTGCCCCTGAAGCTCAGCAGCAATGGCACCTGTGCCAGTGCCACGTCCGAGAGCGCCTCCCGCTCCGCTCGCAGCTCCATCACCCGGGCCCAGAGCGACAGCAGCCAGACGCTGGGCTCCTCCACAGACTGCAGCACCGCCAGAGAGGAGCCCTCCTCAGAGCCCAGACCCTCTCCTCGGCCACTGCCGCCACCACCCCAGCAGCACATGGCAGAGGCCACGGTCCAGGACCTGCTGTCCTCTCTGTCCGAGGACCCCTGCCCATCCCAGAGGGCCTTGGACCCAGCCCCTCTCACCTGGCCCAGCCCTGCGGGCTCGGCCCAGACCAGCCCTGAGCTGGAGCACAGGGTAAGTCTTTTCAACCAGAAGAATCAGGAGGGCTTCACAGTCTTTCAGATCAAGCCTGTCATCCACCTCCAGCCTGCTGCACCCATGCTGGAGGAGAAGATCAGATCTTTGGAATCCAAAGAGCCAAAGTTGCACAGGGTCCCTGAAGCCTAGAGCCTCCAGGTGGGCAGGGTGGGAGGAGGGCAGAGAGTGATCAGGATGCTCTCCTAGGGCCCCGGAGGCCGCCAGGGGCCACATGCCGGGCCCAGGAGCCCACCTGGCCTCCCTCAGGGTGCTGCCTGCCTCCGGGGAGGTGTCACCAGGCCAGGGGGCCACATGCCTCAGACCTCAGAGCCCAGAGGTGGCATCTCCTCTGGCCCTGCTCAGGGGAGGGTGGTGCTTCTGGCTGGGGTCTTTTTAAACCATTTTTACAAAAACCAGCCTGTGGCCCAGCTTCAGCAGGGTAGAGCGCAGGGACCAGCCCAGCCTCTTCCGTTGCCTTCGTTCCTGGCGCCCACTCTGGACCCCGGGGAACAGCACTGTGAGCAGGGGCTGTTTAGCCCCACCCCCAAGCCGTCTTTTCCCGGAGTCCTGGGTGGAGCCGACACAATCACAAAGACCACCATCTGAGCCTATTTCCTCCGTCCTCATTCTTTCATTTGGCATGAGCATTTCGGAGTCTTTTCCAGACAAATCTAGTTTTCACCTTCATAGGACATAAGGGAATGAACCTGGAGGTGGGTGGGAGGGTTACAGCGGGTGGGGGGACTGCCGTTTTCCAATCTTGGCTTTAATAATAAAAACCAACTGCACTGAGACTTCTGGTTGACTGAGGTTTTCCTTTGCAATTGCTGGCCCAGGTAAGAAGCCAGCATGACTCTTCTGGGTTTGAGTTGGCCTGGCCTGATGAAGAGCCACCCAGGGAGGCCCCATCCCCCTCCCACTGCTTCCAGGTTTCTCCAAAGAAGGACCCGTGGACCCCAGGCGGGAAGCTCTCGCACTGCCTGGCCAGGCGACTGCACTGATCTCTTCCCCCACTCTTCACCCCCCTTTATCTCCCCCCCCCCCCCCCCCCCTGGTTCCATCTCCCCCACCCCTTCATCTTCCCGAGGAAATAGCTCAGAATTCTGCCTTCCTTGCTGAAACTCCCACACTCAGCTCCCTGAGCCAAGACTCCATTTCTTGGAGTCTTCAAGTTCCACAGGTCCAAGGCTAAGTGCAGTATCTTGCCCAAAGCCTGCTCTGCCTTCCAGGTTCCCAGCTGGGGCACCATCATCCACCCAGCCATGAAGATGCATGGCGTTGGTGTCCTTGACTCCCTCCTCATCCCTCATAAGCAGTCATGAATCCTGGCCATTCTGACCTTCAGAGCACCTGTCTTAGACCCCATCACAGCCTTGCTGAGGCCCAGCTGTAGCCTCTGACTCCATGTCCCATGAGTAGTTCCTCCCAAACTGAACCTAATCAGTGTCTCCCTTGCCAGAGAGCCTCCAAGGGGTTCTGTGTTTATAATCCCTATGTTTTCTTTTATATTTACACCAAAGGGAAGACTTCATTTTAGTTTCAAGGGCTCCCACTGTCCCAGCTGAACTCAGAATGGTCACAGCCCCTTAGCTTATCTGTCTCTCTGGCTACCCTCCCAACCTGTTCTTTGTCCCCTCTATCTTCGGGTGCTTCTCACTATAGGTCAGGGTGTCCTGGGGCTTCTGTGTCCCCTTGCTCACTGAGACAGTGCAGTGATCCCATGGCTTGGTCAGCAGCATTTGCTTTCCCGCCTGCCTTCCCTTGGTCCTCAAAAGCAGGGCTCCAGAGCCACTTGGGAAAGATAGCTAAATTGGAAGATATTTCCACATGCAGGCAAAGAGCCGCACCTTGATTCACGGGGAGATGAGCAGTTTCCACCTGAGCCTTTAGGGGAGAAACTGGAGGCATTCCGAGTCACCAACGGCGTCATTATAGCTGTCAGTACTGAGCACTGTACTGAGACCTCTTCTTGGGCTCCTTGAATCCTGCCAGCAATGCTGTGAGCAGGTATTTCTAGCCCCATTTTACAAATGGAAGAACCTGGGGCTAAGAGAGGTTTAAGAGACTTCCCTGAGGTCAGACCCTAACAGGAGAAGCACCGGAACTGGAGCCCACACTCACCTGGTAGTGGGCCAAGCTTTTGGAAGCAAGGTGGTCACCTGATGGGTGTGGAGGGCATTACAGGTTTGCTAATCTCTAGGCCTGATATTCTCTAGGGCGGAAGCCACAGGGGCCTGTAATTAGTGGTCTGTGTCTGCCGGGCCAGAAACGGCTGCTGCCTTCAGCCAGGCCTAACTTGCTGAGCTCCCATGAGTCTCGCTCTGAAGCTCATGCTGGCTACTCCAACAGGCTCGGGAGCCTGCCCTGCACCAGCACTGAGACGCAGCCACACGCCGGCACTCACCTCTGCTCTGGACTTCTCCAGAGAAAACCACAGGACAGGAAGAAGGGCAATGGGGTAAGAGGCTAGGTGCGTGGCACCTGCTCTCTGCCTCAGTTTCCCACCTAGAAATGGGGTTTACAGAAGAGCTCTACTTTTGAAAGCTGATTTCTGAGGGAATTTACAAACCGCTGTGATGTGAAATTCTGCCTGAGCACTCGATGTTTGTTGGCTTTGTGCCCAAACAGGCAGGACCAGTTTAGACTTGCCCCATGAGCCAATTAAAACAGGACAGAGACCAAGAGGTGGTCCCCAGGTCTCAGAGGGCAGAGTCCACAGTTATAGTGTGGGAGGCTGCACCCAGTTAGAGCAAGCCCCTCGCCTGCCTAGGGACAGGCGTGGAGTGGAGCCTCAAGGCCTGGAATGCAGGAGGTGGAGAGCTTTGGCTCTCATTGCTCCCCAAGGGGCCATAGCCTAGAGTTATGGCTGGTGGGCAGCTGGGAGTCTATAGAGATGGAGGCTGAGCACTCCCTGGGAGGTTTGCAGCTCTGGGAAATGGCTCCCTCTTGTTCATCTGCCTGCTCACGGACCCCACTCACTCTGGTGCTCTCCCACAAGGCAGGAGAGCTTGGGTAACAGCCCCTGTATCCTGTAAGCCAACAAGGTGGGTGATAATAATGACTCCCATGTATCCACTTCCTGGTGTCACAGGTGCTCTTTGCAATCTTCCCTCTTTATCACAGTCTGCAAAGTGGATGCTATTTTCCCTGCTTGCCAGAGAAAACAGGCACAGAATGATTAAATGATTTGCCAAGGACATAGAGCTAAGTGGCAAACGAGTGGCAGGATTCAAACCCAGGTCTATCTGGGTGACATGCCATGCTGGCTATGCTGAAATGAGCTTCCTGGAATTAAACCAGGTGTCATCAAGGGAGCCGGAGATACAAATCAGGACTCTGGCCCCCAGGCCATCTATCCATCAGCCCACACGGCCCCCTCGTTCTAGAGGGATCAGCCTACCGTGTCTTCAGAGCCTGGTGGCCTCTCTTACAGAGCCAGACTTCCCACTCAGCCTTGCCCCTGGAGCTGAAGAGGAGCCAACCCCATGGCCAGGGTGCCACCCTGACTGCCAAATCGGACAGCAAGGACAAGGTTCAGAGCTAGGAGTGCTATTGGTCACCTCACAGCAGAGCTGGGCTGGAGCCCTGCAGACCTGGTTCAAAGTCTCCCCAGGACTGGGGACCTGTAAGGCCCTCCCTGAATGACATACTGGCTCCCCTCCAACCAGCACCCCGGCCAAGGCCCGAAACCCAAAACTTGGCTTTTCAGATCAAGTCCACGACTGTGAGATTTTTCATAGATCCTGCATGATCAGAGGCTAATGGCCTGGAATTCTCTTTAGCATGGTGGGCCTTCATTCCATCCACAACCACAGCTCAGGCACTCCTTTCTCACTCTAGGACTGCTCTTGACTGAAGCTCTTGTCCTGGGGCTGCCTCCATGCTCCTCTCCGGGGGCAACTTTCTCATCTCTAAAGAGAAACACTAGGAGTGGGACCCCTCCTCTCTGAGCTATGGGGGCCTCAAATGAGATAAGGTCCAAGGAAGCCTTCTTAAAAGGAGAGTTTCTTACTAACTAGTCAACAGGGTACTTGTGTGGAGTTGCCTAGCAAGGACACCCAACAACTCCAGGGACTGGCACGGCTAACCCCAGCTTTCGAATGGACTTCTCAGGGCTAGAGAGAAGTCAGGATCACTCCGCCATCCTTCACCTCAGGCGCTGTTAGGCACCTAGGGTGTCAAAGCCCAGGCACCTGGATCCTCAGCCCAGCCCCGTTTCCATTTATGTGGCTCTAAGTGAATCCTTGGGCCCACCCCCCATACAGCAAGAATAATAACTCCTGGGCCTCCTGCCCCCATGAGGGTTGCTGGGATAGCTAATGACATAATGGAAGGGAAAGCCCTTTGAGAATGTTTCAAGGGAGACACAGAAACCATCCTTATTAATAATAAATGCCTGGGGTGTTGCACTGCCTGCCGTGTTCAGCACTTCTGGGGAAGGCTGTGCAGGAGATGCTTAGTTATTTCATTGGCTGCAGCAGAGTGTGTGGTGTGGGGAGGATGGTAGTGGGGTGTATGGGTGCTGGGAGATGAGGGCCCTGCCCCCAGCCCCAGTGGCCAGCCAAGGCACTATCTGTTCCTCCAAGCTCTCCCTGCTGGCAAATCCCCACTGGTTCCTCTGTTAAATAATGCCTTGGAGTCAGCCTGAGTTAGGCAAGAGAGCACTGTTCTCCAGACAGGAGGCACCTTACCTGCCTTCCTCTCCCTTCTCCAGTACAAGCTAAAAACCTTTGTTTTTCTGACACAAACTGAGCGAGGTTTTTTTTTCTCACTCCAGCACTGAAAAGTTTGGTATCATGTCCTGGTGAAGAGTTAATTCAATTATCCAAATAAAATGATGGAAGATTTGCTGCTAAATTTATTGCGAGCTACCAAAGAGACGGTGCTAGCATAATTTTATGCAGAGCCCTAGGCTACAGCGTGGGGGAACAGATTGCCTATTCATCCTGAATAAGCAAATGGAATTGACTACCCTGGAGATCAATCAGGACATTAAACACTGTGATGAATGTGGAAGAATTCTTCAGTGTCTGAGATTTACGGGGCACCTTTCACCAAGCGCTCTAGAAGCCTCCTCAGCATCAATTAGGCCTCGTAACTAGGTAGGCTCACCTCTGCCGCATAAAGAAGGGGCGTGGGGCTCTGGGAGCCAGTTTTGCTCCATGTTGCGAAAGGGAGCCAGTGTGCAGACCAGATCCAGATTCTAGTACAAAGACCCCTGCCTCCCAGAACAGAGGGGTTCAGAATGGAGGAGTATCAGGCTAGATGGGGACCCAGGACTGGGGGTCAGGGTCTCCATGTTCTTGGTGTTTCTGTACCTTGTCCTTGCTGGGCCTTCTGCCTGAGACACACTTCTTGATTGGTTGTTTTGGCAGCTTCTTCCGAACCTGGCTGAGCAGCCTCATCTCGCCTCTCCATTCAGCTTGCCTCAGCCAGACTGCGTTCATTAGGTATGTTCACTGTGATCCCAGAGTGGACAGGACATGTGGCTGAGAGTAGATGTTGGCCTAGGATCACCATGGTACTAGCTGTGAATCCGTGGGCATGTGTCCTAAGTTCTGCAGGCTTCTGTGTTCTCATCTGGAGAGTGGGGACTACTGCTACGCCTGGTGGGGTGGGAGGCTTGAATGAGGTAATGGATGTAAAGGGCTCAGTCGAGTGTTGTGGGCATAAGCAGCTCTCAAAAATAATTTTTGCATCTACCTACCTAAGCTGTTTGAGATGTGCCAACACATTCACAGGTGAAATCTGACGACAGCTTGAGAGATCACTAAGTTCAGTTTGCCATTTCACAGTCAATGAAAATGAAGCCTGAAGGAAGGAGCATGAACAGGCTGCCCCTGAGGCAGTGACAGAACCAGGATAAGAGCACAAGTGTCCCTGGCACCAGCCGACTCAGTGTCCCCAGGTCCCAAACCCCAGTGGTCCCCGTGGAGCCCCCACATTGGCTGGAGGTGGGTGTACTAAAAGTCAGTAGGAAACCTGCCTTCCCTCCCACAGCCAGCTGTGGGAGACACAGGTGAAACCCAGGTCAGAGAACCCTCACGAGGACCTGGCCACTCACCAATCCAGGCACCATAGAAAGTAATATGCCATTTCCATCCCATTAAATTCCCAGTTCCACTTCTGTACCTTCTAATGACAGGCTGCTGTTCTGAGGGAACGCCAGCCCGAGAGTCCCGGAGAAGCTAGGAGATGGTGGGAGGCAGCCTGGTATGGTGGAAAGGCCAAGTTCTCCAGACCTGGCATCCCATTCAGGCTGCACATCTCACTGACTGCGCCCCTCGGGTCAGTTAACTACCTCTCAGCCCGCCTATTCATCCAGAAGGTATGGGTGATGATATCCATTTAGGGATCGTTGTATCAGAGAAGGCTATATAATGCCCCTAGTAGATTCTTAATAAATAATATTTGCCAAAATATTGATTTGTTTTCTAGTTTTACCATTTGCTTTATGACTTGGGGCACTTCTGAGGCTCTGATTTCTTCACCTTTCCTACCCTTTCCACCTCTGACATGGTAATCTACATGAAAGTGTTCTATACACCAATAGTTATCAGCAACTTTTCTTCATTTGTGCTCCTCACAAAACATTTTTTAAAACCTAGGGCTATATGAAATTGTGGCCGTGTATCACCCGATACGGGCTTTTTACAAGGTTATCAGTCAAGCCCCCTTTAAGCCCCCTCAGCAACAGCTAACCAAATCCATCTGTTGTAATCAATAGTGTTCTTAGGGTTTCCCAGCCTTTTAAACCCACTTTTATGTAGACCAAAACAAAAATCCCTCGTGAGAGACAGCGTGAAATGCAACCAAGCTGATGATCCCTTTCAGAAAGACAGCCGAGAGCACTTACGGTTGGAGTTTCAAGGCCTCCAGTGCCGTGCAGACACGCCCAGGCACTGCTGGCAGTGAGGCTCCCACACGGTCCCGGGAGGAAGGGCCCCTACTCTCTGCCAGCCTCGCCCACAGCGCTGGACCCATTTCCACAGTCTCCAGGGACTCATTCTGCAACCAAAGAGCTTTCAGCCAAACCCATCTGGGGCATAAGGCCAGAAGATTCCTGCAACAGCCTCCCAATCCCTTCCGCCCTCTCCTCCCTCTAGCCATCCTGTATGCACCACCAGCTCAAGTTACTCCTCAAGGTTAGGGTATGGGACCCTCCTCAAAATAAAAAAAATGTCAATCGCTCCCTGTTGCTAGGAGGCTGCTTATGACTTCTTCAGGTGGCAAGGCCTTGAGAAGTCAGGTAGCACTTATGGAACATTCCGGATATACAGACATATTTAATTCTAACATGCAAACAAGGAACAATTAGCAACTATCTGAAGGTATTTTTAAGAATTCAACACATGTCCACTGAACAAAAGCTGCAGGGAGTCAGTGCTGCTTACCTCCTTAGTTAATACCGTTTGCTACTTGTTATTTCACTTTCGAATCTGCTTAAATTCCTAAGACAAGGGATAGCAGCCACCAAAGTTTGAGGGGAAAAAAGTGTGCAAGACTTAGGATTGGGAAAATTCTATTAATTTTCCCTGCAAATCAGAAAAGGCTTTTCACAGTATCATGCCTGGTCTAGCTCCTGAAATGGCAGTATTCTTTGAGGGCAAAGTTTGAGAACCACTGACCAATGGGGCAAAGGCCAAACTGCTCACCTAAAAGTCGGTGGCCTCCACCCTACCACCCTCAGCCCCTGGTTTCTGCCCTCACTGCTTCAAGCATTCACGTGAGCTGTTTCCACTTCTGCCCCACATGTAAATATCAAAGCCTCCAGGCCAGAAGGAATGACTGCAGCTGGCCCATTAAGGGAGCTCTCTCTGTATACACTATTCATACAAGTCTCCTTTATAATCACACCTTAGCTGCAAAATCTTGGGGGCAGGGGCTGTGCCTCCAAAGGCCTGTGTTCTCAGAGCCCAGCAGGATGCTGCTTCAGGGCAATGGCTGGGCCAGACTCCTGCAGGGCAGAGACCAGCACAGAAATACGTCAGCCAGTGAATCCAGCAGGGAATATTCCCCCACAGTACTGCTGAGAACCAGGACCACAGAAAATGCTGGATGTTGTGCTTTCTCAGCTACTGAGAAGCTCCAACCAGACCCTCACTGGGTCTTAGTCCATAGAGTAAGGAGGGCATTTGCTTGATCCACACGGCTGGTCTCAAGGACCAGAATACAGCTCTGCCCTCACAGGACTGCCTTTCCAAACGTGGCCAGAGTAACCAGGCCACCAAACTCCCAGGGCCTGTATGAGGTTAACCAAAGACTTCAAGAAACTAGGGAAAAAAGCAGGAAAGATACACAAACACGGTAACAAAAGCTACCCCGAACATCTCTCCCCACGTTGCTTCCAGCTGCGGCTCTGGGTCCCCAAGCCCGAGGCAGGGGCAGAGTCATCAGGATCTGACAGTTTGGTGCCCAATAAAACAGGGGTAAAAAGAACACATCAAATTGCACCTTCTGGCATGTATTATGGTTTTAATAATCGCCTCCACCTCACACAGCTGCCTTTTTAAGGTGAACTCTATGTGGGCACTTAAGAAGGGCTTTTAGAATTGAATAAAATCCCACTGGAGAGACAAGCCCAGAGCACAGGGTGTCCTCCCCAGCGAGGATCCTGAATGTGTGCCCTGTCCACCGGCACCAAGCACTCGTGCCTTTTACCTGAGGTTACTGCGCAGCGACTCTCCCTGTTCCTTGAGCCAAGGTGAGGTAGGTAAAACCATGGCTCTGACCCAGACTTCCTGGTTTCAAACCCTGGCTCTCATTATAGGTGATCTGAATTTGGGCAAGTTACAGAACTTGCAGTGCCTCAGCTTCCATGTCTGTAAAACAGGGATGGTAATCATAGCATCAATCTTAAGGGTGCTGCTGACAGCAGGGGTTCGGTATGTGTACAGCGTTCCTGTGGCACCTAGCACACAGTATGTGCCACTCAGTGCTACTGTGATGATGAGCTGTACCCAGTAAAAAGGTGGAGTGAACTGCCTGAAGGTGGGACATGGCAGTCATGACAGGAGAAAACCGAGAGAAAGAATCATCAATTCCACTTCAAGGCTAGGGGCCATGCAAATGTAGCACCCAGGACTGGTCCTCCCTGAGCCAGCATACCCTAGGCTCAGGGTACCTCTGCCATGTCACCTTCACATTTCTCCTCTCCCCAGGTTATAGTGTCCCATATATAGGGTAAGTGGAGAAGGCCCTGATACGCAAGGTTAGCTCCCCTGGGAAGAGCCTCAAACACAATACGATATGGGAATTATGTTCACGAGAGTGGCTCAAACCACATGGCCTTGGACAAGTCATTTGGCTGTGCTTCAGTAACCCTTTGTGAACGGGGGCTGAACCAGACGGTCATGCTCAGCTCTGACACTCTAGGATGCTGTGGTTCACTTTATTGCTATCTTCTCATCCTATTAGGTTCAAGAAGATTGAAATCCCAGAGACATTTAACTTCCAAAAGTGTTTCAAAAGCAAGTGACTGTGACAAAATCAAAGGGTTCAAGTAGCCAAGCCCCAGGATGGCCACAGAGAGGGACAGGCTGACCACCTCTGCCCCATCCCCTCTTGTACCACTGGTCACTTCCCATCTCCTCCCCGCTGTTTTCCTTAGTCTGTTAACTACTGTACCTTCTGCAGATCTGCTTCAGGGGGCAGTTGTCTTCATGTTACTCAGCTGCTGAGCCGGGCCTTTCCAGGATACCCTCCCACAGGACAGACCAAAGCCTCCCCAGCCCCTGTTCTCGGGCCTGCATGCACACTGGCTTCTAGCCCTTGTGACACTCTCCATCTCAGTCATGCCTCAGGGCAGCAGAGGGAGAGCGCCAAAGCTAAACAAACATATGGTCGTCTCACATGCTTGGCTGTTTTCTAAGACAGCTCAAAGGAAGCATCAGGAGGGCCAGAGAAAAACCAAAGCATTCTCTGAGCAGGATTTAAACATTTATATTAATCACACTATCTGTTAGCGTAAGAGGCCATGTTGCATCACCACAGCCCCTCCTTCTCCACTCTCCTTCAGAGACTCAAAGTCCTATAAGCTGACAAAACTTTGAAATGAAATGGAAAATTAAATTTAATGTAAGCCGACTAAATTCATTCAGCAAGTTCAGGTTTAAGTCGGGTCTGCTTTGGTCCTATTAGTTATGGTTTTCTGAAGACTGGAGTATATTTAAGTTAATATTCATGCTTTGTGGCTATGCTTTTTTAACTCAGAATTTGCCAATCTAGGTCCCTTCTCTCAACAACTAAATTAAATGATTAGTCTGGAGAGAACAATCATGTTCACAATCTTGCCTAAAACACAGAGTCCTCAGGCACCTGGATGGCTTAGTCATTAAGCACCCGCTTTCAGCTCAGGTCATGATCCCAGAGTCCTGGGATCAAGACCCATGTCAGACTCCCTGCTCCACTGGAAGCCTGCTTCTCCCTCTCCCACTCCGCCTTCTTGTGTTCCCTCTTTCTCTCTGTCAAATAAATAAATAAACAAAAAACAGAGTCCTCCATGAAAAAGACAGGCAGAGAAAAAATAAATTTTCACTCCATTTCTTCAATTTTCTTTCTTTACGAAGCTAGGCATATTTCTGTTAGTAGTTTTAAAGCTGTGGAAATGTTTTATTATATATTTTTTACAGAATTAGAAAATTTTAAAAAATAATTACTTGGAACCACAATTAATTAAAAGAAATATAGTAATAGGCTCATAAAAAAGCATTCTAGCATCTGTGAGAATTTTTTTCTCAAATTATGATATGTAGCTCTCCATACTTTCCAATGATTATTGTAATAGCCATGAATTTCTATTTCAGTTGAATACTTTGATATATTTTCTTTCTTAAAACACTGTAACTCATTTCTTCTTCAACAACTCAGTCATTTCAGGAACTACCTGCAAATTAAAACAAAAAAAGTAATTAAGCCACCTGAGCCTTCAGTGTGATATCGTCACAGCTCCATAGGAAGTACACAGAGGTAGGGGCGCTGAGGCAGCGTGTGGGCCCCTGGTCCTGCCAGCCTTGTGTCCAGGTGGTCTTCCTTTCAAAGGCTGCAGTCTTGGAGCGCCTGGCTGGCTCTGTTGGTTGAGTGTCTGACTCTTGATTTCAGCTCAGGTCATGATCTCAGGGTCAAGGGATCAAGCCCTGAGTTGGGCTCCACACAAGTAGGGAGTCTGCTTGAAGATTCTCTCCCTGCTCATGCTCTCTCTTTTGCTCTCACTCTAAATAAATAAATAAAATCTTTTTAAAAAAAGTATACAGAAGCCAAAAGAAGCAATGCGCGTTTCTGCTGAGGCTCAAGGTGTGTCCCCATCCCCAACATGTTCCTCTAGGCTCTCCTCTTATCTGTGAGAATGTGGGGTCTGTGGGATGACTACATTTAAAGATTTATTTACTTTAGGGAGTGAGAGAGAGAGGGGAGAGCATGAGTGCGGGGAGGAGCACAGGTAAACAGAGAATCTCAAGCAGACTCCCCACTGAGCACAGAGCCCCATGGTGGGGGGAGGGAGGTCTTGACCTCATGACCCTGAGATCATGACCTGAGCTGAAATCAAGAGTCAGACGCTCAACCAACAGAGCCACCCAGGCACTCAAAGACTACAGCCTTTGAAGGGAATTCCATCCGGACACAGGCTGGCAGGACCAGGAGCACACACTGCCTCGGAACTTTACTTTTTATCTTTTCTTTTTTCTTTTTTTTTTTTTAATAAATAAAGATTTATTTTTCTATTTTTGGGGGGTGGGGGCTGAGGAGAGGGAGAAGCAGACTTCCCACTGAGCAAGGAGCCCGATGAGGGACTCTATCCCAGGACCCTGAGATCATGACGTGAGCGAAGACAGACACTTAACTGGACGAGCCAGCCAGGTGCCCAGGGGAGAGTGCGTCATGAGCAGACTCCACACTGACCATGGAGCCCGACCTCATAACCCTGACGTCATGACCCTGAGATTATAACCTGAGCCGAAACTAAGAATGAGACGCTTAACCGACCACCCAGACGCCCTGACTAGGAAACTTTCTGACATAATCACAAACCTCCGAAGGGCACCACAAGAAACAGGAGTCCAATTTTTCTTCTGTGAGGAGAGTAATGTGTATTTTTCACCTCTGTGTTTTCTGGTTATTCTTCCTTCCCTTACCGCTCTCCTGCCTTTCCTTCAAAGTCCACACCAAAGTCTCTTGTTCAGACATGACCCTATCAATCTGCTCTAGCACTTGTTTTCTCATTGTTCATTTGTTTACACATCTGTCATTCGACAAACACTGTAGTTGCTTCCTCAGCACATGTTCCTATCTTTTGGCACATAAGAATGAGCTGCATGCTGAACATTGAGATTCATCATTCTCTGGTAAAGGCCTTGTGCTAATGCGGTGTCTGGTCAGCAGACAGAGTAAGAAACCACAGTGAGGGAAAACTGACCAAGTTGGCTCCCATTTTAAAAAGGATGAATTACTAACTCTTAGTCTCAGCAATTCAGTGGCTGCAACTGGAGCTTTCAGCGCGGAGCTGCTTTGGGGTAGCCTGACAGCACAGGCGCGCTGGGCACGGGGACTGCAGGTGGTGTCACATGGAGCCCACCTGAAAACTAGCTGAGCCATCTGTGTAAAATATCAATTACCCAGTCTTCCACGGGGCTGCTGACTGTCCTAGCTCGGAGAGATCCCAGCTGAACTCGCCACTGATGAATACAGCCTCTCAATTATTTAAGAGAGCTACATTTCCATTAGGTGGAAATAATGTGTTCGTACAAAATTTATTAAGGAAATTGTCAACATGTTGTTTCCTCTGAATGTCACTTTGTCTCCAGCCTATTAAAGGCCCATGTTTACCATGGAGCCAGTGGGCAGTAGCTCAGGGGCAGCACTAAGCGCTGGCACCACTTCTCCCAGCTCTGCTCAGTGGAGAGTCCATGAGCTGATGCCAGTCACACAGATGACACGCTAAAGAGGCCTCTTGTGGGACCTATGTGTTTCATGAAAAATAGGCTAGAGCCCAACTTCTTTTAAATGAAACATTAACTTGATTTGGAACATATAATTTTTAAAAATCTTCCAGAATGTCTCCCTGCCACAACCCCCCAAAAAAGGCTAAAGGCACTCTGTCCACCATCTATATCCTTTTTTATTAGATCAACCTCAGACTTTCCAAGCATATTACACAATGCCTTATCAGTTAAGGAAAAGAAAAATGCCACTCAAGTTCACTGCATGTCTGACAGCCTGAGCACTAACTCAGAGATTCGGACTCTTATTTTTATTTTAGATAGTGCAGACCCAGCTCTCCAGTCAGTAAGACCAGATCAAAGTGAATTTACACTTAAAATAAGACAATCTAGGGGCACGTGGGTGGCTCAGTGGGTTAAAGCCTCTGCCTTCGGCTCAGGTCATGATCCCAGGGTCCTGGGATCGAGCCCCGGATCGGGCTCTCTGCTCAGTGGGGAGCCTGCTTCCTCCTCTCTCTCTGCCTACTTATGATCTTTGTCTGTCGAATAAATAAATAAAATCTTTAAAAAAAATAAATAAAATAAAATAAGACAATCTACTGATAGAAATCACAACACAACTATATTCGAGTCATTTAATTAGTATTTCCCCAGGGTAAGCACCATGGGAAATAAAGTTCAGGCCTAATTCTTGCCCACAAGGAGTTCTACCCCCTAGCTGGGGAGAGAAGACAGAGGTCTATGAACCACACAACCAAAAATGTAGCCATCTTACGCTGTAATGTAAGAGGATGAGAAGAATGGAACTAAATGCTCAAAATCCAGGGGTTCTAAGAGATTTAAGTGTGGGCTCAGAAAAATCAGAACATTGACATGGAGGAGAAAAGGATTCTGGACAAAAACTGAGGAGGCAGACAGAGATAAACCCTGCAAGTTTCAGAGAGAGAGCATAAGGTGTTAGAATGACTCTATGATAGGAAGAAGTAGAAAAAGTTTTAAAAAACAGGTGGTATGCAAAGTCCAATGAATGGGAATAAGAGTCTCTCCAACAGAGACAGTGCTATGACAACATGCAAAAGAATGAAGATGGAACCTCACCTCATACCATATGCAAAAATTAATCCCAAATCAATCAATGACCTAACTGTGGGAGCTAAAATAAAACTCTTAGAAGAAAACTTAGGGCTAAAGCTTCAAGACTCTGGATTTGGCAATGGATTCTCAGATATGACACCAAAAAACAACAGTAACAGAAGAAAACATAGATGAACTGGACTTCATCAGAATTAAAAACTTTTGTGCCACGGTAATTATAAAGAAAGTGAAAGGATAATCTACCTACAAAATGGGAGAAAATATTTGGAAATTATGTATCTGGTAAGGGTTAATATCCAGAATACATAAAGAACTACAACTCAAGAACAAAGACACACATTCAATTAAAAAAGGACAAAGGATTTGGATAAACATTTCTCCAAAGAAGCTACACAAATAGCCAGTAAGCACATAAAAAGATGCTCAACATCATTAGTCATTAAGGAATGCAAGTCAAAACCACAATGAGATACCATTTCATACCTACCAGGATGGCTCTGATTTGAAAAATAAAAAGTAACAAGTGTGAGCAAAGATGTGGAAAAACTGGAAGGCCTACACATTGCTGGTGGGAATGTAAAATGGTGCAGCCACTAAAGAAAGCAGTTTGGAAGTTCTTCAAAAAGCTAAACACAGAATTACCATATTACCCAGCAATCCACAGGCATACACACAAAGGAAATAGAGTGAGGACTTGAACAGATACTTGTAGGCCTATAATCACTGTACTGGATTAGGCAGAAGTTTCACATATATGACACCTACTAAAGGGCAAGCAATAAAAAAATATATAAAATGGACTTCAACAAAATGTAAATATTTGTGCATCAAAGGACATAAAGAATGTGAAAAGACAGGAGCTCCCCTCCCCTCTACTTGCTAAATGGGATGCTGTCTGATACATGACTTGTTTAATAAAGTCAATAATACAATAAACAAAGAAGGGAGGGGGAGGGAGGGGGTGAGGAAGAGAAGAGAAGAGAAGGAAATGGAGGGGAGAGGAGGGGAGGGAAAAAAGGAGAGGAAAGGAAAGGACAGGAAAGAAAGAAGAGAAAAGAAACATTATTATTGGGAATAGTATTATTGGTGGGAATGTAAATAGGGCAGCCACTTTGGAAAACAGGCTGGCCGTTCTTCAAAATGTTAAAAATAACAGTTATCAAGTGGCCCAGAAATTCCATTCCTATATATGTACCCACACAAGATGAAAACATATATCTACATGAAAACTTAAATGCTCATAGCAGCATTACTTATAATAGCAAAAAAGTAGAAACAACTCAAATGTCCATCAAATGATTAATGGATAAACAAAATGAGGCATATCCACACAACGGATATTATTTAGCAATAAAAGGAAAGAAAGTGCTGATACAGAAGTCAACACAGATGAATCTTGAGAACATTATGCAAAAAAGCCAGCTATAAAAAGACCATATATTTATTACATGATTCTGTTTGTAAGAAATGTCCATGAATGGCAAATCCATAGAAACACAAAATAGATTAGTTGTTGCCAGGGTCTGGGGGGAGAGGGGAACAGGAAGTGACTGAAAATATGTTTGTGGTTTCTTCTGAGTGTGATGAAAATGTTCTGGAATTAGATAGCTGATGGTTGCATAACTCCTAATATACTAAAAATCACTGAACTATACATTTTAAAAGGGTGAACTCTATGATTTATGAATTAAATCTCAGGAAAGCTATATAAAAAAAAAACAACAACCAGTCACATAGTGTCCTATACTCTGTCACTCTGACTCTGATTATAATATTTACCATTTATTGAACACTTACTATACCTGTATGAAAGGAAATATAAATAGGGAGCCTAATATTTAATACAGACTGTACTAGGTGCAGTATAATCTCATTTAACTTTCAATACAACCTTGTAAAGTACGGAGTATATTTATATTACTTTTGAGGAAGTTTCCATTCAGAAAAATTAAATAACTTGGCCAAGATAATTTAACTAGTATGTGGCCAAGACAAAATCTGAATTAAAGCTCTTAACTACTGTACTGTATTATTTTCCTTATATGAAGAAAGAAAAAAAACCCTCATGTCTCTAACTCATGATTGTTACAGGATGAAGTAAAACAATAAATATTAAAAATTAAAATCCATACACATTTTTACTCCAGACATGATAAACTTTGGTGGATACCATATCATTCAGAGCATTATTAGTCTATTATGTGATATAAAATTTTTACACAGAAATTCAGTCTTAAAAAGCCCTTTTTACACAACTATTATGTGACTTATGATATTCTTTTTCTTTTTTTTTTTCTTTAAGATTTTATTTTGGGGGATGCCTGAGTAGCTCAGTCTGTTAAGCATCTAACTCCTATGTTCTCAGGGTTGTGAAATTAAGCCCTGCATGGGGCTCTGCACTGGGCGTGGGGCCAGCTTAACATTCTCTCTCTCCCTCTGCACCCCTCCTCCCTCTCTAAAAAAAATAAAAATAAAGATTTTATTATAATTTATTTTGGGCTCAAACTTAAAATCCCAAGATCAAGAGCCAGGTGGGTGCTGCTGACTTAAACTATTTTCTTTAAAATCTTAATCTGAAATAGATAATGCTAACTCATTCGTAATTTGCATAGCCATATTGTTATGTGCTGTTATACCTTTAAATATTTGATTTTTAAAAAACAGAGCATGGCCCTGAGGAGCATATTCACTACACCACCTTGTCCATTCTTCAGTCAGAATTACTAATATTCATCTGTGCCATATTCATTCTAATTTCAACTGAAAAAACAATTTGATAGATACTGCCTAGGTTCCTAGAGTCTGCCAAAGGTGAGGTCCTTTTTACTGCAACTTATCAAGGGTAGAGGAGTCCTGGTGAACCACCTGGCCAGAGTCCCTGATGAGTTAGAAAGGCAGGGTGATGAGTAAAAGAACAGAATCAGGAGCCTGGCTTAATTGTGCCAAAAACTTGCTGAGTAATTTCCACAAATCACATCTCTCTGGGAAAACAGATAACCTAAAAAGAACATATCACTTGTCTTATACATGTAGTAGCAACCAGGAGGCTACAACTCAAGCAGCACTGGTTTTTTTGTTTTGTTTTGTTTTGAAATTTTATTTTTAAGTAATCTCAACACCCAACGTGGGGCTTGAATTTACAACCCTGAGATCCAGAGTCAAATGCTCTACTAACCAAGCTAGCCAGCTGCTCCCAAGCAGATTTTTAATATTTTCATAATCTAATCCATTTCCCCCCACAGACTGCTTTTTAAAGGATTAACTTTTCTCCCTTTATATTAATCAAAAGGTATATATACCGGGGCACCTGGGTGGCTCAATGGTTAAAGCCTCTGCCTTCGGCTCAGGTCATGATCCCGGGGTCCTGGGATCGAGGTCCGCATTGGGCTCTCTCAGCGAGGAACCTGCTTCCTCCTCTCTCTGCCTGTCTCTCTGCCTACTTGTGATCTCTGTCTGTCAAATAAATAAAGGTCTTTAAAAAAATTAAAAAAAAAAAAAGGTATATATACCTCTGTTCAGAACTTCTGAGCATGAGGTAACCACTACCTTAATATAATTCTAGCTATTAACAAATAAATGTTATTAGGTCTTAGTCCAAACACATTTTCAAATGTGGGCTTCTTAAAACACCAAAGATAGCTTGAGAATCTCTGGTTAGAAATCTGCTCACTGATTCTTGAGATTCCTTTCCACTTCTACTGTCTTAACGACTCTCACCAAAATACCTCTCTCAGCACGCACACGTGCACACAACCCTCACTCGCTCGCATACTCTCTCTTTCATGTTCAACCTGGGAGCTGCCCTTAATGCAAGAGGCATTATGACACCATTCCATCAATAATTGCTACGAAGATGGTCCTGCCCCAAGGCAGGCATCCACTATATATACATCACAAATTTCCATTTGTCTAACACTTCATCCATTTATCAAGTAAGCCCACTCTGTAGGTTGCAATATATAGTACACAAGAAAACAGAAAAATGTATCGTAAAATAAGCAAAATTACTTGTAAACTTATTTAAATATTCACTTGGAGAAAAATATAAGGCAACTATAGTAGATGTCTATTTCCAAACACGTCAACCCGATACCTGGTGAGGGTTCAGAGGTGTTTCATTTTTAATTAAAAGGTCTTTACTCCTTTAAGCTTCTCACTGTAGCTAAATGCTAGCAACCTGAACAAAGTTATCCTTGTACAGAAATTTTTAAAAAATTTCTCTTTCATACTAACTTTTCCTCCCACTGGTGTTACTGTAGTGGTCAAATGACTGTCATTAAATATTGTTTGTTCTTACACAGCTGGGCCAGGTAACAGGAGCAGCAGAACTACCTAAATTTCTAACTTTCAATTACAGGACCCCAGGATCACTGAAGAGGGGCTGTATTCTTCCTAGGGCAAGATATAGGCTCTTTGGGAGGCCAGAGGCAGGGAGGGGGTGCTGAGGGGAAGGCTGACCCAGGGCAACAGCCCCATTCTCGTCTCTGCATGAGCAGCTGAAGGGTCCATTTTCACTGAGCATGAACATATATTTGAGCATGAACTTCAAAGTACAGATGGGCTCTCAAAGTACATTCATTAGTTCATCTGAATCCTATACAGTGCTGGTGAAGCCACGGTAATGGACCAATTCTCTTGTTAAGGGGACCACCCTGGCTCTCTTCTCAGGCTGCAGCCTCTCTATTAAAGCCCACAGTAACTTGCTGTAATTCTGTGCGAGGGGTTCCTCACTCTAGCAAACCCACCTACTTCTCCCAGTGTTAGGTGCTACTTTCAGAGCCTCAATGGCTGCATGAGTGATTTCTGCACAAGGCAACCAGGAAGTTTGTAGGCAAGCCCTGAGGGACAGAAATAAACCAGGCCAGGCATGAGCTATGAACCTTTAAATGTGGCCAAATGGTACACATCAGTATCACTAAAGTAATTTTGCTCATGCGGAGGGCAAAGATGGGGGTGATGGCAGGGTAGAAAGAACACTCAAAAATGTGAAGAGTAGGAGAGTGGGGAGTAAGTGTTCTCCCCTACATAGATCACATTAGGAAGGCATTTAACTCTCAAACACAGGAAGCAGAGCATACTTGTTGAGTCAGATAAGCTGGACCTGAGTGCCCAGTCTTCCCCTGAAAAGCTACAGCACGGGGGAACCTGGATGGTTTAGTCGGAAGAGTATCCAACTCTTGATCTCGGGGTCATGAGTCTGAGTGCCGTGGTGGGTGTAGAGATTACTCAAACAAATAAAACTTAAAAGAAAAGCTGTAGCATTTCTGGCAAATCTCTGAGTAAGGGTATTTGATGTGAATTTCTTTAAGGTACCTGCGAAATATGATTCTCGGTCATAATTACTTGAATCACTTCACACTGTGTGCTAATTTAGAACACAAGATGCCAAAAGCCATGTGAATATTTTAAAGACAAGTTGGACTCCTTAAAGGTAAAGTTATAATACTCTATATGAACTTTACGTATTTATTAGGACAACTTCACAGTTCAAAACTGTGTATAAATATTAATACATACACAGATACACAAACAAATACACAATGTTTTCCTATAATAGCTTCCTCTCTGACCAACTCTAAGAGGTTCTTGGATGACAAGCTAGATAACAGCCATCTCTCCCAAGGCCACCTTACCTTAAATAAATCAGCAACTATTCCATAATCGGCCACTTGAAAAATTGGAGCTTCTGGGTCTTTGTTAATAGCGACAATTGTCTGTGAAATAAAAACAAAGACTTTGGTCTTTATCAGAAAACATACCACAGATTGATGTTTCTACTTAAACACTCCCAACAACAAATTTTTATTGTTAAAGATGTTTACTAAATAAGATTAATTTGATTCATTTGTGCCAATCCTGTAAATTTAGGAATTTCTGGGTTTGCACATAAAATTATCTCCTACACCACCACTAGCCCATCACAGTATTTAAAAAGGTTTTAAGCCATTATTTTTCTAAGTTCTTTTCTGACATGAAAAACAATGTTTTAGGAAGTAACAAACTAGAGGAGAAGATTCTGGGAAGATGGCAAAGTAGGAAGCATCAGGAGGAATCTGTCTTCCTACCTACACTGTTAACAACAGCACTGGCAGAATCTGTCTAATGTAACCATTTTGGAAATCTAGAGTCTATTGAAGGCTTGCAACTTCCAGGGGAAGGCCTGCATGAGCTGTAGCTCTTAGTGCAGTAACAGGTACTCATTCCCCACCCCAATGGCAAGCAGCTGTGCACATGTTCTTACAGCTGCTTGTACACAGCCTGCAGGAGACAGAGTGGGCAAAAAGAACCCTGTCCTCCAGGGACTAGGGACCTGCGCTTTGATTCCGGATTGCTGCTACTGATCAAAAAGATGTTGCTTATTGCGCCTCCCCCATTGTTAGAAGCCCCTCCCCTCCTCTGGCTAAAGTTACCTCTAGCGGATTTAAAATGTCAAAGCACTTCTTCCTCTCTCCAATGTTCTTTTCCCCTTTTGCAAGCCAGACATTCAAGACTAGGACACTTAGAAGCAACTGGATATACGCGGAAAATTACAAACTAACCTCACATACGGGCTCAGAAAGGACACAAAAAGATCTTAAGTTTATACCTCAGGTTAATCTTTGGCAAAGATACAACCTATAACAACCAAAAAACAACAATAATAAATAAAAACAACAACAATAAAACAGCAAACCCTGGGGAAGGAGGAGAATCTGATTTCTAGGAATAGATTATTAGATTCAAATATCCAGTTTTCAACAACAAAAATCAAAAAAACACTAAGAAACAGGAAAGTATGGGACCACTCAAGGAAAACAAAATCAAGAGAAACTGCTTCTAAGAAAGGTCTGATGGCATCTCTATGAGAAAAAGACTTTAAAACAACCATTTTAAAGATGCTCAAAGAATTATAAAGATGTAGAGAAAGTCAAGAAGACAATGTATGAACAAAATGGAAATAGCAAAAGACAAAATCTAAAGAGAAACCACCTGAAGTGAAAAATTCACTGGAAAGATTCAAAGGCTGATTTAAGAATCAGAAGACAGAATCAGCAAACTTGAAAGTAGGACAATGAAAATTATCAAGTCTTTAGAATAGAAAGAAAAAGATTAAAGAAACGTAATCAGAGCACTTAAGGGTCCTGTGGACCAACATCAAACAAGCCAAAATATGCACTGTGGGAGTCCCAGAAGAAAGAAAAAGGTGCAGAAAGAATAAATGAAGAAATGGTGGCTGAAATTTTTCTAAATGTGATGAAAGACATGAATATAAACATCCAAGACACTAAACAAACTCCAAGAAAGATGAATTCAAAGAGACCCACACCAAGACACATTATAATCAAACTTTCAAAAGCCAAAGATAAAAAGAGAACCTTGAAAATGAGGACATGTGGCTCATCACATACAGGAGATCCTCAATAAGAATATCAACAGATTTCTCAGAAATTTTGGAATCCAGAAGGCAGTGAGCTGATTCATTCAAAATGCTAAAAGAAAAAAACTGTTGACCAAAAGTCTTATATCCACTAAAACTGTCCTTCCAATGACATTTTCTGCAAAAATTAAAAAACCCATCCTAAAATTCATATGGAATCTCAAGGGACCCTGAATAGCTAAAATAATCTAGAAAAGGAGCAAAGCTGGAAGACCCACACTTCCTGATTTCAAAACTTACTACAAAGCTACAGGAATTAAAACAGTGTGGTACTGGCATAAAGAGATATACAGACTGGGGGGATAAAAATAGAGAACTCAGAAATAAACCCTCACATATAGGGTCAAATGATTTTTGACTGGAGTGTCAAAATCATTTAATGAGAAAGGGACAGCCTTTTCAACAAGTAAATTACTATGTCTCCTACACGAACCACCAAAAGATCCTATTATCTCCTATAAAATTTTTTATGTGAAGGATTATAATGACAGATGAGCAAATTAAGGAGAAATAGTCCTAAAAACAGTGCTACATGTACCAATTATTCTTTTATTAGTAACAGATTATATATTACAAATGGTTTGGTATTCTCCATAGATTTTTTTTTTAAAAGATTTTTTAATTTATTTAACAGAGAGAGATCACAAGTAGGCAGAGAGGGAGGCATAGAGAGAGAGGGAAGCAGGTTCCCTGCTGAGCAGAGAGCCCGATGCGGGGCTCGATGCCAGGACCCTGGAATCATGACCTGAGCCGAAGGCAGAGGCTTAACCCACTGAGCCACCGAAGCGCCCCCCCTTTTTTTTTAAATTTTTTTTTAAGATTTTATTTATTTATTTGACAGAGAGAGATCACAAGTAGACGGAGAGGCAGGCAGAGAGAGAGAGAGAGAGGGAAGCAGACTCCCTGCCGAGCAGAGACCCCGATGCGGGACTCGATCCCAAGACCCCGAGATCATGACCCGAGCCGAAGGCAGCGGCTTAACCCACTGAGCCACCCAGGCGCCCGCGCCCCCTTTTTAAAAAAGATTTTATTAATTTGAGAGAGAGCACGTGCACACATATAGAGGGGAGGGGCAGCAGGAGAGGGAGAGAGAGTCTCAAGCAGACTCTGTGCAGAACACAGAGCCCAAGGCGGGGCTCAACCCTACAACTCTGAGATCACGACCTGAGCCAAAACCAGCCATTGGATGCTTTACTAAGTAAGTGTGCCACCTAGGCACCCCTCCACAGATGCTTCAAACACCACTGCAATTAAAGTAAAATTAAAGTTTTGACTATAATATTTGATTCTTATGTGGTGTTATTTTATTTTATTTATTTATTTTTTTAAAGATTTTATTTATTTATTTGACAGACAGAGATCACAAGTAGGCAGAGAGGCAGGCAGAGAGAGGATGAAGCAGGCTCCCCGCTGAGCAGAAAGCCCGATGCAGGGCTCGATCCCAGGACCCTGGGATCATGACCTGAGCCGAAGGCAGAGGCTTTAACCCACTGAGCCACCCAGGCGCCCTGTGGTGTTATTTTAATACAGTATGATTTATCTCTCTAGAAGTAAAATTAAGTTTCTACCTGCTTGTTACTCTATCACATGAAAATAGCTGAAACATATTTTAAGAGAATTTTGATACAGTCTGACTTAACATATAGGCTACAAGACATATGTGTAATACCCCTAGGTTCTCTCAAAAAGATGAAAATATTCCAGAATATCTGAGATGGAAACATAGTGTAGTCCAGGTAACTACTATTCCAGTCAAACATGCCATATGTATTAAAAGATGTGTGGTCAGAGACAAGAAATGATGGTTTCAGTATGAGCCTCAAATCCAAAGTCACAAGTACAAACATTTCAAATCACAGGCATTTGATTTGCATCGAGGTGTTTCTCTTCTGGGAATATGTAAGCCTGCTTCACAGGAACTAGCAGAGATTTATGTAATTAATGATGGTTAATGATTTTCCTGGAGGCCACCTAGTCAAACATCTGACATTTTAATCATGTGAAAGCTTTTTCATTCCAACCATATAAAAGTTATTTTTAAAGCAAAAGCACACAACTGTGGACAAGGAACCATTAAAGTATTTAAGAAGAAAGATTTGGGATGGTTACAGTTTTTCAAATTACTAAAAGAATATTCCTGAATTGTCAACTGTAAATGAGTATCATAAAATCTTGCTTGCATCCTAGAGCTCTCTTAATATGTCCTTATAAATTCATGCTCCTCTTCCTTACACAGCTTTTAAAGCAGATTGTAATCAATGATATTAATATGTATATAGTCCAGAAAGTACTCTCATTACATCGAATTGTTTCATATAACAACCAAATCTCATATTCTTCAAACTATATGATGATGTTAATTAAAACTGTAACTTGTATGCAGTGTGATTATTAGATTTAAGACAATTACTTTAATATTCCATTTTAGACCTCAACCAAAATTATAACCAGAGATTGTTGCATCTCCTACACAACTTGGTGATGACAAGAGCTGTTTTTTTCATTTAAGCATCTCCCGCATCTAGTACAAAAGTAAATGCTTAATAAATATTTGTTGACTACATAAACAGACAACATCTTGGCTCAAATTTATTCTAATAAACAGTTCCCAACACTGGTCTCCTTACTTCAATCGTTCCCTTTTTTCTTTAACATACTAACTAGTCCATCTCTCCCCTAATCCAGTCCTGTTGCCATGGCATGACAATTTTTACCAGGATCTTCTTGGCAGGAAGAATCGTTTGAGAAGCAGAATTCTAGATATGTCTGAACTCGCCCAGCTAAAAATATTTTTTAGGGTTGCTGATGTTGGAGTAGTTTTTTTTTCTCTTTAATGCAGCAGTAACATTTTCCCCACTGGCACTGCTCGTTTTCATAGCTCAGTGAAGAAAGCTGCCATCCAACTGTGAAATCTGACTGGTTTTGAGCCAATTCATTTAGAGGTTACAAGGAGGTAGTAAATGCATTTTTTCAAGTTAGAAGTTAAACCTGTTAAAAGTTTTATTACCTTTATATCAAACTTCCATCTGAATGGATAAAAGCCGGAGTGTCAGAAGCATCTCTGTCTTCATGAAAGACTAAGTTCATAATTCAAAGTGTGCATTGGTATGCATGAATTAATGTGTCATATTCTGAAATATATGCTCAGAGAATCCTTACACAGGGCTTCCCAATACAGTCCAAAGTAGCAAGTCAGCATCCAGTGTTTCCTCTACACATTATATTGCTAATAATTACTGAGATATGGAGATGCTCCAAACCTAAATGTTTCTGTCACACTTTAGTAACTTATCTGAGAAGAGGAGCTTTGCTGCCATATAAGGGTGGGACTTTAAGGGGACCAGGGTGAAGCAAACAATCAGGGATCAGAAACTTCACAAACTAGTTAGATGGTCAGAACCTCATCAAGCTCTATTCACCCTAAATTTTCTACCCATAGACGGTCAGAGCTGAAAGGGAGCTTAAACATCATCAATGAATACGTGTATTAGGCAAAGAACTGAGGTACAGACAAGACACATCACGTGGTTAAGCTAGGGGCAGAGTTGGGACTCAGGGTCACACTTCTTTCCATGACATAGCAACGCCTCTCCTACCAATGGTACAGCTTTAAGCCATGAACAGCACCTTATATTTCTTTCTATTCCTAGACAGAATATTAACCTGAATGGTTGAACGTACACACTGTAACTATATGGAACGAATGAAACCAAAATTTTAAAATAAGATAATTTTTCTTCTAGGATTATTATTGTGTAGTTACCTTACTGTCTTTCATCCCAGCTAAATGTTGGATGGCTCCAGATATTCCTACAGCAATATAAAGCTCCTGAAACAAAAGAAACCATATCATTAATATGTACTTATATATACTGTACTGTATCCTCCACAATATTGGCATTAGCAATTCAAGTCTTAGGTTAAAGATATTTTAAATAAAATAGATGCAATATGTTTTACTTAAATCATGTTTTCTTCCTTCTCTGATCTAACCCATAGTCTTCTTTTTCTTCTGAATTCCTATACTAGTGGTGATATAATAATAAATATGCAGATAATGAAAATCAATGAGCAGTAAGTATGTGCTAAGCATTTGACATCAACTGTTTCACTTAATCTCATAATTTCCTGTGAGGCAGCACTTTTGTCTGGGCTGCTCATTTAGATACCACATTTTAATTCATCACTCCGTATATATTCACTATACACACACACACACACACACACACATTCACTAGATATACACACACACACACACATCAATACATATCCATATACACCCATTCACAATATATATACAATGTACATATAAACACATACATGTATTAAAATATATTTTGACTTGTTTGCCTCCTCATAAGAGTATTTATTAAAATGATAAGATATAGTCATTAAACTTTCATATTTAGAACAAAAGTACAAAACAGCCTTAAGAGGTTCTAAACACAGACACACATACATGTGCACATGCATACACAACCTCCCTAAGAAATACAAACTTCTTGAAGGAATAGGCTAAGCCTATTTCAAGGTTTATAAAAGGACCCCCGGACTGTAGTTTCTGAGCAAATGTTGATGACATTATTTGCACTCCCCGCCCCGGCCCTCTGCCCCTAGTAATAACAGAGAATGACTACTGATTACTGCTGTCTGCCCCCTTACCTAAAAAATTTAAAGTGTCCATGTTTAGAAAACTACTAAGTGCTTAATTTAAAAGAGCTTAGCTGCTTCATTCTGTCTACTAGATACAATTAAAGTTTTAACTGAAAAGCTTTTCCCCACACATAAACTGACCAAGTCTGGCCTTGGGTAGGAGGTTCATCTACCACATAACCAAACTGACATTACGGATTTGCCACAACTGACAGCAGTCTCTCCTCAATATGAGTAAGGTAGAAGGCACTGAAAGTGGCTTTGTCACACTCAGTTTTATTACAGAGCAGATACTTTAAAGTCAATGACAGTGTTAGGTAGTCCCACCTTGTTTTCTGCACTGCTTATGATTTAATTTAACAACTGCTTGCTCCAAAATGTGAGAGCATCTCAACCAAGATTTGAGGATAATGTCATTAAATAATGCTATGATTTTTCCTAAGACATAACATGTGTGTCTGTATACAAGTCAATTTCCCCCTCTCTCAGTTTCTCAACTGTAAACAGAGGGGGGTATAGCCCCCAAACTAGAGATTCTTTAAAAAGCTTCCCAGGATACTCTAACATGCAGCCAGAGCTAAGAACCACTAGAAAGATGATCGCTCAGCTCTTATGCAGCTTAAAACCTAAACTCTTTCCAATAGGACCAGGCCAGGGGATGCTATATACCCAGGCTTTATCTTTAAAGGCATAAAGTGGGCACATCTGGGTGGCTCAGTTGGTTAAGCATATGCCTTTGACTCAGGTCATGATCCCAGGGTCCTGGTATAGAGTCCCATGTCAACCAGGATGCCTACTTCTCCCTCTTCCTCTGCCTGCCCCTCCCACCAGCTAGTGCACTCTCTCTCTCTGTCAAATAAATAAATAAAATCTTAAAAAAATAAATAAATAAAGGCATGAAGTGTCCAACCACTTCTAAAGCAGCAAGATACCATTATATACCCTGGGAAAGGAGACAACCTAGTCCCCAAAGTGAGTTCAATCATCTAAAAATGAGGTAGGCTTGTTTTCCAATTCAACTTGCTCTTTAGTTACCACCAAAAGCCTAAATATAAGTAGGTACAATTTGACCTAAAAAGATGTTCTTAGGCTGTAGGAAGTAAAACATACAGGTAAGGATTAAAAAAAAAAAAAAATCCCAACTCCTTGATTCTCTCTCAAACATATGCAATGAGTCTGTTATGACCACTTACACTTGGGACAATGCAATAAGACCCTGTCATACCTCATCAAGCATGGTCACTACCATAAGTGATAAACAAGCTTCTTTTCTTTGAGAAAGTACCATTTTTTATTTAAGACTTCAGGTAACTTCAATTGATAATTTCAACATCATTTCAGTTATTCTGACTGGCATTTCTTTCATTTAAAGGACAACCATTAAATTATTAATCAAAAAAAAAAAACTTATTAAATCTCACATTCAGGAAAACCAGGCCAACAAGATTTTCAAAGCAAGTTGTTTAGAAAAACAAACCTAAAGATTTGTCTTCAAGGTTCAGAGGACTCAGAAAACTGTCTCACTAACCACTCTTCCAAGTACATTCTCAAAGCAAGCACTGGAAAAAAATCAATAGTTCTGTAAATGAGTCCTTCTAACATACATGTCTACATTAAAATTCAACAAGTCTTAAAAGCTCCATTTGCATCATAAAATGCTAATAAAAAACGCTGATCATTCTGGCAATAAACATCTACATAAATATAATATAAATGAAATTTATTTTACACCCCCTGAGAAATGAATACCATCGGCTTTAACTATAAATGTCACTAAGGAAATTAAAGATTCTGGACCAAAGCAAACTGAAGGGCCATTCCTGCTATTCTGACCAGGGTTAAGTAATCCAAATGGGTTCACATGACCAACAGGCCCTCATTGTACTGTCTTATAAACATGATTCTCTGAATAAATATAAAAGCATTAAAACAATAACCAGAAAGAGTCCTGGGATTTGGGCTGCTGTTCTGAGATCTGTTCTGCGATCTGATAGCTCTCTCTGGCAGGAAGAGAGAATTTTTTCTTCTTAAAAAACATGTACAGGCAATTAGACTATTACCTTAAGATGCTTCCTTATGGCTCAGAAAGCATTTCTGTATTTCAATAATAATAATTAGTATGTATAAAACTCTACAAATGCTAATTTATGGAGCACTTTAGACACCACTTCACAACATAACAAGGCAATCCCTGCCCTGAGGCACTTACCTTCCAAAATCAGAAAGTAAGATAATTTGGATAGAAAAATGAGAGGTGATTTTGGAGGGAGCAGCAATTAAGGGTTCAAGAAAAGGTAGGATTAAAGAAAGGAGCAGACAGAGAAGTAAGGAGGGGAAGTTCTGGAGATAAAGTCCTCGAAGCCCTGCGGGGAGGAATGCAGAAGTGAGACGAGGCCAGCCTGAGTTGCAGCCGTGCCGGTTGGTCACCCCCAAATAAAGAAGGGGGACTGGTGGGAAGAAGTAAAGCCACCAGGGCAGTGAGAGGACCAGAGGCTATTCTGAAATGTAAAGAAGGGACAGCTCTCTTACTTCAACAGAAACAAGGACCAGCAGAAGAAAGCACAAATCCCTCTTCCTTTGTAACCACCTAAAAAAACTACAGCTGTGGACTTATCCGAAGAACTCCGAGGCAGGGCTCTAGAACACTTTACAGTGGGCTGAGATGAAAATAGGAACAGGGATTGGAAACTGCTGCATCCAGTTCGCAAGAGGAATATATTACTGAGGTTAAGAGCCTAGGATCTAGAATCTCATCGCCTATGTTTAAATTCCAACTCAGCCACCTGACAGACACAGGACCGTGGGCCAGCTACTGAACCTCTCCATGCCTCGGCCTGCTCATCTGAAAAACTGGGATTATTAAGTATCCCTACTTCGAGGGGTACGGTGAGGCTTCAGTCCTTAGCATAATAACCAGATACTGATGTGCCTTGAGGTTTGCTCAAATATTGATTCTCTCAGCCCACTTGCTGGCCAGCTAGGCTCCTGGGGTGGTCTCAAGGCCACCACATACAGCTGAGCTACTACACTGAACAGCTCCAGAGGGAGGTATCACTTACATCATACTATCACAGAACACATTTTTATTACAATAATTTTCCAACAGATGGCAGTAACGTAACTTGAGAAAGAGGTACGTTTCTCCTAATTCGTACAAAAAAGTTGTATGGACTAGAAGTACAGGGAAGCCAGAATCCTCTGTGGTACAAGAACACTGTAGTTTTCTAAGTATGCCATACCAGGAAAAAGTTGAGAGACACTAACTATGATTTATTGTTGTTGATACTGCTGTTATATCTTACAGGGACTATATAAAGACACTGTTTCTTTGTCCCATGTCCTCAAGAAGCTCACAGTCTAACAACATAGGTTAAGATAAAATAATAATAGTCTATAATCCAATCTGGGGGAAAAAAACCTAAGTATGTCAGAGCTCTGGTCTCTTATGTAAATGCTTTTAGTACCTGCCACTGAGAAGTGGAAAGGTCTCTGGAAGCAGGAAGCAGATCAGGGGATGACATTCCTCTGTAGTAATTTCTACTCTCTGCCAAACAGAAGCCCACTTTCGCAGCTTATCCCATCTGCTATGGCTCCTTAGTCCTTCAGACAAAATGAGCTTTTATTTAATTTTTTCAAGACACGCTTTTAAAAGCAGGTTTTATTGGTCCTAACTAAATGATAAACCTGAATGTCTGATAAACAGAAAGGTGACTGGAATGAAACCTTAACTACTTTTACAGAAATTTAACCAACCTATGGAATCAACACGGCCAGAGTATTCTCTGATACGTGATTTGAGTTTTGGTTACTTTCTTTGGAAAGAAGGAACATCACTCCTGCTTAACCCAAACCTTGTACAGGAAACCTGGAATTCTAAAAGGTATTATCTGAGTCCTATTCTCCAGAGGATTTTAGTGCAGAAGCTAAGGAGAAAAGTGGTCTCTTACTCGCACATTGTGATTTTTGTCTAACGCTGTTGTTAGATACAAAAAAATATAAAATGTGTGAGCCACATATTTAATTAAAAAAATTTTTTTTAAAGATTTTATCTATTTGAGGGGTGCCTGGGTGGCTCAGTCATTAAGCGTCTGCCTTCAGCTCAGGTCCTGATCCCAGAGTCCAGGGATCGAGCCCTGCATCAGGGTCCCTGATCGGCAGAAGTCTGCTTCTCCATCTCCCACTCCCCCTGGTTTGTGTTCCCTCTCTCGCTGTGTCTCCCTCAGTCAAATAAATAAATAAAATCCCTAAAAAAATTTTTAATTAAAAAAAAAAAAAGATTTTATCTATTTGAAAGAGACAGTGCCAGAGAGAGCGAGCACAAGTGGAGGGGAGAGGCAGAGGCAGAAGCATCCCTGCTGAGCAGGGGACCCAACATGGGGCTTGATCCCAGGACTCTGGGATCATGACCAGGGCCAAAGGCAGAAGCTTAACTGACTGAGCCACTCAGAAGCTTAACTGACTAAGCTTTATTAAAGTAAAACAAAACAAAAAAGTAAAACTAACTTTAATATTGCAATCTCAATTCAGACTAAGTACATCTCAAGTGCCCAAGAGCCACATGTAGGTTAGTGGTTACCATACTGGACAGCACAGATCCAAGATAATTTCAGAATAAGCTAAAGAACAGCTTTCTTGCAAACTCAACAAGGGTACTATACCACATGGTCTGAGAGTGGATCTAAAGATAAAATGATATTAGTCTCCTGCGTCTGGCTTGCTTGGATTGGCTCAGAACAAGATCATTTATAAGCTGTTTTAAACTCAGAGAGAGAACCGAAAAGGAAAGTCAGCAGTGTAACAAAACTGAAGACCAGCGTGAGAAGCAGCAGGATTAAACAAGAGGGCAGCCAACAGCTAAATCACAAATAGATGACAAAAGTCCATCAAATTTTAGGTAGTGTGGACCATTACAGGAAAGCCAAAGGCAGATGAAAACCACTGGCTTAATATGGTAAATTTATACTCTGAAAAGAAACTATTAAATTTTACCCTCTTGTAGGTTATAATTTTTCTTAAAACTCTAGAAGAACTGAAAAATCTATCCTTAAAAACACATTTTTTCAAAAAAGTATCTAAATAATGAGTAAAAATTTTTTAAAATAGAAATTTAAGAATAGTTGCAATGAAACACCAAAAAAGGCAAAGCTTATCAGAATTGTAGGATGCAGCTAAAGTAATACAGAAAAAGATTTAAACCTTTAAAATTTTTTATCAGGAAACAAGATTATCGAAAATTAATAAGCTAAGATCTCAATTCAAGAAAGCCAAAAATGAGGGGCACTTAGGTGGCTCAGTCGGTTAAGCATATGACTTTGGCTCAGGTCACGATCCCAGGGTCCTGGGACTGAGTCCCACATTGAGCTCTGCACATGGCTCTCTGCTCAGTGGGGAGTCTGCTTGTCCCTCTCTCTCTGCCCCTCCCCCTCTGCTCATGCTCCCACTGTCTGTCTCTCAAATAAATAAATAAAATCTTTTTTAAAAAGTTGAAAATAAATATACAAAGCCAATACATTTATTCAATCACTATTACAACTAAATAAATAAGATCAGAGATGGGTGATCCTGACTGTTCCACATACCCTCTATATTCTCAAGCAAATTATTTAACCTCTCAGAATCTCAATCTTGTGTGCAAAATGGAGATAAACTGTAGCTAATAGGACTGTTGTGATCATTAAATAACCCAGTGCATGTGAAATGTTCAAAATAGGTTAGATGTTAATACTTATGCTATTATTATTACTACTAAATGATCACTAAATCCTTAAACTAGAAGGCAAAAGACAGCCAACTGTTTTTTTAAATATATTTTTTTAAGATTTTATTTATTTATTTGACAGACAGAGATCACAAGTAGAGAGGCAGGCAGAGACAGAGGAAGGGAAGCAGGCTCCCCGCTGAGCAGAGAGCCCAATGCAGGGCTTGATCCCAGGACCCTGGGATCATGACCTGAGCCGAAGGCAGAGGCTTTAACCCACTGAGCCACCCAGGCGCCCCAAGACAGCCAACTATTATCTATATTCCAATTTGAAGTGGCAACAACCACCTCAAGGAAGTTGTTATTAATTTGATATAATTCTTCCGGGATAATGCACTGGGAAAATTTCTTTTAACTGATACTTACTAGTTTCTCTGCATATAGTACTGGCAATAAAGTTGGAAATTCTGCCCAACTTTCTAGATAGTGATAGCTGGCTTAGAAAGCTGGGGTAAATTTCTTTCCAAGATTCTAACACAATCTTATATAGAAATATATACCCCAGATTCAGGTACCAAGACATATCATACTGGTTATACAAAACATATATATGAGGCACCTGGGTGATTCCTGGTTTTGGCTCAGATCCTAATCTCTGGGTCTTGAGATCAAGCCCTATGTTGGGCTCCACTTAAGAATCTCTCTCCCTCTCCCTTTGCCCTTACCCCTGACTTGTATGCTCTCTCTCTCTCAAAACAAAACAAAATCCATATATATATACATACACATATATATGAAGTTGAAATTACATGAGTTTATGTTGTAAATTCATACATTCACTTTTTTCTGGAATTGGACAGTATTCTGCCTGCAGCAACTTCAAATCTGCTTTACTTTAAACAAAGTAGAAAGATTTAAACATTCACTTTTTTGTTTATATGAAATATGAATTAGTGGAGTAGCTAAATCTGAAGCTTTCAGAGCAGAAAAGCCAAGCCAATATTGCTTTATCTCTTTAAAAATCAGGTTTAAAATTTCTTTTCTACCAGCGGTCTCCCTTTCTAGATAGAGTTGGGAGAAGGAACATAAAAGCTACATTTCTTCAAAGACAGAAATTTGAAAAGACAACCTGTAAGTAATTCTAGAGCTTGGAGATCCAATAACAAATAACAATAACTTCATGATGGCTTCAGATAGGACAACAGTTTTACAAAATGGCAAATGCTTTCTCAACCTTCTTATTTAGAAGACTACAGAAGCATTACTTTAAACAGCAACTGTTACAGCTAAAACACAACACACATATATAGGACAAATGCCAGGTTAGGAGTTAGATGGAATTTATCATAGCAAATAATGTCTCTGAGAAGCAGATTAACGGAGCTGTATTTTCTAATTATTGCAAGTCTCCTGTGCATTAGTATTGCTATATTTCATCCTGTTGCTCATTTAAAAGGCCAAACTATTTCTTCTGTTTGCCAAATTGTGTTAAGTCTCTTCTCTTTTTGGAAGAGGCCCCAAAACACAAAGCACAACTCACTGTGGCTCTTTTCTCCAAGAGCTCTATGCCTGTGTTATGAAGTTCTCAGGCAGGATTATGGCTAAACTGAGTTTTACATGAATGGAGGACTTTACACATACTCTTGATTTGAAGCTGAACATATGTCCCAGCCATTAGACAATGCTCCTGGTACTAGGACTAGCTCAGGTTTTTATCAGGAGTCAAGATGGCATATGAATCATTACAGTTACACAAATTCTCTATGATATTCTGGTAACTACGCTGTACTTTACAAACTTTATCTCATATAACTATGACAACTCTATAGGATAGGAATTACTCCCATTTTACGGAAGAGAAAAGCATAGGCTCAGGCAGGCTATGTATTGTCCAATGTATGTATAGTGTACCTAGTAAAAGGCTGGCTTCTTAACCCAATTCCTTTGATTTTTAAATTCAGTACTTTTTTCTACTATACCACAGATAACTGAATATGATGACAGTACTGGTAATATGTTTTAACTGAAGCCCCTAGTCTATAAAACTGCAATAAATATATTTATCTTAGAGAAAAATCATTAACACGAGAGGAGATGAACAGCTAACTTAAGTTTATGTATTAAAAAGTCTCATCAATTTTACAGGTGCCTGGGTGGCTTAGTTGGTTAAATGTCTGCCTTCAGGTCAGGTCATGATCCCAGGGTCCTGGGACTGAGTCCCACATGGGGCTCCCTGCTCTGCAGGGAGTCTGCTTCTCCCTCTGCCCCTCTCCCCACTCATTCAATCTCTCTCATTCTCATGCTCTCTCAATTAAATAAAATATAATCTTTAAATATTTAGCTATTTTACAATTAAATGTGCAGCATTTACCTAATTCACTTCTATGCTAATTCCCGGATTTCCCACTGTGGGAAAATACTCCTTATGCATACTTGGAATAACAGAAAACCAAGTTTATTATCATATACTTTGCTAAAATTATTCAGATGATTAAACTGAAATACTTGGGAATATGCCATCAAAACAATTAGATATAGAATCACTCTATTACAAAGTTTTGTATTTTAGCGGGTCAAATAAAAACTTTGATTATCATATTTTTTGTCAGCCAAGATTTTTTAATTGATTGAAATCAGTTAAAACATGCTAAATTATATAGTCCTACATAGAATTTTGTAGTAAGGCACCTCTGACATTATCTATGTAATTGTTTTATTTTACCGATGAAAAAATTGTGGCCCCACAAAATAAACATGGCACTAGGACCTGACTTCCAAGCAATATTCTTTTCCCTCAACCAAGCTGCCTCTTTCCTAAACTTACTAAAGAGTTAAGTCATTGCTTCTGTATAGCATTGCTTGATCTTTATTCTAAAATTCTTAAGATAACTTCTATGCCTCATGAGAGCTACAAAGTAACCAGAGGAAAGCAATTTGGCAGTTCCTCAAAAAGCTAAACACAGAATTACCCTAAGACCCAGCAATCCCACCCTAAGATATAAACCCAAAAGAACCAAAAACAGACTCAAACATATACTTGTATGTGAATGTTCACAGAAGCATTATTCACAATAGCCAAAAGGTGAAAACAAAACAATGCAAGTATCCACCTGCAGATAAATGGATAAACAAAATGTTCATGGCATATTAATGGAATATTCTTCAGCCATAAAAAAGGAATGAAGTTCTAATGCGTGCTACAATATAAATGAAATCTGAAAACATGATAAATAAAATAAGACAATCACAAAAGGACAAATACTGTTATGATTCCACTTTTATGAAATATCTAGCAGAGGCAAAAATTACAGAGACATAAAGTAGATGAAAGATTAGCAGAGACTAGGATGGGGGGAATGGAGAGTTACTGCTTAATGGATATAGGGTTTCAGTTTGGGGTGATGAAAAATTGTGGACATAGATGGTGATGGTTGCCTAACACTGTGAATGTAATTACTGCCACCGAATTGTACACTCAAAAATGGTTAAAATGGCAAATTTTTAAAATTTTACAATAAAATAGTCATTAGAAAGTTATCACCCTTGACAGAAGTCTTCACTTAATTCTCTACCTTCAAAAAACTTGAAGCTCTAGAATCTTGTGGTTTTGACAATTATCAAAAACAAACAGTTTATATAACATTAAAAAAAATAACAATAACAGAGGAAACCAAGTACATGATTTATGGGAATTCTCTGAAGTATCTTTGCAAATTTTCTGTAAAGCCAAAACTGTTCTCAAAAGTAAAGTTCACTAAAAAAAAAAAAAAAAAAAAAAAAGGCAACCAGAGTTGTGAAGTTCAAAACAAGTTACACAAAGACTCCTTTTAGTACTTTCTAAAGCTGTAAGAATTTTTTTTAAAGATTTTATTTACTTATTTATTTGACACAGAGCAAGCAGAGGGAAAACAGAAGGAGAGGGAGAAGCGGGCTCTCCACTGAGCAGGGAGCCCAATTTGGGGCTTGATCCAAGGACCCCAGGATCATGACCTGGACTGGAGGCAGATGCTTAACAACTGAGCCACCCAGGGACCCCTAAAGTTCTAAGAATTTTAGCAGTGCTAATAATGTGGAAAAAGAAAGTGCCTATAATAAAATAATAACTATTCATCCAACCTAACTAGAGGCCCTCTAAATAATCACACTTCAAGGAAATGGAATGCATTCTTTTGTCCCAAACACCAAACCATTTCCCAAATTCCTTTTCAAACTAAATTTGGTTACTATCAATATATAACATTATATATTGATTATATATATAAAATAATTAGACTCGGTTGTTCAAATATTCTTTTGTAGATTTCAAATATTCGTATCTTTGGCCCTAAAGTGAACAAAAGGTCTGAAGTACATATTCTAAATGATCAATTATCCATTAAATAAACATTTCCTTCTATTAGTGTCTTATGTTCTCTGACATTCATGTGCATGTTTATCACATCTGAAGCCATACCTGAGAAAATAAGTTAGCATTTATGTGAAAGAACCAAAAATACAGTAAGAATAAGAATTTAGAATAGTTTTATTCCTTTCCTGTTACCACACAAGGATAGCTAAGATAAAGATCTGTTGTCTACTCATCGATTTTCATGCCAGCTGTTAAATTAGATTGACTGCCTATATGATATGTCAATTTATCATAACAGTGGCATGCTTTTAAACAGTTATATATGGAAAAAGAGTTCAAGACTCTCCAAAAACTTAAAAATTTCAACCTTACATATAAAATGGTAATGAATAAAAAAACCTCACTGATATTGGTCCTCTGGAATAAATGTTTAAAGAAATCAGTCTAATTAAAATTAGCTAAGAAATCAAAGCTATAATTTGAATGCAAAGATATAATCAGAATAAATTCTTAGCAAAAAAGTTTTTAACTACTGCACAACTGAACAATTTATATAGCCTTACCCCAGTTTATAAATTCTACAACTTCTCCACTGTCATTTTAAGTTTCACTGTCAGGACTCTGATCATCCAGGCCACGTAATTACCTTTAAGGAGCATACTTAGGGTGTTTTCTGGACTGCAGGTCCATACAGCAGTTTTCTCTGCCCTCTTGGGAATAAAACATCAATTGCTTTCAGCTAAATGCACTCACATATGAATATTTTAGTACAATTTAATGCTTCTATACCAACCCCAAAGGAATAGAGCATCAATTTGTGAACACAGTTCTCCTGGAGTTAAAAGCCAAGCTGGATAATGCAGTATGAAAGGGCTTGTCAATCTTTAGCTTTTTAGCAAGTCAGAAAAGCAGTCCATAAAGTCAGTCCCAGCTGTATACAAATAACTCTATCAAGTTTGTTCCTACAGAGACTTTTCAACATTAGTCAATTTTCAAAAGAGAAACCCCAAAACAAAATTTCTTGTATTGGTAAATTCCCCCAAACTGCTTGTTCACCTAGTAACTATAAATCTATTCTCAGAGTTAAAAACAGACTACTGATCTGTTAGTAAAACACCAAAATATAGACGAAGTAATCTACTTCCACTAAGAAGTTGTGCTAAGTGTAAAAACACATTTCCTGGGGCACCTGGGTGGCTCAGTGGGTTACGTCTCTGCCTTCAGCTCAGGTCATGATATCGGGGTCCTGGGATCGAGCTCTGCATCGGGCTCTCTGCTCAGCTTCCCCCTCTCTCTGCCTGCCTCTCTGCCTACTTGTGATCTCTGTCAAATAAATAAATAAAATCTTAAAAAAAAAAAAAAAACCCCACATTTCCCTAGCAGTAGGTAACAGATTCTTTAATGATTGCAGTATGCTTATGTTAGGATGAGTAGGAAGGTTAAGTCACAAAAAGAGCTTCTAAAGGCAACCCAGAGAAAAATATAAAACAGGAACTACCATTAAATATGCCAAAGCTTACAAAGTCATTTGAGCTAAATTCTAGTCATAACATAAACACGTCACTCCACTAAGCTCAACAAATACTAATTAATGTCCTAATAATCCAATGAGCTCAACAAATACTAATTAATGTCCTAATAATCCAATAATCCAATCAAATATGAGTTATAGAAGTCAGATTTTAATACCTGTTCATGATTTCAAAACAAAACAAAAAAATCTCTCAGCAAACAAGGATTTGTAACTGTAAAAATAGTTAACACATAGTACTTACACTATATGCCCTGGTTGTAAGTGTTTTACATATACTTATTCTATCTTCACAATTTCCCACGAGGGAATGACTATCATCACCATAATATAGTTGAAAAAACTGTGGTACACAGAAGTTAAGTGAAAGTTAAGTTACATAAGCAAGCAATTGTTATACGACACCATTACAGAAGACTTTAAATCTCATAAGAGATCTACTAAAAAGAGATGGCAAACATCACACCTAATGGTGAAACTTATTAGAAATTACTGGAAAATAAGAGACAGGATGTTTATCATGACCACTTCCATGAACAATGTCCAGGGAGCCATAGCTGACGTAATAAGAAAAAAAAAATTAAAAAGGATGAAACAAAATTTCCTTATTCCCAGATGATTTATGTATGTACAACACCCAAGAATCTATAAATAAAAGCAATACATAAATTACACTCCTACTTGTCTATCTACATTTATACAGGAATTACAAAACTACCTAAATAAATGGAGGAAATAAAATCATGCATCCATAATTTCTTTTTTTTCTTTTCAGCGTAACAGAATTCATCATTTTTGCACCACACCCAGTGCTCCATGCAATGCGTGCCCTCCATAATACCCACCACCTGGCTCCCCCAACCTCCCACCCCCCACCCCATCCCTTCAAAACCCTCAGGTTGTTTTTCAGAGTCCCTAGTCTCTCCTGGTTCCATAATTTCTTACTTGAAGAATTTCTGCTTCTGAGTATTTGCTACAATTTGTCCCTTCCAAATCCAGAAGTCACTAATCAAATAATCTTAAAAAAATTATAATGAACTTGTGTGAGTGCACATTTAAGGTGCTTATGAATCTCAGAGAGACTGCTGGTGTCCACTCAGCAGTTGTGTCTCAGCTATTTAACTGACAGGATTGTATCTCAGGCTCACACTGTATAACTATAAGTAACAAGAACACAAGGAGGTATCTATTTTGAGATTTTTTTTTCATCTTGTTGCTTAACTGAAGTCTTTGGACAATGATTCAGAGCATCTATTTCTGGAGTCTCGGGAGCCATGAAGAGAAAACTGCCCAACACCTCTCAGCATCTGAATGTGAGCCCCTTTACCAACTCCTTCCCGTGCACCCTAACTCACCATGTAACTCTCCCAACTCCCGCTATCAAATTTCACCCAGGCAAGTCCTCAATCAGTAAATTATCATTTTTAAATGGTCCTGGTTATTAGCTAAGAATTATTTGCCTTTATCATGTATCTTTAACATATTTTTTCATTATCTGTTTACAACTCATACATGTTTGGAGCAGTACAGAAGAAATATCTGACATTGTCCAGTATCACTGTATTCTGTCCAGAAAGATACTAATAAATTTAGTGTGAAACAACTAAGTAATTGATTTTAAATATTTTATATTATGTTGAAAATCTTGGTTGATTTTTATTATTTAAGGGTTTTGGGTGGACTGGGAATTAGTTATTAATTTTCTCTTTTAAAATAATAAAACAGATTTGGATTTTCATCAACTTTGATTTGATTTGATTTTCATCAAATTTGAATTTTCATCAACTACACAATTTCAAAAATCACACTAAATTTGAATAAGATAAACCTACATTTCTAAACAAAACTTTAACTGTGGAGTTTGACAAATTAATTCTAAAACTGCAAGAGAAAGGCAGAGAGCCAAGAACAGCTAAGACAATTGTGGAGAAGAGAGGAGAAGGAAATTGCCCAACTAGATAATTTTTTTTATTACAGCTTTAGATGTAGTACTGGTTCAAGGACAAACAACTGACAGGACAAAACAGAGAGCCCAAAAATAGGCTTGTGCAGGTATATAAACATGTACAAGGTGAGTGGAGGAGAAAGAGAATGTATAATCAAAGATTAGTTATATGAGGATAAAAGTGAAAACCTACTTCACACCAAACATAAAAACCAAATCAAGTGGATTAAAAGCCAAAATATGAAAAGCAAACTTTACAAGTTTTAGGAAAAAAAGGGAGCCGGGGTGGTTTAGTCAGTTAAGGATCTGCCTTCGACTCAGGTCATAATCCCAGGGTCCTGGGATAGAGTCCTACATCAGGCTCCCTGCTGAGCAGGGAGTCTGCTACCCCCTCTATCCCCCCCCCAACCCGCTCATGCTCACTCTCTCTTTCAAAAATAAATAAATAAAATCTTGAAAAATAAAAGTTTTAGGAAAAAAACACAGGTGAATATAGTTATGACCTTGTCTTAGGAAAGATTCCCTAACACACACATGGCAGATACTAAAAAGGACAAATTAAGTTCAACCACATTAAAATTAAAAGCTGTTTATCAAAAGCCGTAATTTTAAAAAGGGAAAGACAGCTAAAAACTGAAAATTTATGCCACACACATAACCAACAAAAGACTCGTACCCAAAACATATTAAAAACTTCCAAGAACGGATATGAAAAAAATTCAATAGCAAAATGGGCAAAAAGATATGAACAAAAATTCAGAAGGGAAAAAAATCATTAAGAGATTATTTGGGATGCCTGGGTGGCTCAGGGTCCTGGGATCAAGACCCACATCAGGCTCCTTGCTCAGCAGAGAGCCTACTTCTCCCTTTCCCCCTGCCTGCCACTCTGCCTACTTGTGACCTCTATCTCTCTGTCGATAAATAAAATCTTAAAAAAAAAAAAAAAGGAAAAACAACTGTGGCAAATACATGTAACATAAAATTTACCATCTTAATCACTGTTAGGAGCAGTTCTGTGGCATTAAGTATACTCACCTTGTTATGCAACCATTACTGCTATCTCCAGAACGGCAAAACTTTAAAAAACCAAAAGTACCAAGGTTCAAAGAGGATGGGAGTAAAAGTAAAGGTACGTTTTATTAACTGCTGGTAAATATAAAGAGCTACTGTGGTTGACCCTTCATCAACATCTGGTAAGCTGACTTCCTATAATTGAGCAAAGTTACATTCAGGCTTACTTCCCTAGGGAAACACTAACATACAAGGAGACATAAGAATCTTCAAAGCAACATTATTTGTAACAGCAGGAATTATAAACTACCTAAATAAGCATCCATTATTGGGAAAATGGGTGAAGTGTGACATATTTATTTAATAGGATACCATACATCAATGAAACACAAATGAAGAACTGCTACCTGAATTAAAATGGATGACTCTCACAAACATTAGACTAAAAAACATAAAGAACACATACAGTATGCTGTTGCTGTAAAGTTTTAAAAATGTATACAAAACAATGTAACCTATCAGTGTTTCCCAATTTTTTTATATCATGGAACACAGCATGCGAACGTAGCATGTATGTGGTATCCTGGGTTACGTGAACAAGTCTAGTCACAATAATAATGTTTTATTATGTTCCAAAGACTGAGAGGATCAACATCTTGGCACACCTGTAAATCATGCACAGTACTCAAGTTGAAAAGTTCAGCTATATACTGTTTAGGGAACTGTAGATATACAGTAAAAGTATTGAAATCATCATCAAATTTAGGTAATAGTTACTTTTGAGGGAAAGGAAGGATATGTATTAAAGTACACAGGGGCTTTAAACTGTATTATAATATTGTTTCTTAAGTTTAGTAGTAAAAACAAAGGTGTATTCTGTATTCTTTATCTATCTATACACACACACACACACACACACACACACACATTTTTTTTGTTTTTTTTTTTTTAAGTAAATAGAAAAAAAGATTAGCCTACCAAGAGACATGAAAACCTAGAGGGAAAAGAGGCTGCTGGATAGACAAAGAGTTTTTCTTTTTAAGATTATAAAAAAAGGAGCCAGTAGAGAGGGAGAGGTTCTGAACCCAGAACATGGGGGTAAAAAATGGAATACTGTCCTGAAGGAGGTAGGAAGTAATGAGATCCAAGGATACAGGTAGAGAGAATGAGCATTAAATTAGAAAAGGCTCACCTCTTTCTTTGATGTATATAAGTTAAGTTGTATTGTTTTGCTTTTAGAGAGAGGACAGTAAGTTGGCTTGTGAAGTAGAAGAAAAGATCAGTGCCTAAGAATAAGGGGAAAAGTAATAAATAAGGAGTTTCTAAAATTTGTCCAATTTAAGATAATGCTCATATATACTAACAGAGGACAAAATCAAAATTCAGTTCAGGAGATCTATTTGTGGAGAAGTGAGGCTACGCAATTCATCAGTTTTTCCTGGACAAGTAGTTTTCAAAATGTGCTCAGGGCTCTAGTCATTCTGCAGAGGGGCCAATAGAGACTCCTTCAGAAAAATGAGAAAGAAAAGAGCTACGTTAGCAGCACTTGAGGTTACACCACTCCATTGCAACTCCACTCTTCCTATTATTCATAGGGCTTCCTGACAAGAGTTCACCTGAAGAAGGGTTCTACAACTAACTCACTACTACTCTGAAATTTTATCCTGGAAAAGTCAGAGCAGCAAGCCCCAAACCAAATAATTCTGGCTCCTTATGAAATGCATTTAAATATTGGGCAATTGGCTGACATTGAGGGACATTATATATCTAAAAAACAAAAAAAAACAAAAAAACACAGCCTTATGAAACCACTGTCCTATTTATAGTAAGGACATTGTTGAGGATGTTAATAGTGTCCTCTATAATAAGGGCTCAAGGGATAAATCTCTCTCTTTCTGATCTTGATACCAGGCCAAATTATCCTTCCCATGTGCAGTAAGTTTGTGTTTAACCTTAGGGACACTGTAAATCAGGACACTGATCTTATTTCCCAATATGAACAGGCTTTCAGAAAACCTAGTGCCAGATTTGCACACTGGATCTGCAAATGAATAGAATGATACAGAATTTATTTCTTTAAAACCTCTCTCCCAGTTTTAACATATTTCCAACCTTTGTTTATCTGAGTTTTCTCAAGACCAAACTGTCACCCAGTGACTCCCCTGAAGAGACAAAGGCAGTTTGGTTACTACAGGTATGGGGGGGGGGGCGGAATAGGAGTAGGAACACTAAGGGTACAGAAGGCCTGCCCAAGACTGAGGTTAAATAAGAAGTGAGAGTTAGGGGCACCTGGGTGGCTCACTGGGTTAAAGCCTCTGCCTTTGGCTCGGGTCATGATCTCAAGGTCCTGGGATCAAGCCCAGCATTGGCTCTCCGCTCAGCAGGGAGCCTGCTTCCCCGGCCCCTTCTGCCTGCCTCTCTGCCTACTTGTGATCTCTGTCTGTCAAATAAATAAATAAAATATTAAAAAAAAAAAAAAAAGAAGTGAGTTACTCCTTACTACAAACATGAGACTAAAGGTTAAAGACCTATGACAACTAAATGCAATACCTAACCCTAAACTGGATTCTGTATGGAGATCGGACAATACTACAATGAGCATTATGAAACTAAATGAGAAAACTGAATATCCCATTAGAATATGGAAAACAAATTACAATTTAAATTGACGAAGTCCAAATGCAGAATGTAAGTGTACTCTGGAGTGTAAGAGAATATTTCTATTCTTAGAAAATACACACTAAAGGGGCACTGGGTGGCTCAGCTGCTTAAGTGTTTGACTCATAATTTTGACTCAGGTCATGATCTCATGTCTTATGGAATTGAGCCCCACGTTGGTCTCCATGCTCAGTGGGGAGTCTGCTTGAGTTTCTCCCTCTCCCCCCCACTATGCTTGCTCTCTCTCTCTCAAATAAATTAATAAAAGAAATACACAATTTAAGTATTCAGAGATCAAGATGTTACTGTCATATGTTCAGGGGAAAAAAAAAAACCCTGTGTGTCTATGTGTATATACATACACACTGTACTGTTTCTAATTTTCAACTTTTTATAAGTTTGACATTATTTCCAAATAAAAAGTTAATTAAAAAATAAAGACTATGGGGCACTTGGGTGGCTCAGTGGGTTAAAGCCTCTGCCTTCAGCTCATGATCTCAGGGTCCTGGGATCAAGCCCCGTATCGGGCTCTCTGCTTCCCTCTCCCTCTCTCTTTCTCTCTCTCTCTCTACCTACTTGCGATCTCTGTCAAATAAATCAATAAAATCTTTAAAAAAAAAATAAAGACTAATATAGAAGAACTTGTTGTAATAGTAAGCTATAGATTAGTGGTTCCCCATAACTAGGTCCGAATTCTTGCAGGGAACATGAATCCATAAACATACTAAGAACTGTTCTATCTTCTGTATGCATGTATAAACAGTTGTGAATGATACAAATGTATTTAAAAGTATAACTAAACTCATGGCATCTTTTTTCTAGTTTCTCAATTGGTAATAAAACTTTTGTGAAGGTAACAAAATTTGCCTTTATGTCCCCTTACTTGAATAGGGAATTTTTACTGTTTTCATCAGAGACAACCACAGTGATGCTTCCCATAGCTATTACCAAATGGCAACAAAATAGAACACAGGATCTTCAAAGAATATAAAGTTGAGAGGAATGTAAATAGAAAAAAATCAAGCTTTAAAAGATTCAAGAGACTTTAATTGTGGAGAACAAAAACCCAAATTTAATAATGACAGTGTTCAGCTTTAAACACAAAGAACAATTCATTATTATTAGACAGGGGAGACATGGTTTAATAGACAATAGAGGTGAAGGAGAAGTTTGGAAGTCCACAAGTGTAATACATGCCAACACTGAGATATGCCTGCCAAAAACCTAATGCAATATTAAGTAGCATTAATTAAAATACTATTTAGGAAGACGATAATCTAATTCTGTACTCATCAGAGTACATGTGAAGTAATGCATTTGATTCTGGCCTTAGGACTCCTGCACATGGTCTTGAGGGAACTGCTTGTGTCAGACTAAATAAACCTTCCTGCAGAGAAAAATCATGAAAACTTGTTAAAATACAGACAAGAACTATGTAAATACTTTGGAGATCAACCAAGACAGACAGCACTTAAGAAGGCTGAATTCTGTAGGGGAGGGAAGCACAAGATGAATTTACCCTGTACCACTTTCTCCCTTGGGGCATTTGCAGATTTCTCACAGGGGATAGAAGCCAATCAGAAAGCAGTTGTTACAGACAGAAACCTGCAGTCTTATTAGTCGAGGAAACACACAATTTGTGGCTGCCACATTTGCTGGAAAGGAAGGAAAAAATTCCAGAAAGAGAACCACACACTCTACATATACACTCTGCTTAAAACTCTGGTGACCCCCATATTAGAGATGTGCAAGGTGGCTTCTTAGTTGTCTGGCTAGTACTGAAAGAGAAAACAGTTTGGAGTTTCAGTTTTGTTTTGTGTTTTGTGCTTTAGTTGTATTTGTCCAGAATCAATACCAACTAATTATTGAAGAATTCCTTTATGTGAATGCTTGGCAACAAGAATGGTGCTGAAATAAATACTCAGGATTAAATAACTTTTTTGAATCTCATTATTTACCCTGGAAAAACTGTACTGACCTTTGCACTGATGATGCAAAAAGAACAATAGTGGGTAAAACTACTGTCTGCATTAATCCAGACCGCTGCACCAAACTGAACTAGTTGTCACTATATTCTTCAAGGCCACACACTCAATTAAAAAAAAAAAAAAAAAACTGAAAAATAAAAAGCTAATTTCATTTAAGATTGCTCTTGATGAAGCAGTATAAGTTTTTAGTTTTATTAAAAGTTTACCTTTGAGTATACATGTTCTAGAATTCCATATTATAAACTGTGAAGTACACAAGGTACTTCCACTATACATCAAAGCACAATAACCATCATGAGGAACATCACTTGGGTACAAGCTGAACCAGCCACTTTATAACACTTTAAATTCAAAGAACAAGTGGCAGGTATTTGATGTTTTAGCAGACATTTTATTGAAATGAAATGAGCTTATCAATTCTGAGAAAACAACTTAAAAGCTTTTGTTGCCAATCACAAAATTTGAGCTTCTATTTTTATTTATTTTTAAAGATTTATTTGACAGAGAGACAGCAAAAGAGGGAATACAAGCAGCGGGGAGTGGGAGAGGGAGAAGCATGCCTCCCAAGGGAATCCCAAGACCCTAGAATCATGACCTGAGCCAAAGGCAGATACCTTAGCCACCCACGTGCCCCAAAATTTGAGCTTTTAAGTAATAATTAGAATTCTGTTTTTATTACTATTTTTATGTTATGTTAGTCACCATATAGTATGGCATTTGTTTTTGATGTAGTGTTCCAAGATTCATTGTTTCATTATAGCACCAATTCTTAAAAAACTTATATCCATTAACATGAGCTTTAAAGACTCATCTACTGAGATGAGCAGTGATATTAATGAACCTGGCTTTCTGGTATTGATAACACATGTAAACATTTGGGGGATCTGCAAAATTCAGTAAACCTTTACAGCATACTTTGGGGATGATGTGGGTTTAGTTCCAGACCACCATAATCAAGAAAATATTAAAGTATGTCAAATTAATTTTTTGGTTTCCCAGTGCATGCTGTACTGTACTCACCCTGTACTGTAGTCTATTAAGTGTACAATAACACTATGTCTAAAAAAATAATGTACATACCTTTATTCAAAAGTACTTTATTGCTAAAAAGTGCTAACCATCATGTGAGTTTTTCACATCTGGGTGGTAGTTGCTGAAGGCTGGGGTGGTTGTGACAATTTCTTAAAATAAGATAACAGCACAGTTTGTCACATCAGGTGATTCTTCCTTTAAGGAACATTCTATAGCTGTTTTCTGATTTTATCCACAGTACCAACTTCTATCAAAATTCATTATCAACTAACTCTTATGTCATATTCTAAATCCTCTGTTGTCAACAATCTTCACAGCATCTTCACCAGGAGTAATTCAGTCCCATCTTCAGGCTCCACTCCTAATTCTAGTTCTCTTGCTATTTCTACCACATCTGCAGTTCCTTCCCCTACTCAAGTCTTGAACCCTGCAAAAGTCCTCCATGAGGGCTGGAATCTTCTTCCTCCCAAATCCCATTAATGTCGGTACTAACTCTTCCATGAATCATGAATGTTCTTAATGGCATCTAGAATGGTGAATCCTCTCTGGAAGGCTTTCAATTTACTTTCCCCAGATCCATCAGAAGAATCACTATCTATGGCACTTAGAACCTTACAAAATGTATTTCTTAAATATTAAGACTTGAAAGTCAAAATGAATGACTCCTTGATCCATGGGCTACAGAATGGATGCCTGTGTTAGCACACATGAAAACAACATTCCCCTTGCGCATCTCTGTCAAAACCCTTGGGTGACCAGTGCATTATCAATAAACAGTAATATTTTGAAAGAAATCATTTTTTTCTGAGGTCTCCACGTGAGGCTTAAAATATCCAGTAAACTATATGTAAACAGATGTGCTGTCATCCAGCCCTTCTTGTTCCATTTATAGAGCACAGGAAGAATAGATTCTGCATAATTTTTAAGGGCCCTAGGATATTCAGAATGGTAAATGAGCATTGGCTTCAACTTAAAATCACTATCTGCGTTAGCCCGTAACAAGAGAGTCAGCCTGCCCTTAGAAGCTTTAAAGCCAGGCATGGATTTTTCCTCTCCAGCAATGGAAGTCCTAGATGGCATCTTCTTTCAATAAAAGACAGTTTTGTCTATTTTGAAAATCTATTTAGTGTAGCCACCTTCATTACTTATCTTAGCTAGATCTAGATAACCTGCTGTAGCTTCCGTATCAGTTCTTGCTGCTTCACCTTGTACTTTCATGTTCTGGAGACAGCTTCCTACCTTAAACTTCATAAACCAACCTCTGCTGGCTTCAAACTTTTCTTCTGCTGATTGTTCACCTTTCAGGCATCATAGAATTGTAGAGATTTACTCTGAAGAGAATTGCTCTGGAGTAAATGGTTTAAAGGAATGTTGTGGCTGTTTTGATCTATCCAGACCATTAAAACTTTCTCCATAAGCAATAAGGCCGTTTCAACTTTCTTATTCATCTGTTTACTGAAGTAGCTCTTTTACTTTCCTAGGAACTCCTTTGCATTCAACACTGGGCTAAATGTTGGGCACAAAAGGCCTAGCTTTTGCCCTGCCTCAGCTTTCAACATGCCTTCTTCACGAAGCTTAATCATTTCTAGCTTTTGATTTAAAGAGAGAAGATGTGCAATTTTTCCTTTCACTTGAACACTGAAGAGGCCATTGAGGGATTATTAGTTGGCCTGATTTCAATATTGTTGTGTCTCAGAAAATAGGGAGACTCGAGGAGAGGGAGATAGATGGGCTAACAGCCAGTCAGTGAAACAGTCAGAACAATACAACATTCACTGATTAAATTAATTGCCTTATATGGGTGAGGTTCATGGTGCCCCAAAATAATTACAATAGTAACATAAAGATCTCTGATCACAGATCACCATAACAAATATAATAATGGAAAACTTGAAACTATTGCAAGAATTAACAAAATGTAGCACAGAGACACAAAGCAAGCAAATGCTATTGAAAAAATAGCACTAACAGACTTCCTCAATGCAAGGTTGCCAAAAGCCATTAATTTATTAAAAAAAAAAACAAACAAACCCATCAGAATATATGTGAAGTGCAATAAAGAGGACAATAAAACAAGATATGTCTTTTCTAAATGAACAATGTATGATGTATAAGATGATAAAAGATCAATTTGAAGCACAATACAGACTGATGGATTTTCATATAAAAGTATGAAAAGGTCATTGATATGGTTTCACATTCCACACTGCAAATAACCTTTAAGAAATTACTACTTGTTGGGGCATCTGGGTGGTGGCTCAGTCAGTTACATGTCCAACTTTTTATTTTGGCTCAGGTCATGAGGTCATGAGTTTAATCCTGGGATTAAGCCCCACATCAGGCTCCCTGCTCAGTGGGTAGCCTGCTTATCTCCCTCTCACTTTGCCCCTCGTACTGCTTGCTCTGCCTTTCTCTCTCAAATAAATCAATCTTGGGAAAAAAATAAATAAAGTAATTATTACTTGTCAAGTTCTGGTATAATGTAAAAGTAAAAGAAAGCTATCCACAATTTTCTGAAGAGGCTATTAAAATACTCCTTTCTCCCAAACATATGTCTATGTGATGGTAGATTTTCTTCATATATTTTAATAAAACTAATAAAAGAAAACATAGTGGAAGCAGAAATAAGAATCTAGTAATTTTCTATTAAGCTAACTATGAAGCCAAAAATGTAAAGCAATGAAACTATCCCCATTAAAATCAATTTTTGTTTTAAAACACAGTTATTTTCATCAAAATGTTATTTATATTAAGAAAAATGGTTTTATTATTTTCAAGTAAATATTTAAAGATATTTAAATTTTTCTCAATTTGAATTTCTAATATAATGACCCACATAACAGAACTCTTTGAGAGCCTTAGGAATCCTAAGACAAAAAATTTGAGAAGCACTGTACTACACACAGAATAAAACAGGAAAATGTGAAAATAAAATCAAAGGAGATAAACCTCGAAATAACCCAGATTTTGGAATTAGCACACAAGACTTTTAAAGCAGTTACTGTTAAGTATGATCAAGAATATAGGGGTGCCTGGGTGGCTCAGTGGGTTAAAGCCTCTGCCTTCAGCTCAGGTCATGATCCCAGGGTTCTGGGAGCCTGCTTCCTCCTCTCGCTCTGCCTGCTTCTCTGTGATCTCAGTTTGTCAAACAAATAAATAAAATCTTTGAAAAAAAAAAAAAAGAATGTAAAAGAAAAGTTAACTGCAATGGCTGCACAAATAAGAAATCTCAACAGAGAAATTAAAATTATAAAAAGAACCAAATGCAAATCTAGAACTGAAAAAAATCTGAACTAAGAAATTCCCTAGGTGGTTTTAACAGCAAATTTGAAATTACAGAACAGTCAGTGATCCTGATGATAGACCAACAGAAATTATTTAAATATGCATTTAAAATATGTGTAACTGGAATTCCAGGGTAAAAGTACAGGTGACACACTGTTCTATAAATGTTCAACAGGCCAAATCTGGACTGCTGCCTGTTTCTGTATATAAAGTTTTACGGTGTAGAGCCAGGATCATTCATTTACTTATTCGTCTACAGCTGTACATTCTATAGCCCATAGAACAAAAAGTATTTGCTATATTACTCTTTACAGATAAAGTCTGTTGACCCTGGTCTAGATCTTTTATGTTCTTACTGAATTTCTTGGTCTAGTTATTTTATCAATTATTAGGAGAAAGTGTTAAAATCTCCAACTATGACTATGGATTGTTTATTTCTAACTTTAATTCTCTTAGTTTTTGAAGTTATTTTGAAACTATGTTTTTGGGCACTTCCACAATCATGATTGTTCTGTCTTCCTGAAAATTAATCTTTTTATTATTATGTAATGTCTCTCTTTATCTTTGGTAGTAGTCATTGTCTTAAAGTCTACTTTCTATGATATTAATAAAGGCATTCAGATTTCTTAATTTCTTATGCTTCCTGCTTGCATGGTGTGTCTGTTTCTCTTTATTTTCCCAAAGATTTATTTATTTTTACTTAAATTCCATTAATTAACTTATGACGTATTACTGGTTTCCGAGGTAAAGGTCAGTGATAAAGATTTATTTATTTATTTATTTACTTGAGAGAGAGCACGTGCGCACAGGGAGGGACAGACAGAAAGGGGAAGAATCTGAAGCAGACTCCCTGCTGAGCGCACAGAGCCCAGAGCCCAGACACAGGACTTGATTTCACAACCCTGGTATCATGACCTGAGCCAAAATCAAGAGTTGGATGCTTAAGGGACTGAGCCACCCAGGTACCCCTGGTGTTACCTTTTTCTTTCCCTTCCCTTTCAATATATATCTTTTTTATATTTAAAATGTATTTATTATAGGTGGCACATAGATAAGGTTTTACTTTTTACACATTCTGACAGTGTCTGTTTTGCTGGTTTTTTTTAAGATTTTATTTCTTTATTTAACAGAGAGCGAGCGAGCGCGGGCACGCACGCACAAGCGGGCAGAGCAGCTGGGAGAAACAGACTCTCCACCAAGGAGGGAGCCCAAGGCAGGGCTCAACCTCAGGACTCCAGAATCGTGACCTGGGGCAAAGGCAGCCTCTTAACTAACTAAGCCACGGAGATGCCCCCAGTCTCTGCTTTTTGACTGCAGCATTTAACTCCTATTTTTCTCTGCTTTTAAGAATGTCTTTTTATGGGCGCCTGGGTGGCTCAGTGGGTTAAGCTGCTGCCTTTGGCTCAGGTCATGATCTCAGGGTCCTGGGATCGAGTCCCGCATCAGGCTCTCTGCTCAGCAAGGACCCTGCTTCCCTCCCTCTCTGCCTGCCTCTCTGTCTACTTGTGATCTCTCTCTGTCAAATAAATAAATAAAATCTTTAAAAAAAAAAAAAATCCTTAAAAAAAAAAAAGAATGTCTTTTTATCATCCTTTAAACACTTTGATTATGATGTGCCTTGTAGTTTCTGTCATGTTTACTGTTCTTGGGGCTTGCTCAGCTTCTGAGATCTGTAATGTTTACAGGTTTCATCAAATTTAAAAATTTTCTGGTCATTATTTCTCCAAAAAGTTTGGCTGTTCCAACTATACACATATTAGGCCTGCTAAAATTGTCCCACGGCTCATGAATGCTCTGTCCATTTTTTTTTCTGTTTTTTTTTTTTTTTCTTATTTTTTTCTCTGTGTGTCATTTTGGAGTTTTACTATCATACCTTCAAGTTCACTCTTTTTTCCAGCACTGTCTAATGGCACAATACATTCTTTTCAAGTTCATCAAGAGAGGGCATTTAACCACACCATGAAATGAGTCTCAGTAAATTTTAAGATTGAAATATTATAGAGATATTCTCTAAAATTAAATTATAAATCAGTAACAGAAAGCCCTCTAGGGAAAAAAGAACACAAATATTAAACATTTCTAATTTTATAAATTAGAAAGTATTTTTAAATAAATGATAAAAATATATCAAAATTTGTGGAATAAGCTGAAGCAGTGCTTAGACAGAAATTTATACCTTTAGTATTCACATTAAAAAATAAATAAGACAACTTGGCCAACTCAGTCAGAAGAGCATGCAACTCTTAATCTCAGCGTCATGAGTTTAAGCCCCACATTGGGTAAAGAGATTACTTAAATAAACTTCAAAAAAATTTTTTAAAATAAACAATACAAAATAAATGAAGTTCTACCTTAGGAGCAAGGTAAATCCAAAGTAATTAGAAAGGAGAAAATTAAGAGGAAAAAAAAGCACAACAAAAACAATTAACAAAGCTAAAATTTGACTCACTGTTGGTGTAGCTGCCATGGGAAACAATTTGGCAGGTCCTCTAAAGGTTAATCAAAGAGTTACTATATGATCCAGCAAATCCACTTCTAGGTATATATCCAAGAAAAATTAAAATATATGTCCGCACAAAAACTTGTAAATGAATATTCATATCTGCATTATTCAGAATAGCCAGTAAATGAAAACAATCCAAATGTCCATCAAATTACGAATGGATATATAAAATGGGGTATAGCCACATAATGGAATACTATAAGCAATAAAAAGTAATACTATGACATGGATAAATCCTGAAAACACTTTGCTAAATTAAAAAAAAAAAACACAAAAGACCACCCATTATATAATTATTATTATGAACTATTAATATGAAATGTCCAGAAGATGCAAATCTATATAGACAAAAAGTAGAATGTTAATTGCCTTGGCCTGGGGAGTTGGGGGAAAAAAACAGGTATTTGTCTTCTGGGGGCAACGAAAATGTTCTAACACTAAATGAGATGATGGTTGTATAACTGTGTATATACTAAAAGCCACTGAATTAAACATTTAATTGATGAATTGTATGGTACATGAATTGTATCTCAATAAGGCTGTCATTCTAAAAAAGTTGGATCACTGAGATTTTTAAAACACTTTTATAAACTCTTCACTAGACTGATGAAGAGAAAGTGAACAAAAAAGAGAAGACACAAATTAACTGCAGAAATTAAAGAGGAGCTATCACTCCAGATCTGATAGGCAAAAAAAGAAAATAGGGCAGTATTATAAACACCTTTATCCAATACATTGGACAACTTAGAAGAATTGGACCAATTCACTGAAACATATCACTTAGCCGAACACTCTCAAAATAAAATAGAAAATCTGAATAGCCCTAAAACCATTAAAGAACTTGTGTTAACTGTGAAACACTCCACCAAAGAAAACTCCAGGCCAAAATGGCATCACTGGTGAATTCTATCACATTTAAGACAAAACAAAAAACAAAACAAAAATACCAATCCTACACAAACCACTCAGAAAATAGAGCAGTAGGGAACATCTTTCTGAAGCCAGAGTAATGTTGATACCAAAATTAACAAATATTTTTTAAAAGAAAGTTATAGATTATTTTGATCAAGACAGACCCCAAAATCCATAACACAATACCAATCAATCAAAACCAGCAATATATTAAACAGATATCATGATCAAGTAGGGTTTATCACAGTAACTCAAAGTGCTTTAATATTCAAAAATCAAACAATGTAATTCATCATATTAACAAAATAAAGGAGAAAAAACAGAAGATCATTTCAGTAAATGTAGAAAAATATTTGACAAAATTCAACAACCATTCATGGTAACAACTCTCAACAAAATGGAACAGAAGGTAAATTCCTCAACTCCATACCATTAAAAAAACAAATAGGCAAGGCTTAGCTTGCGAGAAGTCTGTGCAAAACATATCTGACAAAAAGCTCATATATTATAACTAGTTATTACAGAAGTAATTATATACATATTTTATACACACACACACACACGTCACATTCCAGTAACAAAAAGACAAGCAATAAAAAAGGGCCAAAGAATTAAACAGACACTTCTTGAGGAAAACATGTGAATCCCCAAAACACAGCAATGTTCATCATCAGTTAGATATCAGGCAAATGCAAATTAAAACCACAATAATGTACCACTACATATTCACCATTCAACAGCTAAAACACCAAATGTTGGTAAAAATGAGGAGCAACTGGAACCCAAATACATAGTTGGTGGAATGTAAAATTGTACTTTGGGAAGAAATTATCCAGACAGGAGTATCAGAGTCCAAGCAAAGCGGGGAGGGTATCTATATGAAAGGACTGTTCAGTGCAGGGTATCGGAGTGGGGCAAGGAGGGCATCTGTGCAGGGCAAGGTCCAGGTTGTTCGGCAGGAAAAGGGCATTACAAACAGGGAAAGGGAGAGAACTAGAATTGATCCTGCGGTATTAGACTGGAATTGGCGGTATCGGAGTAAACTACAGTTTTCAATAATATATGGAATAGAGACTGATAGAGAAATACAGATGTAAATGTATGTTTATGTGCCTACACATACACATAGCTACGCACATTCCCCAGCTTTTTCTCACTGAGAGGTCCTGGGAATAACAACATCCCAATAGCAACGAAAGCAGCTAACATCCAGCTGTTGGCTGCTAAATACTCTACTTCACTAAAAGGAACCAGGGCTCTTTAGAGGAAAGATGGATTCCAGGGCTGAGACAAGAAAAGTACAAAATGAGCCTGAACATAGCGTTCTGTTAGCAAGTAAGAAAGCGCTCAGAGAAAAATGGGAACACGTCAAAAAAGACACAGAAGCCACCTTTAAGAGGTTCCCACTGGCCAAATGTGGGACAATTTGTACAATAATGATGATGATGGATTTTCACCCACTTGGTGAAAAATGGGAATCAAAAGTCCATACTGATATAAATATATGAATTGAAAGTCTAAGGAAAATTGGAATGTTCACATCATTTCAAAGTATCTCTTCATAAAACACTTACTAATTACAAAGGGAAAAGTGACTGTATAGCAGAGAAATTTCACAGATTTCACCTTAATGAAAAGATCAAAGTGAAAATCATTGGTAACAAGACAAAATGAAATTGTGTACCACCTGATAGGATGAAATACCACTTCTGTGATAATCCTGTCAAAGATACATAAACTAAATTGGATTGTGAGGAAATAAGACAAACCTAATTTGAGGGACATTCTACTCTTCAAAATGACTATCCTATAATCTTCAGAAATGCCAAGGTCATGAAAGTCAAGGTAAGACAGGAATTGTTTAAGATGGAAGGCTACATGACAGCTACAGGCATCATGTGATTCTGAGCTAAAGCCTTTTCCTATAAAGGACATTACTGGACAATAGGCAAAACCTGATGATAAGATGGAATTAATGTATCAACAGTAATGTCTTGATTTTAAAAGCTGTATGGTGGTTATACGGGAGAATGTTCTACATAACATATCTGGGAATGATGGAGTATCATCTCAGCAACTTACTTTCAAATGGCCCACAAAAATAAAGGTTTTTGGTCTGTATTTGAAAGTTTTCTATACACTTGAGATTGTTTCAAAAAGGTTTTTGGGGGATATTTCTAGGAGAGAGAAAGAGCACACACGCACACATGAGCAGAGAAGGGAAGGGCAGAAGGAGGGGGAGAGAATCTTAAGATGGCTCCATGCTCAGGGCAGAGTACAATGAGGTCCTTGATCTCACTACCCTGAGATCATCCTGCGCCAAAACCAAGAGCCATATATTTAAACTGAGTCACCCAGGCACCCCTAGATTGTTTCAAAAGTTTTAAAGCTTAAACACATGTGCACATAAACACAATTAAATATGTATATATGTGACCAGGTCTGACTCAGAGTTAATGAAGCAGAATCTCTGGGGATTATATGATTTATGTTCAACAAAGTCTTTAAAGTATTCAATATATTTGAATTCTTTATGAAACAACTAAAATAATTCTATATTCATAATGGCAATGTTGAAGAAAGGTGACTGACTGTATGACATTTATTTTCAATACAGATAAAGATGCCACTGGTCATTCCATCATTCAGATAGTCTAATTAACAAGTGCTGCCTTTCAGTCAAACTAAATAAAAGTCTGTCTGCCACCTCAGCGCATTCTGAATTTCTTGTAGAAGTATTACTAATTAGGAACGTTGTGCGTCTGATCTTTTGTAAATTTAAGCCTGAAGATGTCTACCCATGTAATGTGTAATGTAAACAATCATTAGATACGATTAGTGACTTTTTTTAAGATTTTATTTATTTATCTGACAGAAAGAGAGAGAGACAGCAAGAGAGGGAAGACAAGCAAAGGAAGTGGGAGACAGAGAAGCAGGCTTCCCCCTGAGCAGGGAGCCCGATATGGGGCTCAATCCCAGGACCCTAGGATCATAACCTGAGCTGAAGGCAGATGCTTAACAACTGAGCCACCTAGGCGCCCATGACTGAACTTTTAAACCAAAGTATTTATTTTCTAAGTCTGGGATAGGCTTAACTGAAAATTATTCTAGTATCACTTATCTATATGGATCATAATTTTCTGAATTTCATGCAGCTAGACAAAATAAGAGAGAGAAGGTATTGTACAGGATGAGACAACTATTATTCATAGCTCCTGATTTCAAGATTCTGTGTTCATTAATGCAGATTTTATTAATAGTAAATAGGCTTTACGGTAAATAAATGTTAACATGAACTTATAAAATCCATTTACTAATAAAATGTTATTTTCACCAATTTTATATTTAGTGTGCAATCTGAATATTTTTTAAAGATTTTTATGTGAGTGGCGCTGGGGTGGCTCAGTTGTTAAGTGTCTGACTTTGGCTCAGGTCATGATCCCAGGGTCCTGGAATCGAGCCCCACATCCAGCTCCCTGCTCAGTGGGAAGCCTGCTTCACCCTCTCAACCACTCCCTCTGCTTGTGTTCCCTCTCTCACTGTCTCTCTCTGTGTCAAATAAAGAAATAAAATCTTAAAAAAAAAAAAAAAAAAGATTTGACGTGAATCTGACAGTGTTCCACTGCTTTAAAAAAATCCAAAAGATGCTGGAATTTTTTTCTTTTTTTTTTTTTTAAAGAGAGGGAGAGATAGGGAATGGCAGAGAGAGAGGGAGAAAGAGAATCAAGCAGACTCCAGGTCCAGCACAGAGCCTGACATGGGGCTTGAACTCACAACCCTGAGATCATGGCCTGAGCTGAAATCAAGAGTCAGACACTTAATCGACTGAGCCACCCAGGCACCCCATACTGGAATTTAAATAAAAACTTTTAAAAAAATCTGACAGACAATGCCAGATTTAAGAACTGCTAAGCATTTTACTGAGACCAAGAAATCCACAGACCTTGTGAAGACATGTTCCCCACTGTAATGGTTAACTGCTTAGATAACACTGAAAGGTATCTGAGATGGTTATTCAACAAATATATATATATTATATATTATATATATAATATATATATATAATATATTATATATATATATATATATATATATACACACACACACAGATATATATACAGATATACACACAAACTTTTTATCCCCACAGAATTTTGCATTGCATATTTTATTGCAATACTCACTGGTGCTACTATTTTCCCCGTCTGTCCAACTTGCATGTCATTGGGAACAAAGCCAGCATCAACAGCAGCACGAGAAGCACCAACTAAAGGAGAAACATATTTGTCATTTTTTTTAAGCTCTATTCATCAGCTAGCTGGGATATTCACTAATAACTGTATAAAAAGACATCGAGGGGCGCCTGGGTGGCTCATTGGGGTAAACCTCTGCCTTTGGCTCAGGTCATGATCTCAGGGTCCTGGGATTGAGCCCCACATTGGGCTCTCTGCTCAGCAGGGAGCCTGCTTCCCCCTCTCTGCCTACTTGTGATCTCTCTCTCCGTCAAATAAATTAATAAAAATCTTAAAAAAAAAAAGACACCAATAAGTACACTTACAAATTTATTTTATAAAGGCCTTGTTTGTAAAAAAAAAAAAAAATCCCCTTATCAATGATCAAGAATTCTAAAAGTACTAGTGCATTTTATTCACAAAACTTCAAGAAATGCCTTCTATTTATACCCAAGGATTTAAAAGTTTAAATTTGGCTGAAGTCCTCTGCTTGCTTTATCAAAAAGGCATCTAGGCATTCATAAAACATACATTATATGTAATCTGTTTGGCACGCCATTATATAATGTCCCTTTATGCAATAACTTCACAATTTTTGATATTATCTGTGATCAGATAAAGACAAGTTATACATAACACAAGATAAGTTTTAACCTATCTAAAAAAAAAATGAGAAGTTAAGTAGCCTTTCATCCTCCTTCAACAGATGTCAACAAGGAGCCCTGTACCTGGAGTGAAGTCACCCCTCTCACAACAGGGGTCGAGAATGAGTCTTAGGTCTTCATCTTCATCTAGAGAGGGCAAAAGGAAGCCACAGACAGTACTCACTATCTCCTAACGCACACAGTCACTACCTGAGTGAGGACTGGTCACATACTGCCCTTTACTTACTTAAGTCACTACAACAAGGTCCAGACTCAAAGGTTATCCTTCATAATCTACAAACTAATCTCCATAAAGCCCTGCATACTCCCTAATCTACACCCATCTTCCCCTTTGTCTAGATGCTCCCTGAAGACAATGATTCGCCTGCAGTCCCTTCTAGCAGATGCTGCTCCGTCTGCCACCATCTTCATACCACTGGTCCTGGAGGTGGGACTCCTCACTGACACCTTCAGAAAGTTCTCCATCCTTCCTCCTTAAAAGTCTTCAGCTTTGAATCTCACATCACCAGATCATGTCACCCATTTATTGCTGTGCTGGCTATTAACCACAAATCCATTACCCTTCATTTCTCAATGATTTTTAGCTTCTGGGCCATTGCCACTTTCTCCAATTTTAGTCTTAATTCTCAAAGATCTCAACACCTGGCCTCTTGGCTCCTTAAACTCTTCTCCAATCATCTGGGTCCTCAGCCACACCCGTGGTCATATCCCCAACCTTTCCATTATCAATATCCTTTGACAATCTCAATCTCCAATGTCTCTTTGTGACCTACTCTTTCTAGCTGACTCCCTTCACACCCAGCTCTAACAATCCTCTGACCTCACTGGGATCCACATTTCTATTTGCTGACCCTCTCTCCCCTATGTTGTCTCCTCTTTAACCTAGCTTAAATTCTATGATCAATGATTCTAATCATTTCATTGTATATGCCTTCCATCTCCTTACCTTGGAGATCACACTCAACTGGAAAAAACTCCATCTCCAGTTAACAGATTAACAGTTAAACAGTTAACAGATAAACAACCTCTCTACATTTTCCATACCTGTCCCCCTGTAGTTCAGCATAACTGGAGAAAAATACCAACACTAAGCTGTGTGCACTGGGTTTTACTTTAAATAAATAGACCTGAATCCTCTGCTTCCTAAACTATAACTCTGTATCTTTTCTTCTCTCATTAAGCGTCCAAAATCTTTACCATCCTCACTCTCAGCCGATGACCTTGTTTCCTATTTCACTTAAGAAACTGATATCATCACAAGTGAACTTCCGTATGCTCCAACTAACATATACCCATCAACCTACGGTTGTGTCCATATACTTTTATGCCTACTTAAGATACCACTCCAGATATCTCCCCTCCCTCTCCTGCATGATTAATTTTCCCCTCTCAACTGGAGCACTCCCATCAGCATAGAAGCATGCTATTATTTGTTCCTTCTTTAAAATATTCCCCTGCCAAATACTGTTCATTTCTCTGCTTTCCCATATAGCAAAATCTCTCTCAAGATTTGTCTGTATTGATTCCAGTTCCAGGCCTCCCAATCTATTTCTAAAAACTTTATTAAAACATAACACACGTACAAAAACGCATGCAAATTACAAATGTACTGCTCAATGTAGTCATGTAAACACCATTTTGGATCATTCTTTAAAATCCATTCCACTCAGGTTTTTGTCCCCACTACTCCACTAAAAATGCTCAGTCACCAATGACCTCTAAATGGCTAAATTAGTCACCCTCAGTCCTCATTTTCCTTGACCTATTACAATACCTGACTAAAACACTTCACTGGATTCCAAAACATCGCGCTCTCTGTCCTGGTTTTGTTGCCTTACTTACCACTCCTTTTGGTCTTTCTCTCCTTCTCCCCTGCCTTTTAATCTTACAGTGTCTAGGGCTTAGTCCTGGGACCTCTTTTTTATCTACACTCACTCCCTTGGTGATATCATCCATTTTCATGGCTTTAAATACCATCTAAACACAACCGATTACCAAATTTATACTCCAACCCAAACTTCTCCAATGAACTCCACATTCCTATAACAACAGTTTAATTGAAATTTCTACTTGTTTCTTCATTGTTAGCTCAAAACTTAATATGCCCAAAATGGAATTCCTGATCTCTCCCTGGAAACTGTGCCATTTGGAGTCTTCACTGTCTCAGCTAATGGTAACTTCATCCTACCAACTGCCAGATAAAAACTCTCTCTCATAATATATATATCCAATCTGTCAAGAAATCCCAGTTTCCTTACCTTCAACTATATATCCTAAAACTACTTCTCCCCACATCTACTGCTACTAACCTGATCGAAACCACCAGTATCTCTCACCTGAATGATTAAAATAGCCTCCTAACTGGGATTAAGAGGGATCTTAATGCACTTATTCCTCTACACATATCTGTGTTCAAAACTGTAGCTAGAGTGTCCAGTCATGTGACTCTTCTACTCAAACCTTTCAATGGTTTCCTATTTCATCAAGAAAAAAGCAATCTAGGGGCACCTGGGTGGCTCAGTGGGTTAATGCCTCTGCCTTCGGCTCAGGTCATGATCTCAGGGTCCTGAGATCGAGCCCCACGTCGGGCTCTCTGCTCAGCGGGGAGCCTGCTTCCCCCCTCTCTCTCTGCCTGCCTCTGCCTACTTGTGATTTCTGTCAAATAAATAAAAATAAATCTTTAAAAAAAAAAAAAGAAAAGAAAAAAGCAATCTCTTTACTAAAGCACATAAAGTCCTATGTGTACTGGTCTATTACTCCCAATCTTATCTCTTACTACTCTCCCTTTTTGCACTTTCCATTCCAGCCACACTGGCCTCCTTGCGATTTGTCACATAAACCAGACATGCTTCTCCCTTAGCTGGACCCTTTGTAGTTTACCTACCCCTTTACCTGAAACATTCTCTTTCTCAGATCTCCTCATGGCTTGCTCCTTCACTTCTATCAAACCTTTGTTCAGGGATGCCTGGGTGACTCAGTCATTAAGCATCCACCTCTGGTTCAGGTCATGATCCCAGGGTCCTGGGATGGAGCCCTGCATTGGGCACCCTGTTCAGCAGGAAGTCTGCTTCTCCCCTCTCCCACTCCCCCTGCTTGTGTTCCCTCTCTCACTATCTCTCTCCCTGCCAAATAAATAAAATCTTACAAAAACAACAACAACAACAAAAAAACACCTTTGTTCAGATGTCTCCTTATTAAGGCCTCCTCTGACCACCTTACTTAAAACTGACATCTTTCCTCTCTAAACTCTTCCTCCTTTTCATAGCATTTATTATCCTCTAACATATTATTATATGCTAATTTATTATATTTAGTGTCTGTGGTAGGCAGAAAAATGGCCCCTCCAAAAATATATTCACTTTCTAATCCCCTATATTACCAACACGGCAAAAGATATGATACAAAGGATCTTAAGAAAGCGTCCTTATCCTGAATTATCTAGGTCGCCCCTTAAATATCATCACATGTATCCTTATAAAAGGGATACAGAGGGAGTTCTGATAGAGATACAAAGAGAAGAAGGTGATTTGAAGACAAAGCCAGATATTGGAGTGATGCACCCACATGCCCAGGAATACTGGGGCAGCCTCTAAAAACTGGAAATGAACAGATTTGCTACCAGAGTGTGGTCCTACCAGCACCATGATTTCAACATACTTCTGGCATCTGTGAGAATAATTTTCTGTTGTTTTAAGCCACAGAGTTTAATAGCAATTTGTTACAGTAGCCACAGAAAACTAATACTAGTCTCACTCAAATATAAATGTAACTTCTATAAGGAGAGAGACTGCTTATTTTGCTCACTACTATTTCCCAGCTCCTAAAATAATACCTGACATATGGCAGACACTCAATAAATATTTGTTCAATTAAAGAATAAATGAAGGAAATAAACACCCTCAAAGAAAACCATCTGATTATAGAATCAACATAATGCCCTTATTCAGACAAAACCAGTACTGTTTCTATGAGTACATGTATTAGCTAATATAAAAGCATATTAAAAAACCTAGAAAGTTATACACAAAACTCTTAAAAAGGGGAAAGAAGAAAAGAATGGAAACTTTTTTTTGAGAGAGATAGAGCAAAAGAGATGGGGAGGGAGTGGGAGAGGGAGAAAGAGAATCTTAAGCAGGAAGGGAAGGGAGAGTAGGGGAGAGCAAGAATCTTAAGCAGGCTCCATGCCCAGTGTGGAGCCCGACAAAGGGCTCCATCTGACGATCATGAGATCATGACCTGAGCCAAATCAAAAGTTGGGACACTTGACCAACAGAGTTAGCCAGGCGCCCCCTATAAAAAGATTATATTCATGCAATAGTTCTATAATTAAAAACTAAAATATTTCCAATTTTCTGATTTCAAAAACCATTCCATTCTCTTCAGTACATTTTTAATACATTCTATCTTTCCTTTAAATGGTTAACTACAATTTTAAAATAACATTAACTTCTATTTTTATGAGAGATTGATATCAGACTACCAATAATGAGAAAAACAAGGGCATTCCTGAATCTAAAATAGGCACTGAAGCTGACATTTAAAGATTTTTTTTAAATGGAAAAACAGGGGTGCCTGGGTGGCTCAGTCAGTCAAGTGGCTGCCTTCGACTGAGGTCATGATCCCTGAGTCCCAGGATCAAGTCCCGGGATCAAGCCCCGCATAAGGCTACCTGCTCAGTAGGCAGTCTGCTTCTCCCTCTGCTCCTCACCCTACTCTCGTCCTCTCTCGCTCGCTCACTCTCTCTCTAATAAATAATAAAATCTTTAAATAAATACATAAATAAATTACTAAATGGAAAAACAACAAAAATTTCACTCTTTAAGAGTGTTACATAAACAATAAAAAAGTACAAGGGCCCTCTGTACACTGAATGGTATATCACTTGGCAACTAAGAAAAACCATTTCAGAGAGAAAAGTTGAAAACCAGAGAAAGCAAAATAATCTGCAGCCTTCAGTGACTTATATATAAATGAAATAATAAAGAAAAAATATTTCCAACAAAAAGGGAGTATTTTTCTACTAAAGAAAATACCTTTACCTGCAGCATGTAGTTGATCTGCCAAATCATACAACAACTTAAAGTTCTCTCCGCTCTTCAAACCCCGACCTCATTGAAGAAGACAAGAAAAAAAAAAAAAAATTAAGTAAACATAAACTCCATTCTATACAGCTTTAGAAATGACTTGCACCAAGCTCCCCCTGGTGCCAGTGATATAGATGTGCAACTGAGAGCCTAAATTGTATTATCAAGCTCATGATTTCATTTTCCTAATTGGTAAAATGGGAATAATACTTGCAACCTACCTATTTCTTACATTTGAAAAAAAAAAAAAATCTGTACTCCTCTATAATAAATACTAATAAAATCAATTTTAAGTTTATAACATCTTTTAAAATTAATAATTATAATATTCCACTTACCACCAGATACTACCACTTTGGCACCAGTTAGCTCTGGTCGATCACTTTTGGTTAATTTCTGGTCAAGCCACTCTGCTATCCCCACTGGGGAAGGACTTGATGCTGCATACATTGATACAGATAACAAAACAATGACCGTGAGTTAAAATTTAATAATAGCATTTTTAAAAGAAACACATAAAGAATTAAGTCCATGAAATTCAAGTTTGTTAGTTACTGTGAATTTTTTGTGCTTCTAAATTCATTCTCTCTGATTTTTGTTAAGAATTGAAGGGATAAAATTCCAGCCTTTACCTCATTAGCTATATGACCTTTGAGAAGTCATTTAATTCTCTGAGTCTATCTGAAAAACTGGAATAACCCTCTATGAAGTTCAAACATTGTACCTATATATATATTAAAGAGTAACACCCTCTATACATTTACTATTAATTACATTCTTCCATTTTACCGAGTCTCCCAAGTGTTATAATATCAAACAGTGAGAAAAAAGTGAAGCAACACTCCTTTGATCTATCAAAGCAACTATAATAGTACCAAAAATGATATGAAAAGGCACATTATAAATATTTCTTCTTTTTGGAAAGCTTGGAAATATTATTTAGATTGAGCTCTCAGACACTGTTCAAGAAATTTAACCAGAGGCCATACCTTATTCTAATATAATCAATGAACTGAAAAACAAGAAACAAAACAAATTTCAAACAAACACTCACCCTTTTCTGAACTGGCACTACCTCCACTTGTTGCTGCAGCTTCAAAAGATGTTCCTCGGACAGAAAATACCTTCACTTTCTCATCACACTTCACTGTACATAAAGCATTCCCTGAAATACACAATTTATTTTTTTAAAAATACCCATGACAGGCAAGTATCCTTTGAGGTTCAGAATTTACTTCATGAAAACAAGAAGTAACTATGAACCAGTTGTTTTCTACTAAATATAGGAAAAGGTACCATAACACTGAAGAAATTCATCAGTAGATATTTGTATAACCTTGGATGTTTTTAAAAGCAGGGCAAGCGCTGACCTGCCTGGAAGCAAAAAATTGGAATAGGTTAGGCAGCCACAATAAGAAGGCATACTTCTAAAAGGAATATAAACAAAAGCTTTCTTCTCCAAAAACACAGTCAGTAACTCAAGAATATGAGTTGTAACAATTTAGGAACACAGCTACTAAGCTTATTAAGAGAGGAAAATAAATGACAACATGATAGGGCAGAAGGCACCTGGGTGACTCGGTCAGTTAAGCGTCTGCCTTCCGCTCAGGTCGGGATCTCAGCATCCTGGGATTAAGCCTGGCATCCGGCTACCTGCTCATGGGGAGTTTGCTTCTTCATCAACCACTCCCTCTCCCCCTGCTCATGCATGCACAGGTGCTCTCTCTCAAATAATATCTTTTTTTTTTTTAAAAAGAAAGAAAACATAATAGGGCATAAAGAACAAGAGATGTGATACTCCAAGATTTTAAAAGAATTATGGATTAGCTTACAATAGCCAAACTATGGAAAGAGCCCAAGTCACCGCCCCCTGATGAATGGATAAAGAAGATGTGTATATATACAATGAATAGTATTCAAGCATAAAAAAGAATGAAATCTTACCATTTGCAACAACAGAGAGCTAGAGATTGTTATGCTGAGTGAAATAAGTTGACAAATACTGTATGATGTCACTGTATGATTTAAGAAACAAAGCAAATGGGGTGCCTGGGTGACTCGGTTAAGCGTCTGCCTTTGGCTTAGGTCATGAACCCAGGGTCCTGGGATCGAGCCCCACATCAGGCTCCCTGCTCAGCAGGAGAGTCTGCTTTTCCCTCTGCCCCTGCTTGTATGCTCTCTCTCAAATAAATAAATCAATCTTAAAAAACAAAACAAAAGAGCAAAGGCGGGGAAGAGAGGCAAACCAAGAAACAGACTCTATATAGAGAACAAACTGTTACCAGAGGGGAGGTGGTTTAGGGGGTGGGGGGGTGGGTAGAATGGATTCCACAGGTGATGGGGATTAAGGAGAGCACTTATGATGAGCACTGGGTGATATATGGGATTGCTGAATCACTATATTGTACACCTGAAACTAATACACTGTATGTGAACTAACTGGAATTTAAATAAAAGTTTTTAAAAGATCTAAAAAAAAAAAAAATTATGGATTAGCAATCATGTAAGAGTGACCTAAACTTGACCAATATTTCCCCTCAAACACTACCAAAGACGAAAGATCTAATTTGAGAACTGACCATTAAATTGAAACACACAATTTTAATAAGAACAAAGAGTCCACTGCCTTCACTAGCCCCACTAGAGACTAGTGTGCTTAGCAGAAGAACTATCAACTAAAGAGACATTGAAATGAATTTCTTAATGCAGATGGAAATGGAGTAGAAGCAGTGAAGATTAGGAAAACTGTTTTTTTAAATGGAAAAGTTTTGCTTCTCCAGGTGCCACTTACAAAATGTATTGAATAGTGAATCTAATTTTTATTGATGACTTGAAAAATCTTATCGCTCTGTAAACTGAATAACCAAGCAGGAAAGAACTGTGCTCTGGATCTATCAAGCACAATGTCATGTCATGGTCTAGCAGCAAATCTAGGATTAAGACTTTTCTCAGACATGTTTAAGATGGTCCATTTAAAGCATGACTTGTTTAAAATACTATCTTCAAATTAATTTCTGCTTTTAAAATTCACAAAAAGTTAACACGTTGATTATTTTCCTTGGTTACTCACCTGCATAAATAGTTCTCACAAATGTGTCAGGAGACTTGATTGCAATGATGTCAGAAATTGGGGCAACATCAAGTTTGGCTGCTATCCTGGGCAAAAGGTTCTAAAAGCAAAAACAGCTTTGAATTACACAATATATACCGACGGATGGCTGGCTATCAACTACCAACACTAACATTCTTAAAACGCATACTCTGCAGAAGTTTTAATTCAAATCTTTTATATTTAATATGCATCATTAGACATACTATAATTTCAAGCACAATTTTTTGGATAGTCTTTGAGATTAAATAAAAGTCTATAATTCCTATAACTACATTAAGAGTTTTATGAGTTTTACAGTAATAAACCATCTTAACTCAATATGTTGAATTGTAAGAATGGATATTCGCTTTAATGAATATCACTCACAAAGTGTGACCACCATGGATTACTGAATTTAGGTGAAACAGACAAATATTTAGGAGATCAATAAAATTCTCAAATACTAAAACAGATTATACATGTATATATTTACTTACTGTATATGAAAGAAAAGATTTCAAAGCAGACATTTTCACCTTTTTAAAAACTCAATATTGCATTAAAAAAGATCAAAACTAACCTAAATATCCATCAACAGAGGATAGGTCTATTAATTATAGCTCACCCACATACTGGAATCCTACATAACCATAAAGCAAACAAGAATGAGAAAGGTGAGGCGCAGCCTGTATAATATGTACAGGAGCAACAAACCTAATGTAAATTCTGCAAGTTCTCTAGATGTGCACATAATATCTCTGAAATAGATACATGTGCTAACTGCACCCTCACTAGCGGGGATCAATGGGAAAGCCACAATATCCCCAAGTCTCAGTTACTTCACCTCATGAATGACAGAAAGAGAATTCCTGGTTTTAGCTTAAAATTTGAGGACTCTAAGGCTATAAAAAAGAGTTAGTGAAGACAGAATATCCATACTTTCTAGTCTCAAAGGTTTCCTTAGATGATAACATCATCTAAGCATAATTTAAAAAGTGAAGTGTTGCATTTTTTTTTTAATTTAAAGATTTATTTATTTGAGAGGGAGTGCGCATGCACCTGCCAACAAGCAGGGGTGGGAGTACAGAGGGAGAAGGAGAAGCAGACCCAAAGCTGAGCAGGGAGCCCAATGTGGAACTCCATCCCAAAACTCAAAGTTCATGGCCCAAGCTGAAGTCAGATGCTTAACCCACTGCGCCATCCAGGCACCCTGCGTTGCTTTTATCACACAAATAGCTGAATTATACACTGTTGTCTACATAGATCTTATTCCATGTCAGCTCCTGAACCTGGTACATGAAACCAAGTGAGAGCAAACTTTCACTATAACAGTATTCAAGTTCCTCTCCTCAATTCCATCCCCAAATCCTCTTTATCTAAGAATTCTCCCAAGATTACCTTCTAATTACTCCTTTATTCTGTATTATCCTGCATGCATTAAACATACACTATTTAATTGGCACTAACATATAGTTTGTTTTAAAATAACTTTAATATGGGGCGCCTGGGTGGCTCAATGGGTTAAAGCCTCTGCCTTCGGTTCAGGTCATGATCACAGGGTCTTGGGATCGAGCCCCATATCCGGCTCTCTGCTCAGCAGGGAGCCTGCT